>NC_091977.1:213413030-213721492 GCF_044704955.1 Pristiophorus japonicus | reverse complement strand
ACAATGGGTCAGTTTGGACTCGTATAATGGGTCAGTTTGGACTGGTACAATGAGTCAGTTTGGACTGGTACAATGAGTCAGTTTGGACTTGTACAATGAGGCAGTTTGGACTGGTACAATGAGTCAGTTTAGACTGGTATAATGAATCAGTTTGGACTGGTACAATGGGTCAGTTTGGACTGGTATAATGGGTCAGTATGGACTGGTACAATGAGTCAGTTTGGACTGGTACAATTGGTCAGTTTGGACTGGTACAATGGGTCAGTTTGGACTAGTACAATGGGTCAGTTTGGACTGGTACAATGGGTCAGTTTGGACTGCTACAATGGGTCAGGTTGGACTGGTACAATGGGTCAGTTTGGACTGGTACAATGGGTCAGTTTGGACTGGTACAATGAGTCAGTTTGGACTGGTACAATGGGTCAGTTTGGTCTGGTACAATGGGTAAGTTTGGACTGGTACAATGAGTCAGATGGACTGGTACAATGGTTCAGTTTGGACTGGTACAATGGGTCAGTTTGGATTGGTATAATGGATCAGTTTGGACTGGTAGAATGGGTCAGTTTGAATTGGTATAATGGATCAGTTTGGACTGGTATGATGGATCAGTTTGGACTGGTATAATGGGTCAGTTTTGACTTGTAAAATGAGTCAGTTTGGACTGGTATAATGGGTCAGTTTGGACTGCTACAATGGCTCAGTTTGGACTGGTACAATGAGTCAGTTTGGACTGGTACAATGGATCAGTTTGGACTGGAAGAATGGGTCAGTTTGGACTGGTATAATGGGTCAGTTTGGACTGGTACAATGGGTCAGTTTGGACTGGTATAATGGGTCAGTTTGGACTGGTACAATGGGCCAGTTTGGACTGGTATAGTGGGTCAATTTGGACTGGTAAAATGAGTCAGTTTGGACTGGAATAATGGGTCAGTTTGGACTGGTACAATGGGTCAGTTTGGACTGGTACAATGGGTCAGTTTGGACTGGAACAATGGGTCAGTTTGGACTGGTATAATGGGTCAGTTTGGACAGGTACAATGGGTCAGTTCAGACTGGTATAATGGGTAAGTTTGGACTGGTACAATGGGTCAGTTTGGACTGGTACAATGAGTCTGTTTGGAGTGGTACAATGGGTCAGTTTGGACTGGGATGATGGGTCAGTTTTGACTGGTACAATGGGTCAGTCTAGACTGGTACAATGAGTGAGTTTGGACTGGTACAATGGATCAGTTTGGACTGGGATAATGGTTCAGTTTGGACTGGTACAATGGGTCAGTTTGGACTGGTATAATGGGTCAGTTTGGACTGGTATAATGAGTCAGTTTAGACTCGTACAATGAGTCAGTTTGGACTGGTACAATGAGTCAGTTTGGACTAGTACAATGGGTCAGTTTGGACGGAATAATTGGTCAGTTTGGACTGGTACAATGGGTCAGTTTGGACTGGTACAATGGGTCAGTTTGGACTGGTACAATGGGTCAGTATGGACTGCTACAATGGGTCAGTTTGGACTGGTACAATGGGTCAGCTTGGACTGGTACAATGGGTCAGTTTGGACTGGTACAATGAGTCAGTTTGGACTGGTACAATGGGTCAGCTTGGACTGATACAATGGGTAAGTTTGGACTGGTACAATGGGTCGGTTTGGACTGGTACAATGGGTCAGTTTGCATTCGTACAATGGATCAGTTTGGACTGGTATAATGAGTCAGTTTAGACTGGTATAATGAATCAGTTTGGACTGGTACAATGATTCAGTTTGAACAGGTATAATGGATCAGTTTGGACTGGTACAATGGGCCAGTTTGGACTGGTACAATGGGTCAGTTTGGACTGGTAGAATTAGTCAGTTTGGACTGCTGCAATAGGTCAGTTTGGACTGCTACAATGGGTCAGTTTGGACTGGTACAATGGGTCAGGTTGGACTGGTACAATGGGTCAGTTTGGACTGGTACAATGAGTCAGTTTGGACAGGTACAATGAGTAAGTTTGGACTGGAAAAATGGGTCAGTTTGAACTGGTACAATGGGTCAGTTTGGACTGGTATAATGGGTCAGTTTGGAATGGTACAATGAGTCAGTTTGGACTGGTACAATGGGTCAGTTTGGACTGATATAATGGGTCAGTTTGGACTGGTACAATGAGTCAGTTTGGACTGGTACAATGAGTCAGTTTGGACTTGTACAATGGGTCAGTTTGGACTGGTACAATGAGTCAGTTTAGACTGGTATAATGAATCAGTTTGGACTGGTACAATGATTCAGTTTGGACTGGTACAATGGGTCAGTTTGGACTGGTATAATGGGTCAGTTTGGACTGGTATAATGGGTCAGTTTGGAATGGTACAATGAGTCAGTTTGGACTGGTACAATGGGTCAGTTTGGACTCGTATAATGGGTCAGTTTGGACTGGTACAATGAGTCAGGTTGGAATGGTACAATGGGTCAGTTTGGACTGGTACAATGGGTCAGTTTGGACTGGTACAATGAGTCAGTTTGGACTGGTACAATGGGTCAGTTTGGTCTGGGACAATGGGTAAGTTTGGACTGGTACGATCAGTCAGTTTAGACTGGTACAATGGTTCAGTTTGGACTGGTACAATGGGTCAGTTTGGATTGGTATAATGGATCAGTTTGGACTGGTATAATGGGTCAGTTTGAATTGGTATAATGGATCAGTTTGGACTGGTATGATGGATCAGTTTGGACTGGTATAATGGGTCAGTTTTGACTTGTAAAATGAGTCAGTTTGGACTGGTATAATGGGTCAGTTTGGACTGCTACAATGGCTCAGTTTGGACTGGTACAATGAGTCAGTTTGGACTGGTACAATGGATCAGTTTGGACTGGAATAATGGGTCAGTTTGGACTGGTATAATGGGTCAGTTTGGACTGGTACAATGGGTCAGTTTGGACTGGTATAATGGGTCAGTTTGGACTGGTACAATGGGCCAGTTTGGAATGGTATAGTGGGTCAGTTTGGACTGGTAAAATGAGTCAGTTTGGACTGGAATAATGGGTCAGTTTGGACTGGTACAATGGGTCAGTTTGGACTGGTACAATGGGTCAGTTTTGACTGGTATAATGGGTCAGTTTGGACTGGTACAATGAGTCAGTTTGGACTGGTATAATGGGTCAGTTTGGACTGGAACAATGGGTCAGTTTGGACTGGTATAATGGGTCAGTTTGGACTGGTACAATGGGTCAGTTCGGACTGGTATAATGGGTAAGTTTGGACTGGTACAATGGGTCAGTTTGGACTGGTACAATGAGTCTGTTTGGAGTGGTACAATGGGTCAGTTTGGACTGGGATGATGGGTCAGTTTTGACTGGTACAATGGGTCCGTCTAGACTGGTACAATGAGTGAGTTTAGACTGGTACAATGGATCAGTTTGGACTGGGATAATGGTTCAGTTTGGACTGGTACAATGGGTCAGTTTGGACTGGTATAATGGGTCAGTTTGGACAGGTATAATGAGTCAGTGTAGACTGGTACAATGAGTCAGTTTGGACTGGTACAATGAGTCATTTTGGACTGGTACAATGGGTCAGTTTGGACGGAATAATTGGTCAGTTTGGACTGGTACAATGGGTCAGTTTGGACTGGTAAAATGGGTCAGTTTGGACTGCTACAATGGGTCAGTATGGACTGCTACAATGGGTCAGTTTGGACTGCTGCAATAGGTCGGTTTGGACTGGTACAATGGGTCAGTTTGGACTGGTACAATGGGTCAGGTTGGACTGGTACAATTGGTCAGTTTGGACTGGTACAATGAGTCAGTTTGGGCTGGTACAATGAGTCAGTTTGGACTGGTACAATGGGTCAGCTTGGACTGGTACAATGGATAAGTTTGGACTGGTACAATGGGTCAGTTTGGACTGGTACAATGGGTCAGTTTAGATTGGTACAATGGATCAGTTTGGACTCGAATAATGGGTAAATTTGAACAGGTATAATGGATCAGTTTGGACTGGTACAATGGATCAGTTTGGACTGGTACAATGGGTCAGTTTGGACTGGTACAATGAGTCAGTTTGGACTGGTACAATGGGTCAGTTTGGACTGGTGCAATGAGTCAGTTTGGACTGGTACAATGAGTCATTTGGACTGGTACAATGAGTCACTTTGGACTGGTACAATGCGTCAGTTTGGACTGGTACAATGGGTCAGTTTGGACTGGTAAAATGGGTCAGTTTGGACTGCTACAATGGGTCAGGTTGGACTGGTACAATGAGTCAGTTTGGACTGGTACAATGAGTCAGTTTGGACTGGTACAATGGGTCAGTTTGGACTGGTATAATGGGTCAGTTTGGACTGGTACAATGGGTCAGTTTGGAATGGTACAATGAGTCAGTTTGGACTGGTACAATGGGTCAGTTTGGACTGGTACAATGAGTCTGTTTGGACTGGTACAATGGGTCAGTTTGGACGTACAATGAGTCAGTTTAGACTGGTATAATGAGTCAGTTTGGACTGGTACAATTGGTCAGTTTGGACTGGTACAATGGGTCAGTTTGGACTGGTACAATGGGTAAGTTTGAACAGGTATAATGGATCAGTTTGGACTGGTACAATGGGTCAGTTTGGACTGGTACAATGGGTCAGTCTGGACTGGTACAATGAGTCAGTTTGGACTGCTGCAATAGGTCAGTTTGGACTGCTACAATGGGTCAGTTTGGACTGGTACAATGGGTCAGGTTGGACTGGTACAATGGGTCAGTTTGGACTGGTACAATGAGTCAGTTTGAGCTGGTACAATGAGTCAGTTTGGACTGGTACAATGGGTAAGTTTGGACTGGTACAATGGGTCAGTTTGGACTGGTACAATGGGTCAGTTTGGATTGGTACAATGGATCCGTTTGGACTAGTCTAATGGGTCAATTTGAACAGGTGTAATGGATCAGTTTGGACTGGTATAATGGATCAGTTTGGACTGGTACAATGGGCCAGTTTGGACTGGTACAATGGGTCAGTTTGAACTGGTAGAATGAGTCAGTTTGGACTGCTGCAATAGGTCAGTTTGGACTGGTACAATGGGTCAGTTTGGACTGGTACTATGGGTCAGGTTGGACTGGTACAATTGGTCAGTTTGGACTGGTACAATGAGTCAGTTTGGGCTGGTACAATGAGTCAGTTTGGACTGGTACAATGGGTCAGCTTGGACTGGTACAATGGATAAGTTTGGACTGGTACAATGGGTCAGTTTGGACTGGTACAATGGGTCAGTTTAGATTGGTACAATGGATCAGTTTGGACTCGTATAATGGGTATATTTGAACAGGTATAATGGATCAGTTTGGACTGGTATAATGGATCAGTTTGGACTGGTACAATGGGTCAGTTTGGACTGGTACAATGAGTCAGTTTGGACTGGTACAATGGGTCAGTTTGGACTGGTGCAATGAGTCAGTTTGGACTGGTACAATGAGTCATTTGGACTGGTACAATGAGTCACTTTGGACTGGTACAATGCGTCAGTTTGGACTGGTACAATGGGTCAGTTTGGACTGGTAAAATGGGTCAGTTTGGACTGCTACAATGGGTCAGGTTGGACTGGTACAATGAGTCAGTTTGGACTGCTACAATGAGTCAGTTTGGACTGGTACAATGGGTCAGTTTGGACTGGTATAATGGGTCAGTTTGGACTGGTACAATGGGTCAGTTTGGAATGGTACAATGAGTCAGTTTAGACTGGTACAATGGGTCAGTTTGGACTGGTACAATGAGTCTGTTTGGACTTGTACAATGGGTCAGTTTGGACTGGTACAATGAGTCAGTTTAGACTGGTATAATGAATCAGTTTGGACTGGTACAATGAGTCAGTTTGGACTGGTACAATTGGTCAGTTTGGACTGGTACAATGGGTCAGTTTGGACTGGTACAATGGGTAAGTTTGAACAGGTATAATGGATCAGTTTGGACTGGTACAATGGGTCAGTTTGAGCTGGTACAATGAGTCAGTTTGGACTGGTACAATGGGTAAGTTTGGACTGGTACAATGGGTCAGTTTGGACTGGTACAATGGGTCAGTTTGGATTGGTACAATGGATCCGTTTGGACTAGTATAATGGGTCAATTTGAACAGGTGTAATGGATCAGTTTGGACTGGTATAATGGATCAGTTTGGACTGGTACAATGGGTCAGTTTGGACTGGTACAATGAGTCAGTTTGGACTGGTACAATGGGTCAGTTTGGACTGGTGCAATGAGTCAGTTTCGACTGGTACAATGAGTCATTTGGACTGGTACAATGAGTCAGTTTGGACTGGTACAATGGGTCAGTTTGGACTGGTACAATGGGTCAGTTTTGACTGGTATAATGGGTCAGTTTGGACTGGTATAATGAGTCAGTTTGGACTGCTACAATGGGTCAGGTTGGACTGGTGCATTGTGTCATTTTGGAGTTGTACAATGAGTCAGTTTGGTCTGGTATAATGAGTCAGTTTGGACTGGTACAATGGGTCAGTTTGCATTGGTACAATGGATCAGTTTGGACTGGTATAATGGGTCAGTTTGAACAGGTAGAATGGATCAGTTTGGACTGGTACAATGGGTCAGTTTGGACTGGTACAATGGGTCAGTTTGGAATGGTACAATGAGTCAGTTTGGACTGCTGCAATAGGTCAGTTTGGACTGCTACAATGGGTCAGTTTGAACAGGTACAATGGATCAGTTTGGACTGGTACAATGAGTCATTTGGACTGGTACAATGAGTCACTTTGGACTGGTACAATGCGTCAGTTTGGACTGGTACAATGGGTCAGTTTGGACTGGTATAATGGCTCAGTTTGGACTGGTACAGTGGCTCAGTTTGGACTGGTATAATGGGTCAGTTTGGACTGGTATAATGGGTCAGTTTGAACTGGTATAATGGGTCAGTTTGGACTGGTATAATGGGTCAGTTTGGACTGGTACTATGGGTCAGTTTGGACTGGTATGGTCGGTCAGTTTGGACTGGTACAATGAGTCACTTTGGACTGATACAATGGGTCAGTTTGGACTGGTACAATGGGTCAGTTTGGACTGGTATAATGGGTCAGTTCAGACTGATACAAAGAGTCAGTTTGGACTGGTACAATTGGTCAGTATGGACTGGTATCATGGATCAGTTTGGACTGGTACAATGAGTCAGTTTGTACGGGTACAATGAGTCATTTGGACTGGTACAATGAGTCACTTTGGACTGGTACAATGCGTCAATTTGGACTGGTATAATGGGTCAGTTTGGACCGGTGCAATGGCTCAGGTTGGACTGGTACAATGGCTCAGTTTGGACTGGTACAATGGCTCAGTTTGGACTGGTACAATGGATCAGTTTCGACTGGTATAATGGGTCAGTTTGGACTGGTATAATGGGTCAGTTTGAACTGGTACAATGGGTCAGTTTGGACTGGTATGATGGGTTAGTTTGGACTGGTACAATGGGTCAGTTTGGACTGGTATAGTTGGTCAGTTTGGACTGGTACAATGAGTCAGTTTGGACTGATACAATGGGTCAGTTTGGACTGGTACAATGGGTCAGTTTGGACTGGTACAATGGGTAAGTTAGGAATGGTACAATGAGTCAGTTTGGACTGCTACAATGGGTCAGTTTGGACTCGTACAATTGGTCAGTTTGGACTGGTATAATGGGTCAGTTTGGACTGGTACAATGGGTCAGTTTGGAATGGTATAATGGGACAGTTTGGACTGGTACAAATGGGTCAGTTTGGACTCGTACAATTGGTCAGTTTGGACTGGTATAATGGGTCAGTTTGGACTGGTACAATGGGTCAGTTTGGAATGGTATAATGGGACAGTTTGGACTGGTACAAATGGTCAGTTTGGACTGGTACAATGGGTCAGTTTGGATTGGTACAATGAGTCAGTTTGGACTGGTATAATGGGTCAGTTTAGAATGGTACAATGGGTCAGTTTGGACTGGTATAATGGGTCAGTTTGGACTGGTACAATGTGTCAGTTTGGACTGGTACAATGGGTCAGTATGGACTGGTATAATGGGTCAGTTTGGAATGGTACAATGAGTCAGTTTGGACTGGTATAATGAGTCAGTTTGGACTGCTACAATGGGTCAGTTTGGACTGGTATAATGAGTCAGTTTTGACTGATACAATGTACCAGTCCAAACTGACACATTGTGTCATTTTGGAGTTGTACAATGAGTCAGTTTGGTCTGGTATAATGAGTCAGTTTGGACTGGTACAATGGGTCAGTTTGCATTGGTACAATGGATCAGTTTGGACTGGTATAATGGGTCAGTTTGAACAGGTAGAATGGATCAGTTTGGACTGGTACAATGGGTCAGTTTGGACTGGTACAATGGGTCAGTTTGGAATGGTACAATGAGTCAGTTTGGACTGCTGCAATAGGTCAGTTTGGACTGCTACAATGGGTCAGTTTGAACAGGTACAATGGATCAGTTTGGACTGGTACAATGAGTCATTTGGACTGGTACAATGAGTCACTTTGGACTGGTACAATGCGTCAGTTTGGACTGGTACAATGGGTCAGTTTGGACTGGTATAATGGCTCAGTTTGGACTGGTACAGTGGCTCAGTTTGGACTGGTACAATGGCTCAGTTTGGACTGATGCAATGGCTCAGTTTGGACTGGTACAGTGGCTCAGTTTGGACTGGTATAATGGGTCAGTTTGGACTGGTATAATGGGTCAGTTTGAACTGGTATAATGGGTCAGTTTGGACTGGTATAATGGGTCAGTTTGGACTGGTACTATGGGTCAGTTTGGACTGGTATGGTCGGTCAGTTTGGACTGGTACAATGAGTCACTTTGGACTGATACAATGGGTCAGTTTGGACTGGTACAATGGGTCAGTTTGGACTGGTATAATGGGTCAGTTCAGACTGATACAAAGAGTCAGTTTGGACTGGTACAATTGGTCAGTATGGACTGGTATCATGGATCAGTTTGGACTGGTACAATGAGTCAGTTTGTACGGGTACAATGAGTCATTTGGACTGGTACAATGAGTCACTTTGGACTGGTACAATGCGTCAATTTGGACTGGTATAATGGGTCAGTTTGGACCGGTGCAATGGCTCAGGTTGGACTGGTACAATGGCTCAGTTTGGACTGGTACAATGGCTCAGTTTGGACTGGTACAATGGATCAGTTTCGACTGGTATAATGGGTCAGTTTGGACTGGTATAATGGGTCAGTTTGAACTGGTACAATGGGTCAGTTTGGACTGGTATGATGGGTTAGTTTGGACTGGTACAATGGGTCAGTTTGGACTGGTATAGTTGGTCAGTTTGGACTGGTACAATGAGTCAGTTTGGACTGATACAATGGGTCAGTTTGGACTGGTACAATGGGTCAGTTTGGACTGGTACAATGGGTAAGTTAGGAATGGTACAATGAGTCAGTTTGGACTGCTACAATGGGTCAGTTTGGACTCGTACAATTGGTCAGTTTGGACTGGTATAATGGGTCAGTTTGAACTGGTACAATGGGTCAGTTTGGAATGGTATAATGGGACAGTTTGGACTGGTACAAATGGGTCAGTTTGGACTCGTACAATTGGTCAGTTTGGACTGGTATAATGGGTCAGTTTGGACTGGTACAATGGGTCAGTTTGGAATGGTATAATGGGACAGTTTGGACTGGTACAAATGGTCAGTTTGGACTGGTACAATGGGTCAGTTTGGATTGGTACAATGAGTCAGTTTGGACTGGTACAATTGGTCAGTATGGACTGGTATAATGGGTCAGTTTGGAATGGTACAATGAGTCAGTTTGGACTGGTACATTGGGTCAGTTTGGACTCGTATAATGGGTCAGTTTGGACTGCTACAATGGGTCAGGTTGGACTGGTACAATGAGTCAGTTTGGACTGGGATAATGAGTCAGTTTGGACTGGTACAATGAGTCAGTTTAGACTGGTATAATGAATCAGTTAGGACTGGTACAATGATTCAGTTTGGACTGGTACAATGTGTCAGTTTGGACTGGTATAATGGGTCAGTTTGGACTGGTACAATGAGTCAGTTTGGACTGGTACAATTGGTCAGTGTGGAGTGGTACAATGGGTCAGTTTGGACTGGTACAATGGGTCAGTTTGGACTGGTACAATGGGTCAGTTTGGACTGCCACAATGGGTCAGGTTGGACTGGTACAATGGGTCAGTTTGGACTGGTACAATGAGTCAGTTTGGACTGGTACAATGGGTCAGTTTGGACTGGTACAATGGGTCAGTTTGGAATGGTACAATGAGTCAGTTTGGACTGCTGCAATAGGTAAGTTTGGACTGCTACAATGGGTCAGTTTGAACAGGTACAATGGATCAGTTTGGACTGGTACAATGAGTCATTTGGACTGGTACAATGAGTCACTTTGGACTGGTACAATGCGTCAGTTTGGACTGGTAAATGGGTCAGTTTGGACTGGTATAATGGCTCAGTTTGGACTGGTACAGTGGCTCAGTTTGGACTGGTACAATGGCTCAGTTTGGACTGATGCAATGGCTCAGTTTGGACTGGTACAGTGGCTCAGTTTGGACTGGTATAATGGGTCAGTTTGGACTGGTATAATGGGTCAGTTTGAACTGGTATAATGGGTCAGTTTGGACTGGTATAATGGGTCAGTTTGGACTGGTACTATGGGTCAGTTTGGACTGGTATGGTCGGTCAGTTTGGACTGGTACAATGAGTCACTTTGGACTGATACAATGGGTCAGTTTGGACTGGTACAATGGGTCAGTTTGGACTGGTATAATGGGTCAGTTCAGACTGATACAAAGAGTCAGTTTGGACTGGTACAATTGGTCAGTTTGGACTGGTACAATGGGTCAGTTTGGACTGGTACAATGGAGCAGTTTGAACTGGTACAATGAGTCAGTTTGGACTGGTACAATGGGTCAGTTTGGACTGGTACAATGGGTCAGTTTGGACTGGTATAATGGGTCAGTTTGGACTGGTATAATGGGTCAGTTTGAACTGGTATAATGGGTCAGTTTGGACTGGTATAATGGGTCAGTTTGGACTGGTACTATGGGTCAGTTTGGACTGGTATGGTCGGTCAGTTTGGACTGGTACAATGAGTCACTTTGGACTGATACAATGGGTCAGTTTGGACTGGTACAATGGGTCAGTTTGGACTGGTATAATGGGTCAGTTCAGACTGATACAAAGAGTCAGTTTGGACTGGTACAATTGGTCAGTATGGACTGGTATCATGGATCAGTTTGGACTGGTACAATGAGTCAGTTTGTACGGGTACAATGAGTCATTTGGACTGGTACAATGAGTCACTTTGGACTGGTACAATGCGTCAATTTGGACTGGTATAATGGGTCAGTTTGGACTGGTATAATGGGTCAGTTTGGACTGGTACTATGGGTCAGTTTGGACTGGTATGGTCGGTCAGTTTGGACTGGTACAATGAGTCACTTTGGACTGATACAATGGGTCAGTTTGGACTGGTACAATGGGTCAGTTTGGACTGGTATAATGGGTCAGTTCAGACTGATACAAAGAGTCAGTTTGGACTGGTACAATTGGTCAGTATGGACTGGTATCATGGATCAGTTTGGACTGGTACAATGAGTCAGTTTGTACGGGTACAATGAGTCATTTGGACTGGTACAATGAGTCACTTTGGACTGGTACAATGCGTCAATTTGGACTGGTATAATGGGTCAGTTTGGACCGGTGCAATGGCTCAGGTTGGACTGGTACAATGGCTCAGTTTGTACTGGTACAATGGCTCAGTTTGGACTGGTACAATGGATCAGTTTCGACTGGTATAATGGGTCAGTTTGGACTGGTATAATGGGTCAGTTTGAACTGGTACAATGGGTCAGTTTGGACTGGTATGATGGGTTAGTTTGGACTGGTACAATGGGTCAGTTTGGACTGGTATAGTTGGTCAGTTTGGACTGGTACAATGAGTCAGTTTGGACTGATACAATGGGTCAGTTTGGACTGGTACAATGGGTCAGTTTGGACTGGTACAATGGGTAAGTTAGGAATGGTACAATGAGTCAGTTTGGACTGCTACAATGGGTCAGTTTGGACTCGTACAATTGGTCAGTTTGGACTGGTATAATGGGTCAGTTTGGACTGGTACAATGGGTCAGTTTGGAATGGTATAATGGGACAGTTTGGACTGGTACAATGGGTCAGTTTGGACTGGTACAATGGGTCAGTTTGGACTGGTATAATGGGTCAGTTTGGACTGGTATAATGGGTCAGTTTGAACTGGTATAATGGGTCAGTTTGGACTGGTATAATGGGTCAGTTTGGACTGGTACTATGGATCAGTTTGGACTGGTATGGTCGGTCAGTTTGGACTGGTACAATGAGTCACTTTGGACTGATACAATGGGTCAGTTTGGACTGGTACAATGGGTCAGTTTGGACTGGTATAATGGGTCAGTTCAGACTGATACAAAGAGTCAGTTTGGACTGGTACAATTGGTCAGTATGGACTGGTATCATGGATCAGTTTGGACTGGTACAATGAGTCAGTTTGTACGGGTACAATGAGTCATTTGGACTGGTACAATGAGTCACTTTGGACTGGTACAATGCGTCAGTTTGAACTGGTATAATGGGTCAGTTTGGACTGGTATAATGGGTCAGTTTGGACTGGTACTATGGGTCAGTTTGGACTGGTATGGTCGGTCAGTTTGGACTGGTACAATGAGTCACTTTGGACTGATACAATGGGTCAGTTTGGACTGGTACAATGGGTCAGTTTGGACTGGTATAATGGGTCAGTTCAGACTGATACAAAGAGTCAGTTTGGACTGGTACAATTGGTCAGTATGGACTGGTATCATGGATCAGTTTGGACTGGTACAATGAGTCAGTTTGTACGGGTACAATGAGTCATTTGGACTGGTACAATGAGTCACTTTGGACTGGTACAATGCGTCAATTTGGACTGGTATAATGGGTCAGTTTGGACCGGTGCAATGGCTCAGGTTGGACTGGTACAATGGCTCAGTTTGTACTGGTACAATGGCTCAGTTTGGACTGGTACAATGGATCAGTTTCGACTGGTATAATGGGTCAGTTTGGACTGGTATAATGGGTCAGTTTGAACTGGTACAATGGGTCAGTTTGGACTGGTATGATGGGTTAGTTTGGACTGGTACAATGGGTCAGTTTGGACTGGTATAGTTGGTCAGTTTGGACTGGTACAATGAGTCAGTTTGGACTGATACAATGGGTCAGTTTGGACTGGTACAATGGGTCAGTTTGGACTGGTACAATGGGTAAGTTAGGAATGGTACAATGAGTCAGTTTGGACTGCTACAATGGGTCAGTTTGGACTCGTACAATTGGTCAGTTTGGACTGGTATAATGGGTCAGTTTGGACTGGTACAATGGGTCAGTTTGGAATGGTATAATGGGACAGTTTGGACTGGTACAAATGGGTCAGTTTGGACTCGTACAATTGGTCAGTTTGGACTGGTATAATGGGTCAGTTTGGACTGGTACAATGGGTCAGTTTGGAATGGTATAATGGGACAGTTTGGACTGGTACAAATGGTCAGTTTGGACTGGTACAATGGGTCAGTTTGGATTGGTACAATGAGTCAGTTTGGACTGGTATAATGGGTCAGTTTAGAATGGTACAATGGGTCAGTTTGGACTGGTATAATGGGTCAGTTTGGACTGGTACAATGGGTCAGTTTGGACTGGTACAATGGGTCAGTATGGACTGGTATAATGGGTCAGTTTGGAATGGTACAATGAGTCAGTTTGGACTGGTACATTGGGTCAGTTTGGACTCGTATAATGGGTCAGTTTGGACTGCTACAATGGGTCAGGTTGGACTGGTACAATGAGTCAGTTTGGACTGGGATAATGAGTCAGTTTGGACTGGTACAATGAGTCAGTTTAGACTGGTATAATGAATCAGTTAGGACTGGTACAATGATTCAGTTTGGACTGGTACAATGTGTCAGTTTGGACTGGTATAATGGGTCAGTTTGGACTGGTACAATGAGTCAGTTTGGACTGGTACAATTGGTCAGTGTGGAGTGGTACAATGGGTCAGTTTGGACTGGTACAATGGGTCAGTTTGGACTGGTACAATGGGTCAGTTTGGACTGCCACAATGGGTCAGGTTGGACTGGTACAATGGGTCAGTTTGGACTGGTACAATGAGTCAGTTTGGACTGGTACAATGGGTCAGTTTGGACTGGTACAATGGGTCAGTTTGGAATGGTACAATGAGTCAGTTTGGACTGCTGCAATAGGTCAGTTTGGACTGCTACAATGGGTCAGTTTGAACAGGTACAATGGATCAGTTTGGACTGGTACAATGAGTCATTTGGACTGGTACAATGAGTCACTTTGGACTGGTACAATGCGTCAGTTTGGACTGGTAAATGGGTCAGTTTGGACTGGTATAATGGCTCAGTTTGGACTGGTACAGTGGCTCAGTTTGGACTGGTACAATGGCTCAGTTTGGACTGATGCAATGGCTCAGTTTGGACTGGTACAGTGGCTCAGTTTGGACTGGTATAATGGGTCAGTTTGGACTGGTATAATGGGTCAGTTTGAACTGGTATAATGGGTCAGTTTGGACTGGTATAATGGGTCAGTTTGGACTGGTACTATGGGTCAGTTTGGACTGGTATGGTCGGTCAGTTTGGACTGGTACAATGAGTCACTTTGGACTGATACAATGGGTCAGTTTGGACTGGTACAATGGGTCAGTTTGGACTGGTATAATGGGTCAGTTCAGACTGATACAAAGAGTCAGTTTGGACTGGTACAATTGGTCAGTTTGGACTGGTACAATGGGTCAGTTTGGACTGGTACAATGGAGCAGTTTGAACTGGTACAATGAGTCAGTTTGGACTGGTACAATGGGTCAGTTTGGACTGGTACATTGGGTCAGTTTGGACTGGTACAATGAGTCAGTTTGGATGGTATAATGGATCAGTTTGGACTGGTACAATGAGTCAGTTTGTACGGGTACAATGAGTCATTGGGACTGGTACAATGAGTCACTTTGGACTGGTACAATGCGTCAATTTGGACTGGTATAATGGGTCAGTTTGGACCGGTGCAATGGCTCAGGTTGGACTGGTACAATGGCTCAGTTTGGACTGGGACAATGGCTCAGTTTGGACTGGTACAATGGATCAGTTTCGACTGGTATAATGGGTCAGTTTGGACTGGTATAATGGGTCAGTTTGAACTGGTACAATGGGTCAGTTTGGACTGGTATGATGGGTTAGTTTGGACTGGTACAATGGGTCAGTTTGGACTGGTACAATGGGTCAGTATGGACTGGTATAATGGGTCAGTTTGGAATGGTACAATGAGTCAGTTTGGACTGGTACATTGGGTCAGTTTGGACTCGTATAATGGGTCAGTTTGGACTGCTACAATGGGTCAGGTTGGACTGGTACAATGAGTCAGTTTGGACTGGTACAATGCGTCAGTTTGGACTGGTACAATGGGTCAGTTTGGACTGGTAAAATGGGTCAGTTTGGACTGCTACAATGGGTCAGGTTTGACTGGTACAATGAGTCAGTTTGGACTGGTACAATGAGTCAGTTTGGACTGGTACAATGGGTCAGTTTGGACTGGTATAATGGGTCAGTTTGGAATGGTACAATGAGTCAGTTTGGACTGGTACATTGGGTCAGTTTGGACTCGTATAATGGGTCAGTTTGGACTGCTACAATGGGTCAGGTTGGACTGGTACAATGAGTCAGTTTGGACTGGGACAATGAGTCAGTTTGTACTGGTACAATGAGTCAGTTTAGACTGGTATAATGAATCTATTAGGACTGGTACAATGATTCAGTTTGGACTGGTACAATGTGTCAGTTTGGACTGGTATAATGGGTCAGTTTGGACTGGTACAATGAGTCTGTTTGGACTGGTACAATTGGTCAGTGTGGAGTGGTACAATGGGTCTGTTTGGACTGGTACAATGGGTCAGTTTGGACTGGTACAATGGGTCAGTTTGGACTGCCACAATGGGTCAGGTTGGACTGGTACAATGGGTCAGTTTGGACTGGTACAATGAGTCAGTTTGGACTGGTACAATGGGTCAGTTTGGACTGGTACAATGGGTCAGTTTGGAATGGTACAATGAGTCAGTTTGGACTGCTGCAATAGGTCAGTTTGGACTGCTACAATGGGTCAGTTTGAACAGGTACAATGGATCAGTTTGGACTGGTACAATGAGTCATTTGGACTGGTACAATGAGTCACTTTGGACTGGTACAATGCGTCAGTTTGGACTGGTACAATGGGTCAGTTTGGACTGGTATAATGGCTCAGTTTGGACTGGTACAGTGGCTCAGTTTGGACTGGTACAATGGCTCAGTTTGGAATGATGCAATGGCTCAGTTTGGACTGGTACAGTGGCTCAGTTTGGACTGGTATAATGGGTCAGTTTGGACTGGTACTATGGGTCAGTTTGGACTGGTATGGTCGGTCAGTTTGGACTGGTACAATGAGTCACTTTGGACTGATACAATGGGTCAGTTTGGACTGGTACAATGGGTCAGTTTGGACTGGTATAATGGGTCAGTTCAGACTGACACAAAGAGTCAGTTTGGACTGGTACAATTGGTCAGTTTGGACTGGTACAATGGGTCAGTTTGGACTGGTACAATGGGGCAGTTTGAACTGGTACAATGAGTCAGTTTGGACTGGTACAATGGGTCAGTTTGGACTGGTACAATGGGTCAGTTTGGACTGGTACAATGAGTCAGTTTGGATGGTATAATGGATCAGTTTGGACTGGTACAATGAGTCAGTTTGTACGGGTACAATGAGTCATTGGGACTGGTACAATGAGTCACTTTGGACTGGTACAATGCGTCAATTTGGACTGGTATAATGGGTCAGTTTGGACCGGTGCAATGGCTCAGGTTGGACTGGTACAATGGCTCAGTTTGGACTGGTACAATGGCTCAGTTTGGACTGGTACAATGGATCAGTTTCGACTGGTATAATGGGTCAGTTTGGACTGGTATAATGGGTCAGTTTGAACTGGTACAATGGGTCAGTTTGGACTGGTATGATGGGTTAGTTTGGACTGGTACAATGGGTCAGTTTGGACTGGTATAGTTGGTCAGTTTGGACTGGTACAATGAGTCAGTTTGGACTGATACAATGGGTCAGTGTGGACTGGTACAATGGGTCAGTTTGGACTGGTACAATGGGTAAGTTAGGAATGGTACAATGAGTCAGTTTGGACTGCTACAATGGGTCAGTTTGGACTGGTACAATGGGTCAGTTTGGACTGGTATAATGGGTCAGTTTGGACTGGTACAATGGGTCAGTTTGGAATGGTATAATGGGACAGTTTGGACTGGTACAAATGGGTCAGTTTGGACTCGTACAATTGGTCAGTTTGGACTGGTATAATGGGTCAGTTTGGACTGGTACAATGGGTCAGTTTGGAATGGTATAATGGGACAGTTTGGACTGGTACAAATGGTCAGTTTGGACTGCTACAATGGGTCAGTTTGGATTGGTACAATGAGTCAGTTTGGACTGGTATAATGGGTCAGTTTAGAATGGTACAATGGGTCAGTTTGGACTGGTATAATGGGTCAGTTTGGACTGGTACAATGGGTCAGTTTGGAATGGTATAATGGGTCAGTTTGGACTGGTACAATGGGTCAGTTTGGGCTGGTACAATGAGTCAGTTTGGACATGTCTAATGGGTCAGTTTGGACTGGTACAATGAGTCAGTTTGGACTGGTACAATGGGTCAGTTTGGACTTGTACAATGAGTCAGTTTGGACTGGTACAATGGGTCAGGTTCGACTGGTACAATGGTTCAGTTTGGACTGGTACAATGGGTCAGTTTGGACTGCTACAATGAGTCAGTTTGGACTGCTACAATGGGTCAGGTTGGACTGGTACAATGGATCAGTTTGGACTGGTACAATGGGTCAGTTTGGACTGGAACTATGGGTCAGTTTGGACTGGTATGGTCGGTCAGTTTGGACTGGTACAATGAGTCAGTTTGGACTGATACATTGGGTCAGTTTGGACTGGTACAATGGGTCAGTTTGGACTGGTATAATGGGTCAGTTCGGACTGATGCAATGAGTCAGTTTGGACTGGTACAATTGGTCAGTTTGGACTGGTACAATGGGTCAGTTTGGACTTGTACAATGGGGCATTTTGAACTGGTACAATGAGTCAGTTTGGACTGGTACAATGGGTCAGTTTGGACTGGTACAATGGGTCAGTTTGGACTGGTACAATGAGTCAGTTTGGATGGTATAATGGGTCAGTTTGGACTGGTACAATGGGTCAGTTTGGACTGGTACAATGGGTCAGTTTGGACTGGTACAATGGGTAAGTTAGGAATGGTACAATGAGTCAGTTTGTACTGCTACAATGGGTCAGTTTGGACTGGTATAATGAGTCAGTTTGAACTGGTACAATGGGTCAGTTTGGACTCATACAATTGGTCAGTTTGGACTGGTACAATGGGTCAGTTTGGACTGGTACAATGGGTCAGTTTGGATTGGTAGAATGGATCAGTTTGGACTGGTACAATGGGTCAGTTTGGACTGGTATAATGGGTCAGTTTGGACTGGTACAATGGGTCAGTTTGGGCTGGTACAATGAGTCAGTTTGGACTGGTACAATGAGTCAGTTTGGACTGGTACAATGAGTCAGGTTGGATTGGTACAATGGGTCAGTTTGGAATGGTACAATGGATCTGTTTGGACTGGTTCAATGGGTCAGTTTGGACTGGTATAATGTGTCAGTTTGGACCGGTGCAATGGCTCAAGTTGGACTGGTACAATGGCTCAGTTTGGACTGGTACAATGGCTCAGTTTCGACTGGTATAATGGGTCAGTTTGGACTGGTATAATGGGTCAGTTTGAACTGGTACAATGGGTCAGTTTGGACTGGTATAATGGGTTAGTTTGGACTGGTACAATGGGTCAGTTTGGACTGGTATAGTTGGTCAGTTTGGACTGGTACAATGAGTCAGTTTGGACTGATACAATGGGTCAGTTTGGACTGGTACAATGGGTCAGTTTGGAATGGTATAATGGGTCAGTTTGGACTGGTACAATGGGTCAGTTTGGGCTGGTACAATGAGTCAGTTTGGACATGTCTAATGGGTGAGTTTGGACTGGTACAATGAGTTAGTTTGGACTGGTACAATGGGTCAGTTTGGACTTGTACAATGAGTCAGTTTGGACTGGTACAATGGGTCAGGTTCGACTGGTACAATGGGTCGGTTTGGACTGGTACAATGGGGCAGTTTGGACTGGTACAATGAGTCAGTTTGGACTGCTACAATGGGTCAGGTTGGACTGGTACAATGGATCAGTTTGGACTGGTACAATGGGTCAGTTTGGACATGTCTAATGGGTCAGTTTGGACTGGTACAATGAGTCAGTTTGGACTGGTAAAATGAGTCAGTTTGGACTGCTACAATGGGTCAGGTTGGACTGGTACAATGGATCAGTTTGGACTGGTACAATGGGTCAGTTTGGACTGGTACAATGGGTCAGTTTGGACTGGTACAATGGGTCAGTTTGGAGTGGTACAATGGGTAATTTTGGACATGTACAATGGTTCAGTTTGGACTGGTACAATCGTTCAGTTTGGACTGGTACAATGGGTCAGTTTGGATTGGTATAATGGATCAGTTTGGACTGGTACAATGGGTCAGTTTGGACTGGTATAATGGGTCAGTTTGGACTGGTATAATGGGTCAGTTTGGACTGGTACTATGGGTCAGTTTGGACTGGTATGGTCGGTCAGTTTGGACTGGTACAATGAGTCAGTTTGGACTGATACATTGGGTCAGTTTGGACTGATACAATGGGTCAGTTTGGACTGGTATAATGGGTCAGTTCGGACTGATACAATGAGTCAGTTTGGACTGGTACAATTTGTCAGTTTGGACTGGTACAATGGGTCAGTTTGGACTGGTACAATGGGGCAGTTTGAACTGGTACAATGGGTCAGTTTGGACTGGTACAATGGGTCAGTTTGGACTGGTACAATGGGTCAGTTTGCACTGGTATAATGAGTCAGTTTGGACTGGTACAATGGGTCAGTTTGGACTCGTACAATGGGTCAGTTTGGACTGGTACAATGGGTCAGTTTGGACTGGTACAATGGGTCAGTTTTGATTGGTAGAATGGATCAGTTTGGACTGGTACAATGGGTCAGTTTGGACTGGTACAATGGGTCAGTTTGGACTGGTATAATGGGTCAGTTTGGACTGGTACAATGGGTCAGTTTGGGCTGGTACAATGAGTCAGTTTGGACTGGTACAATGAGTCAGTTTGGACTGGTACAATGAGTCAGGTTGGACTGGTACAATGGGTCAGTTTGGAATGGTACAATGGATCAGTTTGGACTGGTACAATGGGTCAGTTTGGACTGGTATAATGGGTCAGTTTGGACCGGTGCAATGGCTCAAGTTGGACTGGTACAATGGCTCAGTTTGGACTGGTACAATGGCTCAGTTTCGACTGGTATAATGGGTCAGTTTGGACTGGTATAATGGGTTAGTTTGGACTGGTACAATGGGTCAGTTTGGACTGGTATAGTTGGTCAGTTTGGACTGGTACAATGAGTCAGTTTGGACTGAAACAATGGGTCAGTTTGGACTGGTACAATGGGTCAGTTTGGACTGGTACAATGGGTAAGTTAGGAATGGTACAATGAGTCAGTTTGGACTGCTACAATGGGGCAGTTTGGACTGGTATAATGAGTCAGTTTGGACTGGTACAATGGGTCAGTTTGGATTCGTACAATTGGTCAGTTTGGACTGGCATAATGGGACAGTTTGGACTGGTACAATGGGTCAGTTTGGACTGGTACAATGGGTCAGTTTGGATTGGTACAATGAGTCAGTTTGGACTAGTATAATGGGTCAGTTTGAACTGGTACAATGGGTCAGTTTTGACTGGTAGAATGGGTCAGTTTGGACTGGTACAATGGGTCAGGTTGGAATGGGAAAATGGGTCAGTTTGGACTGGTACAATGGGTCAGTTTGGACTTGTATAATGGGTCAGTTTGGACTGGTACAATGGGTCAGTTTGGAATGGTATAATGGGTCAGTTTGGACTGGTACAATGGGTCAGTTTGGGCTGGTACAATGAGCCAGTTTGGACATGTCTAATGGGTCAGTTTGGACTGGTACAATGAGTTAGTTTGGACTGGTACAATGGGTCAGTTTGGACTAGTACAATGGGTCAGTTTGGACTGGTACAATGAGTCAGTTTGGACTGCTACAATGGGTCAGGTTGGACTGGTACAATGGATCAGTTTGGACTGGTACAATGGGTCAGTTTGGACATGTCTAATGGGTCAGTTTGGACTGGTACAATGAGTCAGTTTGGACTGGTACAATGAGTCAGTTTGGACTGCTACAATGGGTCAGGTTGGACTGGTACAATGGATCAGTTTGGACTGGTACAATGGGTCAGTTTGGACTGGTACAATGGGTCAGTTTAGACTGGTACAATGGGTCAGTTTGGAGTGGTACAATGGGTAATTTTGGACATGTACAATGGTTCAGTTTGGACTGGTACAATCGTTCAGTTTGGACTGGTACAATGGGTCAGTTTGGATTGGTATAATGGATCAGTTTGGACTGGTACAATGGGTCAGTTTGGACTGGTATAATGGGTCAGTTTGAACTGGTATAATGGGTCAGTTTGGACTGGTATAATGGGTCAGTTTGGACTGGTACTATGGGTCAGTTTGGACTGGTATGGTCGGTCAGTTTGGACTGGTACAATGTGTCAGTTTGGACTGATACATTGGGTCAGTTTGGACTGGTACAATGGGTCAGTTTGAACTGGTATAATGGGTCAGTTCGGACTGATACAATGAGTCAGTTTGGACTGGTACAATTGGTCAGTTTGGACTGGTACAATGGGTCAGTTTGGACTGGTACAATGGGGCAGTTTGAACTGGTACAATGAGCCAGTTTGGACTGGTACAATGGGTCAGTTTGGACTGGTACAATGGGTCAGTTTGGACTTGTACAATGAGTCAGTTTGGATGGTATAATGGGTCAGTTTGGACTGTTACAATGGGTCAGTTTGGACTGCTACAATGGGTCAGTTTGGACTGGTACAATGGGTCAGTTTTGACTGGTATAATGGGTAAGTTAGGAATGGTACAATGAGTCAGTTTGGACTGCTACAATGGGTCAGTTTGGACTGGTATAATGAGTCAGTTTGGACTGGTACAATGGGTCAGTTTGGACTCGTACAATTGGTCAGTTTGGACTGGTATAATGGGTCAGTTTGGACTGGTACAAATGGTAAGTTTGGACTGGTACAATGGGTCAGTTTGGATTGGTACAATGGGTCAGTTTGGAGTGGTACAATGGGTAATTTTGGACATGTACAATGGTTCAGTTTGGACTGGTACAATGGTTCAGTTTGGACTGGTACAATGGGTCAGTTTGGATTGGTATAATGGATCAGTTTGGACTGGTACAATGGGTCAGTTTGGACTGGTATAATGGGTCAGTTTGGACTGGTACAATGGGTCAGTTTGGACTGGTACAATGGGTCAGTTTGGATTGGTAGAATGGATCAGTTTGGACTGGTACAATGGGTCAGTTTGGACTGGTATAATGGGTCAGTTTGGACTGGTACATTGGGTCAGTTTGGACTGGTATAATGGGTCAGTTTGGACTGGTACAATGGGTCAGTTTGTTCTGGTACAATGGGTAATTTTGGACTGGTACAATGGTTCAGTTTGGACTGGTACAATGGTTCAGTTTGGACTGGTACAATGGGTCAGTTTGGATTGGTATAATGGATCAGTTTTGACTGGTATAATGGGTCAGTTTGAACTGGTATAATGATCAGTTTGGACTGGTATAATGGAGCAGTTTGGACTGGTATAATCGGTCATTTTTTCCTTGTACAATGAGTCAGTTTGGACTGGTACAATGGGTCAGTATAGACTGGTACAATGGGTCAGTTTGGACTGGTACAATGGGTCAGTTTGGACTGGTACAATGGATCAGTTCCGACTGGTACAATGAGTCAGTTTGGACTGGTATAATGGGTCAGTTTGGACTGGTACAATGGGTCAGTTTGGGCTGGTACAATGAGTCAGTTTGGACTGGTATAATGGTCAGTTTGGACTGGTATAATGAGTCAGTTTGGACTGATACAATGGGTCAGTTTGGACTGGTACATTGTGTCATTTTGGAGTTGTACAATGAGTCAGTTTGGTCTGGTACAATGGGTCAGTTTGGACTGGTATAATGAGTCAGTTTTGACTGATACAATGGGTCAGTTTGGACTGGTACATTGTGTCATTTTGGAGTTGTACAATAAGTCAGTTTGGTCTGGTACAATGGGTCAGTTTGGACTGGTATAATGAGTCAGTTTTGACTGGTACAATGGGTCAGTTTGGACTTGTACAATGGGTCAGTTTGGACTGGTATAATGAGTCAGTTTTGACTGGTACAATGGGTCAGTTTGGACTGGTGCAATGGGTCAGTTTGGACTGGTATAATGAGTCAGTTTGGACTGGTACAATGGGTCAGTTTGGACTCGTACAATTGGTCAGTTTGGACTGGCATAATGGGACAGTTTGAACTGGTACAAATGGTCAGTTTGGACTGGTACAATGGGTCAGTTTGGATTGGTGCAATGAGTCAGTTTGGACTGGTATAATGGGTCAGTTTGGACTGGTACAATGTGTCAGTTTGGACTGGTATAATGGGTCAGTTTGGACTGGTACAATGGGTCAGTTTGGAATGGTATAATGGGTCAGTTTGGACTGGTACAATGGGTCAGTTTGGACTGGTATAATGGGTCAGTTTGGACTGGTACAATGGGTCAGTTTGGAATGGTATAATGGGTCAGTTTGGACCGGTACAATGGGTCAGTTTGGGCTGGTACAATGAGTCAGTTTGGACATGTCTAATGGGTCAGTTTGGACTGGTACAATGAGTCAGTTTGGACTGGTACAATGGGTCAGTTTGGACTTGTACAATGAGTCAGTTTGGACTGGTACAATGGGTCAGGTTCGACTGGTACAATGGGTCAGTTTGGACTGGTACAATGGGTCAGTTTGGACTGCTACAATGAGTCAGTTTGGCATGCTACAATGGGTCAGGTTGGACTGGTACAATGGATCAGTTTGGACTGGTACAATGGGTCAGTTTGGACTGGTACAATGGGTCAGTTTGGACTGGTACAATGGGTCAGTTTGGAGTGGTACAATGGGTAATTTTGGACATGTACAATGGTTCAGTTTGGACTGGTACAATGGGTCAGTTTGGACTGGTAAAATGGGTCAGTTTGGATTGGTATAATGGATCAGTTTGGACTGGTACAATGGGTCAGTTTGGACTGGTATAATGAGTCAGTTTGGACTGGTACAATGGGTCAGTTTGAACTTGTACAATGAGTCAGTTTGGACTGGTACAATGGGTCAGGTTCGACTGGTACAATGGTTCAGTTTGGACTGGTACAATGGGTCAGTTTGGACTGCTACAATGAGTCAGTTTGGACTGCTACAATGGGTCAGGTTGGACTGGTACAATGGATCAGTTTGGACTGGTACAATGGGTCAGTTTGGACTGGTACAATGGGTCAGTTTGGACTTGTACAATGGGGCAGTTTGAACTGGTACAATGAGTCAGTTTGGACTGGTACAATGGGTCAGTTTGGACTGGTACAATGGGTCAGTTTGGACTGATACATTGGGTCAGTTTGGACTGGTACAATGGGTCAGTTTGGACTGGTATAATGGGTCAGTTCGGACTGATGCAATGAGTCAGTTTGGACTGGTACAATTGGTCAGTTTGGACTGGTACAATGGGTCAGTTTGGACTTGTACAATGGGGCAGTTTGAACTGGTACAATGAGTCAGTTTGGACTGGTACAATGGGTCAGTTTGGACTGGTACAATGGGTCAGTTTGGACTGGTACAATGAGTCAGTTTGGATGGTATAATGGGTCAGTTTGGACTGGTACAATGGGTCAGTTTGGACTGGTACAATGGGTCAGTTTGGACTGGTACAATGGGTAAGTTAGGAATGGTACAATGAGTCAGTTTGTACTGCTACAATGGGTCAGTTTGGACTGGTATAATGAGTCAGTTTGGACTGGTACAATGGGTCAGTTTGGACTCGTACAATTGGTCAGTTTGGACTGGTACAATGGGTCAGTTTGGACTGGTACAATGGGTCAGTTTGGATTGGTAGAATGGATCAGTTTGGACTGGTACAATGGGTCAGTTTGGACTGGTATAATGGGTCAGTTTGGACTGGTACAATGGGTCAGTTTGGGCTGGTACAATGAGTCAGTTTGGACTGGTACAATGAGTCAGGTTGGACTGGTACAATGGGTCAGTTTGGAATGGTACAATGGATCAGTTTGGACTGGTTCAATGGGTCAGTTTGGACTGGTATAATGGGTCAGTTTGGACCGGTGCAATGGCTCAAGTTGGACTGGTACAATGGCTCAGTTTGGACTGGTACAATGGCTCAGTTTCGACTGGTATAATGGGTCAGTTTGGACTGGTATAATGGGTCAGTTTGAACTGGTACAATGGGTCAGTTTGGACTGGTATAATGGGTTAGTTTGGCCTGGTACAATGGGTCAGTTTGGACTGGTATAGTTGGTCAGTTTGGACTGGTACAATGAGTCAGTTTGGACTGATACAATGGGTCAGTTTGGACTGGTACAATGGGTCAGTTTGGAATGGTATAATGGGTCAGTTTGGACTGGTACAATGGGTCAGTTTGGGCTGGTACAATGAGTCAGTTTGGACATGTCTAATGGGTCAGTTTGGACTGGTACAATGAGTTAGTTTGGACTGGTACAATGGGTCAGTTTGTACTTGTACAATGAGTCAGTTTGGACTGGTACAATGGGTCAGGTTCGACTGGTACAATGGGTCGGTTTGGACTGGTACAATGGGGCAGTTTGGACTGGTACAATGAGTCAGTTTGCACTGCTACAATGGGTCAGGTTGGACTGGTACAATGGATCAGTTTGGACTGGTACAATGGGTCAGTTTGGACATGTCTAATGGGTCAGTTTGGGCTGGTACAATGAGTCAGTTTGGACTGGTACAATGAGTCAGGTTGGACTGCTACAATGGGTCAGGTTGGACTGGTACAATGGATCAGTTTGGACTGGTACAATGGGTCAGTTTGGACTGGTACAATGGGTCAGTTTGGACTGGTACAATGGGTCAGTTTGGAGTGGTACAATGGGTAATTTTGGACATGTACAATGGTTCAGTTTGGACTGGTACAATGGGTCAGTTTGGATTGGTATACTGGATCAGTTTGGACTGGTACAATGGGTCAGTTTGGACTGGTATAATGGGTCAGTTTGAACTGGTATAATGGGTCAGTTTGGACTGGTATAATGGGTCAGTTTGGACTGGTACTATGGGTCAGTTTGGACTGGTATGGTCGGTCAGTTTGGACTGGTACAATGAGTCAGTTTGGACTGATACATTGGGTCAGTTTGGACTGGTACAATGGGTCAGTTTGGACTGGTATAATGGGTCAGTTCGGACTGATACAATGACTCAGTTTGGACTGGTACAATTGGTCAGTTTGGACTGGTACAATGGGTAAGTTTGGACTGGTACAATGGGGCAGTTTGAACTGGTACAATGGGTTAGTTTGGACTGGTACAATGGGTCAGTTTGGACTGGTACAATGGGTCAGTTTGGAGTGGTATAATGGGTCAGTTTGGACATGTACAATGGTTCAGTTTGGACTGGTACAATGGGTCAGTTTGGACTGGTAAAATGGGTCAGTTTGGATTGGTATAATGGATCAGTTTGGACTGGTACAATGGGTCAGTTTGGACTGGTATAATGAGTCAGTTTGGACTGGTACAATGGGTCAGTTTGGACTTGTACAATGAGTCAGTTTGGACTGGTACAATGGGTCAGGTTCGACTGGTACAATGGTTCAGTTTGGACTGGTACAATGGGTCAGTTTGGACTGCTACAATGAGTCAGTTTGGACTGCTACAATGGGTCAGGTTGGACTGGTACAATGGATCAGTTTGGACTGGTACAATGGGTCAGTTTGGACTGGAACTATGGGTCAGTTTGGACTGGTATGGTCGGTCAGTTTGGACTGGTACAATGAGTCAGTTTGGACTGATACATTGGGTCAGTTTGGACTGGTACAATTGGTCAGTTTGGACTGGTATAATGGGTCAGTTCGGACTGATGCAATGAGTCAGTTTGGACTGGTACAATTGGTCAGTTTGGACTGGTACAATGGGTCAGTTTGGACTTGTACAATGGGGCAGTTTGAACTGGTACAATGAGTCAGTTTGGACTGGCATAATGGGACAGTTTGGACTGGTACAATGGGTCAGTTTGGACTGGTACAATGAGTCAGTTTGGATGGTATAATGGGTCAGTTTGGACTGGAACAATGGGTCAGTTTGGACTGGTACAATGGGTCAGTTTGGACTGGTACAATGGGTAAGTTAGGAATGGTACAATGAGTCAGTTTGTACTGCTACAATGGGTCAGTTTGGACTGGTATAATGAGTCAGTTTGGACTGGTACAATGGGTCAGTTTGGACTCGTACAATTGGTCAGTTTGGACTGGTACAATGGGTCAGTTTGGACTGGTACAATGGGTCAGTTTGGATTGGTAGAATGGATCAGTTTGGACTGGCACAATGGGTCAGTTTGGACTGGTATAATGGGTCAGTTTGGACTGGTACAATGGGTCAGTTTGGGCTGGTACAATGAGTCAGTTTGGACTGGTACAATGAGTCAGTTTGGACTGGTACAATGAGTCAGGTTGGACTGGTACAATGGGTCAGTTTGGAATGGTACAATGGATCAGTTTGGACTGGTACAATGGGTCAGTTTGGACTGGTACAATGGGGCAGTTTGAACTGGTACAAAGGGTTAGTTTGGACTGGTACAATGGGTCAGTTTGGACTGGTACAATGGGTCAGTTTGCACTGGTATAATGAGTCAGTTTGGACTGGTACAATGGGTCAGTTTGGACTCGTACAATCGGTCAGTTTGGACTGGTACAATGGGTCAGTTTGGACTGGTACAATGGGTCAGTTTTGATTGGTAGAATGGATCAGTTTGGACAGGTACAATGGGTCAGTTTGGACTGGTACAATGGGTCAGTTTGGACTGGTATAATGGGTCAGTTTGGACTGGTACAATGGGTCAGTTTGGGCTGGTACAATGAGTCAGTTTGGACTGGTACAATGAGTCAGTTTGGACTGGTACAATGAGTCAGGTTGGACTGGTACAATGGGTCAGTTTGGAATGGTACAATGGATCAGTTTGGGCTGGTACAATGGGTCAGTTTGGACTGGTATAATGGGTTAGTTTGGACTGGTACAATGGGTCAGTTTGGACTGGTATAGTTGGTCAGTTTGGACTGGTACAATGAGTCAGTTTGGACTGAAACAATGGGTCAGTTTGGACTGGTACAATGGGTCAGTTTGGACTGGTACAATGGGGCAGTTTGGACTGGTATAATGAGTCAGTTTGGACTGGTACAATGGGTCAGTTTGGATTCGTACAATTGGTCAGTTTGGACTGGCATAATGGGACAGTTTGGACTGGTACAATGGGTCAGTTTGGACTGGTACAATGGGTCAGTTTGGATTGGTACAATGAGTCAGTTTGGACTAGTATAATGGGTCAGTTTGGACTGGTACAATGGGTCAGTTTTGACTGGTAGAATGGGTCAGTTTGGACTGGTACAATGGGTCAGGTTGGAATGGTATAATGGGTCAGTTTGGACTGGTACAATGGGTCAGTTTGGACTTGTATAATGGGTCAGTTTGGACTGGTACAATGGGTCAGTTTGGAATGGTATAATGGGTCAGTTTGGACTGGTACAATGGGTCAGTTTGGGCTGGTACAATGAGTCAGTTTGGACATGTCTAATGGGTCAGTTTGGACTGGTACAATGAGTTAGTTTGGACTGGTACAATGGGTCAGTTTGGACTAGTACAATGGGTCAGTTTGGACTGGTACAATGAGTCAGTTTGGACTGCTACAATGGGTCAGTTTGGACATGTCTAATGGGTCAGTTTGGACTGGTACAATGAGTCAGTTTAGACTGGTACAATGAGTCAGTTTGGACTGCTACAATGGGTCAGGTTGGACTGGTACAATGGATCAGTTTGGACTGGTACAATGGGTCAGTTTGGACTGGTACAATGGGTCAGTTTGGACTGGTACAATGGGTCAGTTTGGAGTGGTACAATGGGTAATTTTGGACATGTACAATGGTTCAGTTTGGACTGGTACAATGGTTCAGGTTGGACTGGTACAATGGATCAGTTTGGACTGGTACAATGGGTCAGTTTGGACTGGTACAATGGGTCAGTTTGGACTGGTACAATGGGTCAGTTTGGACTGGTATAATGGGTCAGTTTGGACTGGTACAATGGGTCAGTTTGGGCTGGTACAATGAGTCAGTTTGGACTGGTACAATGAGTCAGTTTGGACTGGTACAATGAGTCAGGTTGGACTGGTACAATGGGTCAGTTTGGAATGGTACAATGGATCAGTTTGGACTGGTACAATGGGTCAGTTTGGACTGGTATAATGGGTCAGTTTGGACCGGTGCAATGGCTCAAGTTGGACTGGTACAATGGCTCAGTTTGGACTGGTACAATGGCTCAGTTTCGACTGGTATAATGGCTCAGTTTGGACTGGTATAATGGGTCAGTTTGAACTGGTATAATGGGTCAGTTTGGACTGGTATAATGGGTTAGTTTGGACTGGTACAATGGGTCAGTTTGGACTGGTATAGTTGGTCAGTTTGGACTGGTACAATGAGTCAGTTTGGACTGTAACAATGGGTCAGTTTGGACTGGTACAATGGGTCAGTTTGGACTGGTACAATGGGTAAGTTAGGAATGGTACAATGAGTCAGTTTGGACTGCTACAATGGGGCAGTTTGGACTGGTATAATGAGTCAGTTTGGACTGGTACAATGGGTCAGTTTGGATTCGTACAATTGGTCAGTTTGGACTGGCATAATGGGACAGTTTGGACTGGTACAATGGGTCAGTTTGGACTGGTACAATGGGTCAGTTTGGATTGGTACAATGAGTCAGTTTGGACTAGTATAATGGGTCAGTTTGGACTGGTACAATGGGTCAGTTTTGACTGGTAGAATGGGTCAGTTTGGACTGGTACAATGGGTCAGGTTGGAATGGTATAATGGGTCAGTTTGGACTGGTACAATGGGTCAGTTTGGACTTGTATAATGGGTCAGTTTGGACTGGTACAATGGGTCAGTTTGGAATGGTATAATGGGTCAGTTTGGACTGGTACAATGGGTCAGTTTGGGCTGGTACAATGAGTCAGTTTGGACATGTCTAATGGGTCAGTTTGGACTGGTACAATGAGTTAGTTTGGACTGGTACAATGGGTCAGTTTGGACTAGTACAATGGGTCAGTTTGGACTCGTACAATGGGTCAGTTTGGACTGGTACAATGGGTCAGTTTGGACTGGTATAATGGGTCAGTTTGGACTGGTACAATGGGTCAGTTTGGGCTGGTACAATGAGTCAGTTTGGACTGGTACAATGAGTCAGTTTGGACTGGTACAATGAGTCAGGTTGGACTGGTACAATGGGTCAGTTTGGAATGGTACAATGGATCAGTTTGGACTGGTACAATGGGTCAGTTTGGACTGGTATAATGGGTCAGTTTGGACCGGTGCAATGGCTCAAGTTGGACTGGTACAATGGCTCAGTTTGGACTGGTACAATGGCTCAGTGTCGACTGGTATAATGGCTCAGTTTGGACTGGTATAATGGGTCAGTTTGAACTGGTATAATGGGTCAGTTTGGACTGGTATAATGGGTTAGTTTGGACTGGTACAATGGGTCAGTTTGGACTGGTATAGTTGGTCAGTTTGGACTGGTACAATGAGTCAGTTTGGACTGAAACAATGGGTCAGTTTGGACTGGTACAATGGGTCAGTTTGGACTGGTACAATGGGTAAGTTAGGAATGGTACAATGAGTCAGTTTGGACTGCTACAATGGGGCAGTTTGGACTGGTATAATGAGTCAGTTTGGACTGGTACAATGGGTCAGTTTGGATTCGTACAATTGGTCAGTTTGGACTGGCATAATGGGACAGTTTGGACTGGTACAATGGGTCAGTTTGGACTGGTACAATGGGTCAGTTTGGATTGGTACAATGAGTCAGTTTGGACTAGTATAATGGGTCAGTTTGGACTGGTACAATGGGTCAGTTTTGACTGGTAGAATGGGTCAGTTTGGACTGGTACAATGGGTCAGGTTGGAATGGTATAATGGGTCAGTTTGGACTGGTACAATGGGTCAGTTTGGACTTGTATAATGGGTCAGTTTGGACTGGTACAATGGGTCAGTTTGGAATGGTATAATGGGTCAGTTTGGACAGTTCAATGGGTCAGTTTGGGCTGGTACAATGAGTCAGTTTGGACATGTCTAATGGGTCAGTTTGGACTGGTACAATGAGTTAGTTTGGACTGGTACAATGGGTCAGTTTGGACTAGTACAATGGGTCAGTTTGGACTGGTACAATGAGTCAGTTTGGACTGCTACAATGGGTCAGTTTGGACATGTCTAATGGGTCAGTTTGGACTGGTACAATGAGTCAGTTTAGACTGGTACAATGAGTCAGTTTGGACTGCTACAATGGGTCAGGTTGGACTGGTACAATGGATCAGTTTGGACTGGTACAATGGGTCAGTTTGGACTGGTACAATGGGTCAGTTTGGACTGGTACAATGGGTCAGTTTGGAGTGGTACAATGGGTAATTTTGGACATGTACAATGGTTCAGTTTGGACTGGTACAATGGTTCAGTTTGGACTGGTACAATGGGTCAGTTTGGATTGGTATAATGGATCAGTTTGGACTGGTACAATGGGTCAGTTTGGACTGGTATAATGGGTCAGTTTGAACTGGTATAATGGGTCAGTTTGGACTGGTATAATGGGTCAGTTTGGACTGGTACTATGGGTCAGTTTGGACTGGTATGGTCGGTCAGTTTGGACTGGTACAATGAGTCAGTTTGGACTGATACATTGGGTCAGTTTGGACTGGTACAATGGGTCAGTTTGAACTGGTATAATGGGTCAGTTCGGACTGATACAATGAGTCAGTTTGGACTGGTACAATTGGTCAGTTTGGACTGGTACAATGGGTCAGTTTGGACTGGTACAATGGGGCAGTTTGAACTGGTACAATGAGCCAGTTTGGACTGGTACAATGGGTCAGTTTGGACTGGTACAATGGGTCAGTTTGGACTTGTACAATGAGTCAGTTTGGATGGTATAATGGGTCAGTTTGGACTGTTACAATGGGTCAGTTTGGACTGCTACAATGGGTCAGTTTGGACTGGTACAATGGGTCAGTTTTGACTGGTATAATGGGTAAGTTAGGAATGGTACAATGAGTCAGTTTGGACTGCTACAATGGGTCAGTTTGGACTGGTATAATGAGTCAGTTTGGACTGGTACAATGGGTCAGTTTGGACTCGTACAATTGGTCAGTTTGGATTGGTATAATGGATCAGTTTTGACTGGTATAATGGGTCAGTTTGAACTGGTATAATGATCAGTTTGGACTGGTATAATGGAGCAGTTTGGACTGGTATAATCGGTCATTTTTTCCTTGTACAATGAGTCAGTTTGGACTGGTACAATGGGTCAGTATAGACTGGTACAATGGGTCAGTTTGGACTGGTACAATGGGTCAGTTTGGACTGGTACAATGGATCAGTTTCGACTGGTACAATGAGTCAGTTTGGACTGGTATAATGGGTCAGTTTGGACTGGTACAATGGGTCAGTTTGGGCTGGTACAATGAGTCAGTTTGGACTGGTATAATGGTCAGTTTGGACTGGTATAATGATTCAGTTTGGACTGATACAATGGGTCAGTTTGGACTGGTACATTGTGTCATTTTGGAGTTGTACAATGAGTCAGTTTGGTCTGGTACAATGGGTCAGTTTGGACTGGTATAATGAGTCAGTTTTGACTGATACAATGGGTCAGTTTGGACTGGTACATTGTGTCATTTTGGAGTTGTACAATAAGTCAGTTTGGTCTGGTACAATGGGTCAGTTTGGACTGGTATAATGAGTCAGTTTTGACTGGTACAATGGGTCAGTTTGGACTTGTACAATGGGTCAGTTTGGACTGGTATAATGAGTCAGTTTTGACTGGTACAATGGGTCAGTTTGGACTGGTGCAATGGGTCAGTTTGGACTGGTATAATGAGTCAGTTTGGACTGGTACAATGGGTCAGTTTGGACTCGTACAATTGGTCAGTTTGGACTGGCATAATGGGACAGTTTGAACTGGTACAAATGGTCAGTTTGGACTGGTACAATGGGTCAGTTTGGATTGGTGCAATGAGTCCGTTTGGACTGGTATAATGGGTCAGTTTGGACTGGTACAATGGGTCAGTTTGGACTGGTATAATGGGTCAGTTTGGACTGGTACAATGGGTCAGTTTGGAATGGTATAATGGGTCAGTTTGGACTGGTACAATGGGTCAGTTTGGACTGGTATAATGGGTCAGTTTGGACTGGTACAATGGGTCAGTTTGGAATGGTATAATGGGTCAGTTTGGACTGGTACAATGGGTCAGTTTGGGCTGGTACAATGAGTCAGTTTGGACATGTCTAATGGGTCAGTTTGGACTGGTACAATGAGTCAGTTTGGACTGGTACAATGGGTCAGTTTGGACTTGTACAATGAGTCAGTTTGGACTGGTACAATGGGTCAGGTTCGACTGGTACAATGGGTCAGTTTGGACTGGTACAATGGGTCAGTTTGGACTGCTACAATGAGTCAGTTTGGCATGCTACAATGGGTCAGGTTGGACTGGTACAATGGATCAGTTTGGACTGGTACAATGGGTCAGTTTGGACTGGTTCAATGGGTCAGTTTGGACTGGTACAATGGGTCAGTTTGGAGTGGTACAATGGGTAATTTTGGACATGTACAATGGTTCAGTTTGGACTGGTACAATGGGTCAGTTTGGACTGGTAAAATGGGTCAGTTTGGATTGGTATAATGGATCAGTTTGGACTGGTACAATGGGTCAGTTTGGACTGGTATAATGGGTCAGTTTGAACTGGTATAATGGGTCAGTTTGGACTGGTATAATGGGTCAGTTTGGACTGGTACTATGGGTCAGTTTGGACTGGTATGGTCGGTCAGTTTGGACTGGTACAATGAGTCAGTTTGGACTGATACATTGGGTCAGTTTTGGACTGGTACAATGAGTCAGTTTGGACTGGTATAATGGGTCAGTTCGGACTGATACAATGAGTCAGTTTGGACTGGTACAATTGGTCAGTTTGGACTGGTACAATGGGTCAGTTTGGACTGGTACAATGGGTCAGTTTGAACTGGTACAATGAGTCAGTTTGGACTGGTACAATGGGTCAGTTTGGACTGGTACAATGAGTCAGTTTGGATGTTATAATGGGTCAGTTTGGACTGTTACAATGGGTCAGTTTGGACTGGTACAATGGGTCAGTTTGGACTGGTACAATGGGTAAGTTAGGAATGGTACAATGAGTCAGTTTGGACTGCTACAATTGGTCAGTTTGGACTGGTATAATGAGTCAGTTTGCACTGGTACAATGGGTCAGTTTGGACTCGTACAATTGGTCAGTTTGGACTGGTATAATCGGTCAGTTTGGACTGGTACAAATGGTCAGTTTGGACTGGTACATTGGGTCAGTTTGGATTGGTACAATGGGTCAGTTTGGAGTGGTACAATGGGTAATTTTGGATATGTACAATGGTTCAGTTTGGACTGGTACAATGGTTCAGTTTGGACTGGTACAATGGGTCAGTTTGGATTGGTATAATGGATCAGTTTGGACTGGTATAATGGGTCAGTTTGGACTGGTACAATGGGTCAGTTTGGACTGGTACAATGGGTCAGTTTGGATTGGTAGAATGGATCAGTTTGGACTGGTACAATGGGTCAGTTTGGACTGGTATAATGGGTCTGTTTGGACTGGTACAATGGGTCAGTTTGGACTGGTATAATGGGTCAGTTTGGACTGGTACAATGGGTCAGTTTGGGCTGGTACAAATGGTAAGTTTGGACTGGTACAATGGGTCAGTTTGGATTGGTACAATGGGTCAGTTTGGAGTGGTACAATGGGTAATTTTGGACATGTACAATGGTTCAGTTTGGACTGGTACAATGGTTCAGTTTGGACTGGTACAATGGGTCAGTTTGGATTGGTATAATGGATCAGTTTGGACTGGTACAATGGGTCAGTTTGGACTGGTATAATGGGTCAGTTTGGACTGGTACAATGGGTCAGTTTGGACTGGTACAATGGGTCAGTTTGGATTGGTAGAATGGATCAGTTTGGACTGGTACAATGGGTCAGTTTGGACTGGTATAATGGGTCAGTTTGGACTGGTACATTGGGTCAGTTTGGACTGGTATAATGGGTCAGTTTGGACTGGTACAATGGGTCAGTTTGTTCTGGTACAATGGGTAATTTTGGACTGGTACAATGGTTCAGTTTGGACTGGTACAATGGTTCAGTTTGGACTGGTACAATGGGTCAGTTTGGATTGGTATAATGGATCAGTTTTGACTGGTATAATGGGTCAGTTTGAACTGGTATAATGATCAGTTTGGACTGGTATAATGGAGCAGTTTGGACTGGTATAATCGGTCATTTTTTCCTTGTACAATGAGTCAGTTTGGACTGGTACAATGGGTCAGTATAGACTGGTACAATGGGTCAGTTTGGACTATTACAATGGGTCAGTTTGGACTGGTACAATGGATCAGTTTCGACTGGTACAATGAGTCAGTTTGGACTGGTATAATGGGTCAGTTTGGACTGGTACAATGGGTCAGTTTGGGCTGGTACAATGAGTCAGTTTGGACTGGTATAATGGTCAGTTTGGACTGGTATAATGAGTCAGTTTGGACTGATACAATGGGTCAGTTTGGACTGGTACATTGTGTCATTTTGGAGTTGTACAATGAGTCAGTTTGGTCTGGTACAATGGGTCAGTTTGGACTGGTATAATGAGTCAGTTTTGACTGATACAATGGGTCAGTTTGGACTGGTACATTGTGTCATTTTGGAGTTGTACAATAAGTCAGTTTGGTCTGGTACAATGGGTCAGTTTGGACTGGTATAATGAGTCAGTTTTGACTGGTACAATGGGTCAGTTTGGACTTGTACAATGGGTCAGTTTGGACTGGTATAATGAGTCAGTTTTGACTGGTACAATGGGTCAGTTTGGACTGGTGCAATGGGTCAGTTTGGACTGGTATAATGAGTCAGTTTGGACTGGTACAATGGGTCAGTTTGGACTCGTACAATTGGTCAGTTTGGACTGGCATAATGGGACAGTTTGAACTGGTACAAATGGTCAGTTTGGACTGGTACAATGGGTCAGTTTGGATTGGTGCAATGAGTCAGTTTGGACTGGTATAATGGGTCAGTTTGGACTGGTACAATGGGTCAGTTTGGACTGGTATAATGGGTCAGTTTGGACTGGTACAATGGGTCAGTTTGGAATGGTATAATGGGTCAGTTTGGACTGGTACAATGGGTCAGTTTGGAATGGTATAATGGGTCAGTTTGGACTGGTACAATGGGTCAGTTTGGGCTGGTACAATGAGTCAGTTTGGACATGTCTAATGGGTCAGTTTGGACTGGTACAATGAGTCAGTTTGGACTGGTACAATGGGTCAGTTTGGACTTGTACAATGAGTCAGTTTGGACTGGTACAATGGGTCAGGTTCGACTGGTACAATGGGTCAGTTTGGACTGGTACAATGGGTCAGTTTGGACTGCTACAATGAGTCAGTTTGGCATGCTACAATGGGTCAGTTTGGACTGGTACAATGGATCAGTTTGGACTGGTACAATGGGTCAGTTTGGACTGGTTCAATGGGTCAGTTTGGACTGGTACAATGGGTCAGTTTGGAGTGGTACAATGGGTAATTTTGGACATGTACAATGGTTCAGTTTGGACTGGTACAATGGGTCAGTTTGGACTGGTAAAATGGGTCAGTTTGGATTGGTATAATGGATCAGTTTGGACTGGTACAATGGGTCAGTTTGGACTGGTATAATGGGTCAGTTTGAACTGGTATAATGGGTCAGTTTGGACTGGTATAATGGGTCAGTTTGGACTGGTACTATGGGTCAGTTTGGACTGGTATGGTCGGTCAGTTTGGACTGGTACAATGAGTCAGTTTGGACTGATACATTGGGTCAGTTTTGGACTGGTACAATGAGTCAGTTTGGACTGGTATAATGGGTCAGTTTGGACTGATACAATGAGTCAGTTTGGACTGGTACAATTGGTCAGTTTGGACTGGTACAATGGGTCAGTTTGGACTGGTACAATGGGTCAGTTTGAACTGGTACAATGAGTCAGTTTGGACTGGTACAATGGGTCAGTTTGGACTGGTACAATGAGTCAGTTTGGATGTTATAATGGGTCAGTTTGGACTGTTACAATGGGTCAGTTTGGACTGGTACAATGGGTCAGTTTGGACTGGTACAATGGGTAAGTTAGGAATGGTACAATGAGTCAGTTTGGACTGCTACAATTGGTCAGTTTGGACTGGTATAATGAGTCAGTTTGCACTGGTACAATGGGTCAGTTTGGACTCGTACAATTGGTCAGTTTGGACTGGTATAATCGGTCAGTTTGGACTGGTACAAATGGTCAGTTTGGACTGGTACATTGGGTCAGTTTGGATTGGTACAATGGGTCAGTTTGGAGTGGTACAATGGGTAATTTTGGATATGTACAATGGTTCAGTTTGGACTGGTACAATGGTTCAGTTTGGACTGGTACAATGGGTCAGTTTGGATTGGTATAATGGATCAGTTTGGACTGGTATAATGGGTCAGTTTGGACTGGTACAATGGGTCAGTTTGGACTGGTACAATGGGTCAGTTTGGATTGGTAGAATGGGTCTGTTTGGACTGGTACAATGGGTCAGTTTGGACTGGTATAATGGGTCAGTTTGGACTGGTACAATGGGTCAGTTTGGGCTGGTACAATGAGTCAGTTTGGACTGGTACAATGAGTCAGTTTGGACTGGTACAATGAGTCAGGTTGGACTGGTACAATGGGTCTGTTTGGAATGGTACAATGGATCAGTTTGGACTGGTACAATGGGTCAGTTTGGACTGGTACAATGGATCAGTTTGGACTGGTGCAATGGGTCAGTTTGGACTGGTACAATAGGTCAGTTTGGACTGGTACAATGGGTCAGTTTGGTCTGGTACAATGCGTAATTTTGGACTGGTACAATGGTTCAGTTTGGACTGGTACAATGGTTCAGTTTGGACTGGTACAATGGGTCAGTTTGGATTGGTATAATGGATCAGTTTGGACTGGTACAATGAGTCAGTTTGGACTGGTATAATGGATCAGTTTGGACTGGTATAATCGGTCTTTTTTCCTTGTACAATGAGTCAGTTTGGACTGGTACAATGGGTCAGTATAGACTGGTACAATGGGTCAGTTTGGACTGGTACAATGGGTCAGTTTGGACTGGTACAATGGATCAGTTTCGACTGGTACAATGAGTCAGTTTGGACTGGTATAATGAGTCAGTTTGGACTGATACAATGGGTCAGTTTGGACTGGTACATTGTGTCATTTTCGAGTTGTACAATGAGTCAGTTTGGTCTGGTACAATGGGTCAGTTTGGACTGGTATAATGAGTCTGTTTTGACTGGTACAATGGGTCAGTTTGGACTGGTACAATGGGTCAGTTTGGACTGGTATAATGAGTCAGTTTTGACTGGTACAATGGGTCAGTTTGGACTGGTACAATGGGTCAGTTTGTACTGGTACAATGGGTCAGTTTGGACTGGTATAATGTGTCAGTTTGGACTGGGATAACGGTTCAATTTGTATTGACAAAATGGATCAGTTTAATCTGATACAAAAGCTCAATTGTACTTGTGCAAACGGTCAATTGGATCTGGAATGAAGGGTCAGTATACTTTGATGGGAGTCAATTTTGAAACCACTCATTGTCAATGGATAGACATATGTGCAGAATTGACACTAATATGATAGAATGAAGAAAATAATTCCAGGCTGCCTGTCCTCAGTGTGATATCTTTGCCCTGATTGTAAGCAATGCTCTCAGCACTTAAGCAGAACACTTATCCTTTCATAATCGAGTCTTGCCTTTCAGATTCTCCTGACATCTGGTTCATTGATATAATGTGAAGATAAAACAGTTCTATGATACACTGAGTCACAACAGTATTGTGATAGTGATAGGGGATTCAATTGTAAGGGGAATAGATAGGCGTTTCTGCGGCCGCAAGCGAGACTCCAGGATGGTATGTTGCCTCCCTGTTGCAAGGGTCAAGGATTTCTCGGAGCGGGTGCAGGACATTCTGAAAAGGGAGGGTGAACAGCCAGTTGTCGTGGTGCACATTGGTACCAACGATATAGGTAAAAAAAGGGATGAGGTCCTCCGAGAATAATTTAAGGAGCTAGAAGCTAATTGAAAAAGTAGCACCTCAAAAGTAGTAATCTCAGGATTACTACCAGTGCTCGTCAGAGTAGGAATCGCAGGATAGCTCAGATGAATACGTGGCTTGAGCAGTGGTGTAGCAGGGAGGGATTCAAATTCCTGGTGCATTGGAACCGGTTCTGGGGGAGGTGGGTCCAGTACAAACTGGACGGTCTGCACCTCAGCAGGACCGGAACTAATGTCCTAGGGGGAGTGTTTGTTTGTGCTGTTAGGGAGGAGTTAAACTAATATGGCAAGGGGATGGGAACCAATGCAGGGAGACAGAGGGAAACAAAATGGAGACAGAAGCAAAAGACAGAAAGGAGATGAGTAAAAGTGGAGGGCAGAGAAACCCAAGGCAAAAAACAAAAGGGCCACTGTACAGCAAAATTCTAAAGGGTCAAAGTGTAATAAAAAGGCAAGCCTGAAAGCTCGGTGCCTCAATGCGAGGAGTATTCGGAACCAGGAGAGGGCTCTGAGCTAGTTAGAGTGGGTGAGAGCTCAGATGAACAGGATCCAAGAAAGAATGCAAAAGGTAGGAGGCAACAGAGCAGAGTAGCACTGGGGTAAGTGTAAACCACAAGGTGATAGGAAGGGACAACATGTATGAATATAAAGGGGCTGCAGGAGGGGTCAGAACTAAAAATCATGGTTTAAAAACTAGTATTCAAACACTCTACCTAAACGCACGCAGCATTCGAAATAAAGTAAATGAGTTGACGGCACAAATCATTACAAATGGGTATGATTTGGTGGCCATTACAGAAACGTGGTTGCAGGGTGGCCAAGACTGGGAATTAAACATACAGGGGTATCTGACAATTCGGAAAGATTGACAAGAAGGGAAAGGAGGTGGGGAGCTCTATTAATAAAGGCTGATATCAGGGCAGTTGTGAGAGACGATATTGGCTCGAATGAACAAAATGTTGAATCATTGTGGGTGGAGATTAGTGATAGTAAGGGGAAAAAGTCACTGGTGGGCAAAGTTTATAGGCCCACAAATAATAACTTCACGGTGGGGCAGACAACAATCAAGGGAATAATGGAGGCATGTGAAAAAGGAACGGCAGTAATCATGGGGGATTTTAACCTGCATATCGATTGGTCGAATCAATTCGCACGGGGTAGCCTTGAAGAGGAATTCATGGAATGTATACGGGATTGTTTCTTAGAACAGTATGTTCTAGAACCTACAAGGGAGCAAGCTATCTTAGATCTGATCCTGTGTAATGAGACAGGAATAATAAACGATCTCCTCGTAAAAGATCCTCTCGGAATGAGTGATCACAGTATGATTGAATTTGTAATACAGATTGAGGGTGGGGAATTAGTGTTTCAAACGAGCGTACTATGCTTAAACAAAGGGGACTACAGTGGGATGAGGGCAGAGTTGGCTAAAGTAAACTGGGAACACAAACTAAACAGTGGCACAATTGAGGAACAGTGGAGGACTTTTAAGGAGCTCATTCATAGTGCTCAACAAAAATATATCCCAGTGAAAAAGAAGGGCGGTAAGAGAAGGGATAACCAGCCGTGGATAACCAAGGAAATAAAGGAGAGTATCAAATTAAAAACCAATGCGTATAAGGCGGCCAAGGTTAGTGGGGAAACGAGAAGATTGGGAAAATTTTAAATGACAGCAAAGAATGACTAAGAAAGCAATAAAGAAAGAAAAGATAGATTACGAAAGTAAACTTGCGCAAAACATAAAAACAGATAGTAAAAGCTTTTACCGATATATAAAACGGAAAAGAGTGACTAAAGTAAATGTTGGTCCCTTAGAAGATGAGAAGGGGGATTTAATAATGGGAAATGTGGCAATGGCTGAGACCTTAAACAATTATTTTGCTTCGGTCTTCACAGTGGAAGACACAAAAACCATGCCAAAAATTGCTGGTCACGGGAATGTGGGAAGGGAGGACCTTGAGATAATCAATATCACTAGGGAGGTAGTGCTGGACAGGCTAATGGGACTCAAGGTAGACAATTCCCCTGGTCCGGATGAAATGCATCCCAGGGTATTAAAAGAGATGGCGGAAGTTATAGCAGATGCATTCGTTATAATCTACCAAAATTCTCTGGACTCTGGGGAGGTACCAGCAGATTGGAAAGCAGCTAATGTAACGCCTCTGTTTAAAAAAGGGGGCAGACAAAAGGCAGGTAACTATAGGCCGGTTAGTTTAACATCTGTAGTGGGGAAAATGCTTGAAACTATCATTAAGGAAGAAATAGCAGGACATCTATATAGGAATAGTGCAATCAAGCAGACGCAGCATAGATTCATGAAGGGGAAATCATGTTTAACTAATTTACTGGAATTCTTTGAGGATATAACGAGCATGGTGGATCGAGGTGTACCGATGGATGTGGTGTATTTAGATTTCCAAAAGGCATTTGATAAAGTGCCACACAAAAGGTTACTGCAGAAGATAAAGGTATGCGGAGTCAGAGGAAATATATTAGCATGGATCAAGAATTGGCTGGCTAACAGAAAGCAGAGAGTCGGGATAAATGGGTCCTTTTCGGGTTGGAAATCGGTGGTTAGTGGTGTGCCACAGGGATCAGTGCTGGGACCACAACTGTTTACAATATACATAGATGACCTGGAAGAGGGGACAGAGTGTAGTGCAACAAAATTTACAGATGATACAAAGATTAGTGGGAAAGCGGGTTGTGTAGAGGACACAGAGAGGCTGCAAAGAGATTTAGATAGGGTTTAGCGAATGGGTTCAGGTTTCGCAGATGGAATACAATGTCAGAAAATGTGAGGTCATCCACCTTGGAAAAAAAAACATTAAAAGGAAATATTATTTGAATGGGGAAAAATTACAACATGCTGCAGTGCAGTTGGACCTGGGGGTCCTTGTGCATGAATCCCAAAAAGTTAGTTTGCAGGTGCAGCAGGTAATCAGAAAGGCGAATGGAATGTTGGCCTTCATTGCGAGAGGGATGGAGTACAAAAGCAGGGAGGTCCTGCTGCAACTGTGCAGGGTATTGGTGAGGCCGCACCTGGAGTACTGTGTGCAGTTTTGGTCACCTTACATAAGGAAGGATATACTGACTTTGGAGGGGGTACAAAGACGATTCACTCGGCTGATATCGGAGATGAGGGGGTTACCTTATGTTAATAGATTGAGTAGACTGGAAGCATGAGGGGTGATCTTATTGAAACATTTAAAATAATGAAAGGGATAGACAAGATTGAGGCAGAGAGGTTGTTTCCACTGGTCGGGGAGACCAGAACTAGGGGGCACAGCCTCAAAATACGGGGGGAGCCAATTTAAAACCGAGTTGAGAAGGAATTTCTTCTCCCAGAGGGTTGTGAATCTGTGGAATTCTCTGCCCAAGGAAGCAGTTGAGGCAAGCTCATTGAATGTATTCAAATCACAGATCGATAGATTTTTAACCAATAAGGGAATTAAGGGTTATGGGGAGCGGGCGGGTAAGTGAAGCTGAGTCCACGGCCAGATCAGCCATGAATGGCGGAGCAGGCTCGAGGGGCTAGATGGCCTACTCCTGTTCCTAATTCTTATGTTCTTATGTTCTTATTTTTTCACCTCTGGGACTTGCGTTTAAATTGAGAAACAGGAGTCCCTAATATGACGTGTCTCAGATAGGATAGAAGTGCCTAGTGGGACTGGAGCCTCTGATGGGACTGGATTCTCTGTTGTGATCGTAGCCTCTAATAGGATAGGAGCTTCTGATGGAATAGGAGTCTTTTTGGCCAGATCCATAACCTGTTATCCATACAGCATTGCTTGTTGGCTAACATTTGCAGATGACTCGAAATTGGAAACATGGAAAATCAAAGAGCAAGTCATTATTTAAATGGAGAAAGATTACAAAGTGCCGCAGTACAGCCGGACCTGGGGGTACTTGTGCATGAATCACAAAAGGATAGTATGCAGGTACAGCAAGTGATCAAGAAGGCCAATGGTATGTTGGCCTTTATCGCAAAGGGGATGGAGCATAAAAGCAGGGAAGTCTTGCTGCAGCTATATAAGGTATTGATGAGGCCACATCTGGAATACTGTGTGCAGTTTTGGTTTTCATATTTACGAAAGGATATACTTGCGTTGGAGGCAGTTCAGAGAAGGTTCACTCGGTTGATTCCGGGGATGAGGGGGTTGACTGATGAGGAAAGGTTGAGTAGGTTAGGCCTCTACTCATTTGAATTCAGAAGAATGAGAGGCGATCTTATCGAAACGTATAAGACTATGAGGGGGCTTGACAATGTGGATGCAGAGAGGATGTTTCCACTGATGGGGGAGATTAGAACTAGAGGGCATGATCTTAGAATAAGGGGCCGCCCATTTCAAACTGAGATGAGGAGAAATTTCTTCTCTCAGAGGGTTGTAAATGTGTGAAATTTGCTGCCTCAGAGAGCTGTGGAAGCTGAGACATTGAATAAATTTAAGACAGAAATAGACAGTTTCTTACTCGGTAAGGGGATAAGGTGTAATGGGAAGCAGGCGGGGAAGTGGAGCTGAGTCCATGATCAGATCAGCCATGATCTTATTGAATGGCGGAGCAGGCTCGGGGGGTCATATGGCCTACTCCTGTTCCTACTTCTTATGTTCTTATGTTCTTATGTAATAAACAGTGAAAAAGAGAGTAATGGACTTGAAGAGGACATAGAAAGGCTGGTGGAATGGGTGGATATGTGGCAAATAAAATTCAATGCAGAGAAGTGTGAGTTGATACATTTTGGTAGTAAGAATGAGGAGAGACAAGACGAGCTAAATGGTACAATTTTAAATTGGGTGCAAGAAGAGAAAGATGGGAGCCGGTGGGGTAGCGGTGGTTGTGCGTAAATCTTTGAAGGTGGTAGGACAGCTTAAAAAAGCAGTTCATAAAGCATATAGGCTCCTGGGCTTTATAAATAGAGGTATAGGGACTGAAATTACGCAGCACAAGAAAGCTGGCGCACCTATGATTTTTACATTGTACTTACTGCACGGATCCTTGATGCGGTTGTAAGAGCCATTTTCAGGACTTTGAAATTTTCTATGGGGGTAGGCCATAGACTCAAAGCCAGGCTGAGTGGATGAATATAGGTCGGACCAGGACTCTGCCGTTGTCAATCAGCGAACATCACAACGCGTACGCTTCACCACGCTCTCTCCCCTCCGTTAAAGGGGAGAGATTCTGTAATTGTTTATCTTTGGCCACTGGACCACCAGGGAGGTTTTCGGGCAGGCCACCTCAAGAGGGGGTGACAGGCTGCCTGTTGGCGGCCCAACCGAACCCAGGGACATTATTTTGCTGACCGATCGGGAAGTCGGCCGGCAAAAATTAATAGGTGGCGGCCGCAGCAGTGGGCCCTCCCCTTAAAGGGCCGCTACGCTGCCGGGCCGCACTCAGTGCGGAGAAGGTGCACTGACAGAAAAACCTGTCGTGGGCACCGCGCAGCGTAGGTTTGACAAGTTCAGCTGAATTTACATCAGAACATAAGAATTTAAGAAATAGGAGCAGGCATAAGCCACCTGGCCCCTAGAGCCTGTTCCGCCATTTCATAAGAACATGGCTGATCTGATCATGGACTCAGCTCCACTTCCCTGCCCACTCCCCATAACCCTTTATTTCCTTATCGCTCAAAAATCTGTTTATCACCACCTTAAATATATTCAATGACCCAGCCTCCACAGCTCTGTGGGGCAGAGAATTCCATTGAATTACAACCCTCTGAGAGAAGAAATTCCTCTTCATCTCAGTTTTAAATGGGTGGCCCCTTATTCTGAGACTATGTCCACTAGTTTTAGTTACCCCTATGAGTGGAAATATCCTCTCTGCATCCACCTTGTTCAGCCCCCTCATTATCCAATATGTTTATGTCGGTAAGTCTTTTCTTTATTAAACACGGCAGTGCACTAACTGATGACTCACTTGCGGCGGTTATCAGCATCAGGCGGTATGGTGTCCAGACCGAAATATCCCCGAACTGAATTTAGGTCAGGTCGGCCAGTTGATCCCAAAGCGGCGGCCATTCGATTTTGATGAATGGCCACCGCAAATGGGCATTCATGGGTCTCTCTGAGACCCTGAATTTCAGTCCCATGGAGTACAAAAGGCAGGAAGTTATGCTAAACCTATATAAAATACTAATTCAGCTGGAGTATTGAGCCCAATTCAGGGCACCACACTTTAAGAAGGTCATGGAGGCTTTGGAGGGGGCACAGAAGAGATTTACTCGAATGGTTCCAGGGATGAGGGATTAGAATTACGTGGATAGACTGGAGAAGCTGGGGTTGTTCTCCTTCGAACAGAGAAGGTTAAAGGAGATTTGATAGAGGTGTTTAAAATCATAAATGGTTTAGATAGAGTAAATAAAGTAAAACTGTTTCCAATGGCTGAAGGGTCAATGATGAGAGAGCACAAATTTAAAGTAATTGGCAAAAGAACCAGAGCCAACATGAAGAAAAACTATTTTACACAACGAGTGGTTAGAATGTGGAACGCACTGCCTGATAGGGTGGTAGAAACAAATTTAATATAGCCTTCAAAAGGAAATTGGATAATTACTTAAGAACATAAGAAATTGGAGCAGGAGTAGGCCATTTAGCCCCTCGAGTATGCTCTGGCATTCAGTAAGATCATGGCTGATCTGATGGAGAAAACTTGAAGGAGAAAAATTGCAGGGATATGGGGCAAGAGTTAGGGAGTGGGATTAATTGTATTACTCTTCGAAGGAGCCGGTGCAGACTCAATAGACTGAATGGCCTACTTCTGTGCTGTAGTATTCTATGAGGAGCAGGTGTATTTCCTCCAGGCCCAACAAGCTTACCTGAATCCAGCCGTGTGATCGGGTGCGTTTCATCTCCATGATCTCCAACCTACCCATCTCCCCTAACCCCACCAATCTCCCCCCTGCCCCCCTGCGATCCCTGAATCTCCTATTCACAATCTTTCTCTCTGACCATGATCTCCACCCCCCCCCCCGCCCCACCCCGACCACAATCTCTCCCCCCCACACCTGCACAATCATGATATCTCCCTCCCAACCATGATCTCTCCCCCACCAACCACAATCTCTTCCCCAGCTAGATGTGTAGGAAACTCGTACTTCTGGGTTTCCCATCCTGAACTCCTCCCACCTACTCCCTCCCCACCTCCCGATAAATATTGGGCCCTTAGACTCTCATTGTGTTTGCCAAGCAACGGCAAATTAAACGGAGCGAATGTAAATTTGTGAATGTGTTCTACATATAATTTCAAGTGAACAGAGATTGTCCAGCCCTCTGTGTTAAACTAGGTTTGGAAATTATACTTGTGGACAAACTGGTGGACATTCCAGTGCAACTCAGCTCTCCTTGGCGGTCAGTTGAGAAATCGTCAGGCTCACAGCGTGTCCATATTCTCAGTTGGAGTCATTGTGAAACTTTTGCCCTTTTTTAATAGAGTAAGCCAAGTGCAAATGTTATCATCGTTAGCTGAAATGGCACTCACAGCAGTCACACATTGTTACATTTTATTCTCAGTTGTGGACTTTATGTTTCAAGTATTTGACAACATCGGACAATCTTTGGCTAAACTAATAATCACTGTCACACATGGTTATTTTTATTCTCAGCGGTGGACGACTTCTGTTAGGGATGATGATGATTTCTAGATAGTCACGCTCTGTTAGATTTTATTCACAAATGTCGACAGTACCTCTATAACTGATGATAGCATTGCAGCCTACTTTGCGGCTAAACTAATAATCACGGTCACACAATTTCTATTCATTCCAAAACATTGATTTCTGTATTTTCCAGCATTGAGCTATAGCCATCTTGCGCACAATGACCAGTAAACTGTAAAATAAAGAAGCGCAAAATGTTGTCCTCACAATTGTTGTGTTCAGGAGAATACAGTTACAACAAAATGGTGAAAAAAGTAACTACAAACCTCTGTTTTTAATGTTTATTAGTCGATTTTGTTGTGTATGGAGAAAGAGTCAGACTGAACACTGTGAGCTCAAAGTAAAGTATGACCTTCATCTTTTATTGCAGGTCTCCAGAGTGCCTCTCCAACCTGTGAAGCCTCCTTAAATACCTGTGCTCCCAAAGGATTATGGGATCCATTGGGACTCCAGGGGATGGGCCCTCTGGTGGCTGTACAGAGTAAATACAAGACCACATATATAACAACACTCCCCGCCCTCCCCCCCAAGTCAATACTGTAACTATTTACAATGTGAGTCGATCTGGGGCCCTTCTTGCCCTGGTTGATCGTCTCGCTGTGAAAGCTGGTGTTGTTGAATCATTTGTTGGGCCCTGCAGGGCTGCTGTGGATGATAGGTTCTGCTTCGTGGTCAACCGTGGTGCCGGTTGCCACTGGTGTATATGTTGGGGGATCAAAAAAGGTAGGGTCCAAGGTGGGTTGCTCAGGATAGTCCGTGAATCTGAGTTTGATTTGATCCAAGTGTTTCCGGTGAATGAGTCCATTTGAAAGTTTGACCTGAAACACCCTGCTCCCCTCTTTGGCCATGACAGTGCCGGGAAGCCACTTGGGACCTTGTCCATAATTCAATACAAACACTGGATCATTGATTTCAATCTCGCATGACACATTTGCGCTTTCATGGTATGTACTCTGTTGCAGCTGCCTGTTCTCTACCTGTTCATGTAGATCAGGGTGAACTAACAAGAGCCAGTGTTGCAAAGAGGTCGTTAGCCTTTGGCAGGGAGAAGCGATTGATAGTTACTTTGTAATCGCTACAGATTCTGACGGTGCCATCTCCCTTGAGGACTGGGACAATAGGACTGGCCCACTCGCTGAACTCAATCGGTGAAATGATGCCTTCTCTTTGCAGCCGGTCTAGCTCGATCTCTATCCTTTCTCTCATCATGTATGGTACTGCTCTCGCCTTGTGATGGATGAGTCGTGCCCCCGGTTTCAGGTGGATCTGCACTTTTGCTCCTTGGAATTTCCCGTTGCCTGGTTCGAACAACGAAGGAAATTTGTTTAAGACCTGGGCACATGAAGTGTCGTCAGCGGGCAATAACGCTCCGACGTCATCCCAGTTCCAGCGTATCTTTCCCAGCCAGCTCCTTCCGAGCAGCGTGGGACCATCGCCCAGTACCACTCAGAGTGGTAGCTTGTGCACCGCTCCATCATAGGAGACCTTTACGGTAGTACTGTCAATTACAGGTATCAGTTCTTTCGTATAAGTTCTCAGTTTCTTGCGAACTGGAGTTAAGACTGGTCTTGAGGCCTTGTTGCACCACAACCTTTTGAAAAGTCTTTTTGCCCATGATGGACTGGCTCGCGCCCGTGTCCATCTCCATTGACACCGGGACTCCATTTAGTTCAACATTCAGCATTATCAGGGGAATTTTGTGGTGAATGTGTGCACCCCATGTACCTCTGCCTCCTTGGTCTGAGGCTCTGGTTTGTCGTGATCCTCAGTGAATCTGTCCTCCTCTGCAACATGGTGGTTTGCAGGTTTAACAGGCTTAGCAGCTCACCTGCACACTCGTTGGAGGTGTCCCATTGTTCCACAGCCCTTGCAAACGTACTCTTTGAATCGGCATGAATGGAAACGATGATCACCCCCGCAGCGCCAACAAGTTGTTCATGGCCTTGCATTCATCACTCTTGATGGTGGACTCTGAGTCATCTGCGGACGTGCAGCTGCATGTATGTGTGACCTGCTCGGTACGTTACGATTCGGAAACAACATCACTTTGTTCACAGTACTTGAAGCAGCACTTGTGTGCTGAGAGATTTGCTTAGTATTGTCGTTGGTGACAATGAACGCCTGGGTTATTGCTATGGCCTTACTCAAGGTTGGAGTCTCTACAGTCAAAAGTTTGCGAAGTATGGTTTCGTGGCCAATGCCAAGTATGAAAAAGTCTTTGAGCATGTGCTCCAAATGTCCTTCAAATTCGCAATGTCCTGCAAGGCGTCTTAGCTCGGCGACATGACATAACTCGCCACTTTCTGGCCTTCAGACTTTTTGTAGGTGTAGAACCGGTACCTTGCCATCAGAACGCTTTCCTTCGGGTTCAAATGCTCTCGGACCAGTGTGCACAAATCGTCGTACGATTGCTCCATGGGTTTTGCTGGAGTGAGCGGATTCTTCATGAGGCCATATGTTGGTGCCCCACAGACGGTGAGGAGGATCGCTCTTCGTTTGGCAGCGCTCTCTTCCCCATCTAGCTCATTGGCCACGAAGTATTGGTCGAGTCGCTCCACAAAAGTTTCCCAAACATCTCCCTCCAAAAATTTCTCCAGGATGCCCACTGTTCTCTGCATCTTTGGGTTCGCTATCTGTATCTCGTCACCAGTTGTTGTGTATGGAGAAAAAGTCAGACTGAACACTGTGAGCTCAAAGTAAAGTATGACTTCCATTATCACTGGAGGACAATCTGTGGTGCAGGTATATACTCCATACACTTCGTCCTAGGACTGAGCTGCCTCTCTGGCCATATCCTCGTAATCCGCGCTGGATTCACAGCCATCTGCTGACTCCTTTTCCATGTGGTGAGTCACAGCTCTTTTGTACTTTCGCTGGAGGTGGCCCTTTGTGCTGCAGCCTTTGCACACATAGTCTCTGAACCGACACTGATGAGCCCTATAATTACTTCTGCAACGCCAGCATGGTGCTACTTGACTTACGTTTGTACCCCTTGGACTCTGAGTTAAAGGACTCGGGGCCTGTACGCTCTGCCCTGAGCAGATTCACGTTCAACTGTTCTGCCTGTGAAAGGCACCATTCTATTTACAGTACTTGCCGGGTTTGAGTCCTGAGAGTGAGTCATCAACTGTTTGGAGCTGCAATTTGAGGTCATGAACGCCTGGCTGATGCTGATGGCCTTCTGCAGAGTGACGGTGGTTTCGGCAGACAGTAACCTGTGAAGGAGGGCCTCGTGACCGATGCCAATTATGAAGATGTCCCAATTTCCTGGCCCTCGGGTCGGTGGTGTGTATAAAATCGATGCCTGGCCGTGAGGATGCTCTCCTTCGGTTTGAGTTGGTCCTGAATTAGCACTTTCAGCTCCTCGTATGACTTGGTCATTGTTTTCTCTGGTGCAAGCAAGTCCCTGACGAGGCCGTAGACTGCGGGCCCACAACTGGTCAACAGGATAGCTCTGCACTTATCTGCCAGTGTGGCCGGATCATTGCCTACCAGGTCGTTTGCTACAAAATATTGGTTGAGCCGCTCCGTAAAGGCTTCCCGATCTTCACCTTCCAAGAACTTTTCTAATGCACCAACGTTCGTCATTTTTGCGTGAAAGTTTGTAATCTCATCGTCAGTTGTTTTGTCTTTAATACTCTTGTGAATGACTCCACGAGGTCTAGTATTGTACTTGAGCTGTTGTGACCTTTGTCCCATTTATTGTAACTGCAGAGTGAGGCACAAGCATGGTGGGCAGCATTTTATACTGGGCCCTGCACACCTATGCAGGTGACCCTCAGGTCTCCCACCGCAGTGCCCTCTGATGGCACACCTGATGTGACGATATATGACAATTTTGTTAAATGGTGAGAAACTATAAATGTTGGTGTTCAGAGAGATTCAGGTGTCCATGTATGGGAACCACAGAGAGTTAGCTGATAGGTACAGCAAGGAAGGCAAATGGTACGTTGGTCTTTATTGCAAGGAGGTTGGAGTACTAGAGTAATGGGGGCAGAAATTCAGTCTCCCGATAATGCCGGAACACAGCGGCGACGTGGCAGTGTCAAATGGCCACCGATTTGTAGTCGAATAGCCGCCGTTCCCGAAATTCTCCCCAGTTGTTTTCCCGGCTGTCCCCACTTCCGCCCCGCTGCTGCCAAACCCTCTGAAGCGCATCATCAAAGTGCGTACCGCCGATGTCCCGCCCTGCAAGCAAAATACACCTTCGAAAATCCGGCCGCTACTCAGTGCCCCCAACAGTTTTTTCTGTCGGTGAACTGTGTTTGAAATGTGTATGAAATGGCGGTGCAGCCTCCATTAAAGGGGAGAGCGCACTGCCACGGCCGCCATTTTATTTATTTTTGTCGGCCGATTGTCAGGTCGGCCCGATAATTATGCCCCTGGGCACGGCCGGGCCGCCAACAGGCATCAGGCATCCTGGCACTCCCTCTTGGGTGCCAGGCCGCTGGCACAGCCAAATCCTTCCCCAGTGGACCTTACTTAAAAAGCTGCAGAGGTCGCTGCGGCTCTCATCTTTAACTGAAGGAGAGAAATATGCTGACGCACCAGCGCGATGACGTCACCAGCCCGGCATTGATGACTGACAGCAGCAGACACTCTGTCCGCCCCCACTCTGCCCCCATTATGACCGATTTCCGCTCCGCTCAAAAGAAAATGAAAAAGAACTGAATTTCGCAAGATGTGCCACCGCATCTATTGTGGCAGCCAAAACACAAGAAAAACAGGAGGTGCGACCCTTTTCCAGCGGGGGTGAATTTTAACCTCATGAAATCTTGCTACAATTGTACAAGGTTTGGTGAGAACACACCTGGAGTAATGTGCACAGTTTTGGTCTCCTTATCTAAGGAAGGAAATATTTTCCTTAGAGGTGGTGCAACAAAGGTTCACTCGATTGATTCCTGGGATGAGAGGATTGTCCTATGAGAAGAGATTAAGAAAATTGGGCCTACACTCTATGAAACATGTAAGGTTCTGAGGGGCCTTGACAGATTAGATGCTGAGAGGTTGTTTCCCCTAGCTGGAGAGTCTAGAACTAGGGAGCATAGTCTCACGATAAGGGGTCTGCCATTTAAGACAGAGATGAGGAGGAATTTCTTCATTCAGAAGGTTGCGAATCTTTGGAATTCTCTACCCTAAAGGGCTGCGGGTGCTGAATCGTTGAGTATATTCAAGATTGAGATAGATCTATTTTTGGACTCTAGGTGAATCAAGGGATATGGAGATCAGGCAGGAAAGTGGAGTTGAGGTCAAAGATCAGACATGGTCTTATTGAACAGCGAAGCAGGTGCGAGGGGCCGCATGGCTTACTCCTGCTCCTATTTCTTATGTTCTATGTAAAAAGGGGAAGTAGAAATGAGGAAGGAAGGGATGAGGAGGGAGTATGGGTAGCAGATTGAGGGAGGGCAAGAAGTGGGGTGGAAAGAAAACAAGTGATGGGTATAGGAGGCAAAAGGATAGAGAAAGGAAGAATAGAGGAGGGTGGAACTGGTGAGACGAGTTGGGTAGCAGCAGAGAAAGGGCGAAGAGGGAGATAAGAGGGATCAGAAGAGGTGAGAAGGAAGAAGAGGGAAAATAAAGTGCAGGGATGAAGGAGAGGAGGGGGAGAAGAGGCACGTAGAAGCAGGGAGAGAGAATGGGAAATAGAGGGTAAGGTATAGGGGAAATAGGAGTAATGGAGTAGTAGTGGATGGGGTGTGGCAAAGATGATGAGGGGGAGCAGGGATTGGTAGGGTACAGGGGTAGATTAAAGAGTAAGGGAATAGGATCATTTTGATATTCTGCCCTCACTCATTCCCTCCGCACGCCCTCCCTTCTTTCTTCCCTCCCCCTTTCCCCTCTCCTCCATTCTCCTCTTCTCCCATCCTCACAGTGTCCTTTTCACCTGCACTATTTTTTGGCCTTTTTCAGCACTCCATCCTGCTCTCTCTCCTGTCCTCCCTCTCACGTTCTCTCTTGCTTTAATCCTTTTCATTTCCCCATCAACATCTCTCTTCCACTCTTCTTCCAATCACCTCCTCTTCAACTCCTCTCAACCACTTCCATTCTCTGCTCTTCCCCGACCAGCTTCTTTCCCATTCTATCCCTCCTCTCCCTTGACTTCTCTCCTTCCTCACCCTCATCTAACTTCTTACCTTCCCCTCACCTCTTTTTTGAATTCTCCCCTCTTCTCCCACATTCCCACTCATCCCCTCCCCTCTTCTCCTCTTTTCTTCCCCATTCCGCTCCCTTTTTCTCTCTTCCCCATCCACAATCCACCCCTCTGTCCTCCCCTCCCACTTCCCTTCCCTTTTCTTTTCCTTTTTCCATCTTTTCTCCCCTTTCCATTCCTCCTCTGCAGTCCCTTCTCTCCTCTCCATCCCATCTCCCCTCCAGTCTCTCATAGCGAAGATGTCCTGTATTCCTGCAGTGATACTGTCCTTTCATATGCAACATTCTTTGCGCGTTGCATGCCACCTCACATCAATTGAATGGAAGCTTTTATAGTTGATTTATTGATTTAATGTGGGTTCTCTTATCCCCTTGTGAGTGCAATCAATGACATCAAAACCTTATAGTAGCCAGCAATTTTGGAGAAATGTTGCTGTCTCTCCAACTGAATTTCTTTAGCAGCAGATGAGCCTATATTTCCTCTGTCAACACCTGAATGCAGATGGACATAGCTCAGAAGGAATGTACCTTCACAGACCGATCAGTTCAAGACACCATGAAACAATTTCTTAACATTTGAGCAGAAGTTCAGTAGGTGCCTTGCTGGCGAGCCTGAACCTCCTTATACATTTCTCCTCCACTAATCCCAGGTCTGATAATCAGGATCTGTACAGCCTGTTTTTTTTTCCAGATGTGAGTATCTCCTGCAGCAGAGGTTCTTGTTGCTTCCCTTGGTGTGAAGAATTGTCTGGGTGCAATGCAGAGAGGGAAATTGTGCGAGTTCGGTTAAGTGGCAAGTGATCTTCTCCGGCCGATATTGGTTGCAAGGTGACCAGGACTGGGAACTAAGTATTCAAGGGTATTTGACAATTCGGAAGGACAGACAGAAAGGAAAAGGAGTTGGAGTAGCATTGTTAATAAAGGATGAGATCAGTGCGTTAGTCAGAAACTATATTGGCTCAGAAGATCAAGATGTTGAATCAGTTTGGGTGGAGATAAGGAATAATAACAGGAAAAAGTCGCTGGTGGGCATAATCTATAGGCCCCCTAACAGTAGCTATACTGTTGGGTGGAGTATAAATCATGAAATAATGGATCTTTGTAAAAAAGAAACGGCAATAAACATGGGCAATTTTAACCTTCATATTGATTGGACAAAGCAAATTGGCCAGGGTAGCCTTGAGGAAGAGTTCATAGAATGTATCCTTGAACAGTACGTTGCAAAACCAACCAGATAGCAGGCTATCTTAGATCTGGTACTGTGTAATGAGACAGAATTAAGAAATCATCTCCTAGTAAAGGATACTCAAGGAATGAGTGACCATAACATGGTTGAATTTCATCTTCAGTTGGAAGGTGAGAAAGTTGGATCTCAAACCAGTGTCCTCAGCTTAAATAAAGGAGGCTACAAAGGTATGATGTCAGAGTTGACTAAAGTGGACTGGGAAAATAGAATAAAGTACGGGAGGGATGATGATCAGTGGCAGACATTTAAGGAGATATTTCAAAGCTCGCAACAAAAATATATCCCAATGAGAAGGAAAGACTGTAAGAAAAGGGATAAACATCTGTGGCTAACTAAGGGAATAAGAGATGGTATCAAATTGAAAACAAGGGCATACAGTGTGGCTAAGACTAGTGGGAGGCCATAGGATTGGGAAACTTTTAAAAGCCAGCAAAGAATGACTAAAAAAAATGATAAAGAGAGGGTAGATAGATTATGAAAGTAAATTAGCACAAAATATAAAAACAGATAGTAAGAGTTTCTACGGGTACATAAAAAGGAAAAGAGTGGCAAAAGTAAATGTTGGTCCCCTAGAGGATGAGACTGGGGAATACATAATGGAGAACAGGGAAATGGCATGAGACGTTGAACAAATATTTTGTATCGGTCTTCATGGTAGAAGACACTAACAACATTCCAATAGTGGATATAGACACCTCAAGTCGCTGGATAAATATCACCAGCGATGTCTCCGCAAGATACTACAAATCCTCTGGGAGGACAGATGTACAAACATTAGTGCCCTCATCCAGGCCAACATCCCCAGCATTGAAGTACTGACCACACTTGATCAGCTCCGCTGGGCAGGCCACATAGTTCACATGCCAGACACGAGACTCCCAAAGCAAGCGCTCTACTCGGAACTCCTCCACGGCAAACGAGCCAAAGACGGGCAGAGGAAACATTACAAGGACACCCTCAAAGCCTCCCTGATAAAGTGTGACATCCCCACTGACACCTGGAGTCTCTGGCCAAAGACCGCCCTAAGTGGAGGATGTGCATCCGGGAGGGCGCTGAGCTCCTTGAATATCGTCGCCGAGAGCATGCAGTAATCAAGCGCAGGCAGCGGAAGAAGCGTGCGGCAAACCAGGCTCCCTGTCCACCCTTCCCCTCAACCACTATATGTCCCACCTGTGACAGAGACTGTGCTTCTTGTATTGGACTGTACAGCCACCTAAGAACTCATGCTAAGAGTGGAAGCAAGTCTTCCTCGATTCCGAGGGACTGCGTATGATAGGGAGGGAGGAACTTAATACCAGCTCTATGACTAAAGAAGTAGTACTCAGTAAAATAATGGGACTAAAGAAGGACTATTCCCCTGGACCCGATGACTTATATCCTAGGGTTTTAAAAGAAGTGGCTGCAGTGATAGTGGATGCATTGGTTGTAATCTACCAAAATTCCCTGGATTCTGGGGCGGTCCCAGCGGATTGGAAAACCGCAAATGTAACGTCCCTATTTAAAAAAGGAGGCAGACAAAAAGCAGGAAACTATAGACCAGTTAGCCTAACATCTACCATTGGGAAAATGCTGGAGTCCAGTATTAAGGAAGCAGCAGCAGGACATTTGGAAAAGCATAATTCAATCAAGCAGAGTCAACATGGTTTTATGAAAGGGAAATCATGTTTGACAAATGTCCTGGAGTTCTTTGAGGATGTAACGAGCAAGGTGGATAAGGGGGAACCAGTGGATGTGGTGTATTTTGATTTCCAGAAGGCATTCGATAAAGTGCCACATAACAGGTGCCACAAGATAAAAGTTCACAGGGTTGGGGGTAATATATTAGCATGGATAGAGAATTGGCTAACTAACAGAAAACAGAGAGATGGAATAAATGGGTCATTTCCCGGTTGGCAAACAGTAACTAGTGGGGTGCCACAAGGATCGATGCTGGGTCCTCAACTGTTTACAATCTATATTAATGACTTGGATGAAAGGACCGAGTGTAATGTAGCCAAGTTTGCTGATGATACAAAGAAAGATGTGAAAACAAATTGTGAGGAGGACGCAACAAATCTCAAAGGGATATTGACAGGCTAAGTGAGTGGGCAAAAATTTGGCAGCAGATGGAGTATAATGTGGGAAAATGTGAAGTTATCTTCACATATCTTCAGAAAAAATAGAAAAGAAAATTATAATTTAAATGGTGAAAAATTGCAAAGTGCTGCAGTACAGTGGGTCCTGGGGGCCCTTGTCCATGAAACACAAAACGTTAGTATGCAGGTACAGCAAGTAATCAGAAGGCAAATGGGATGTTGGCCTGTATTGCAAAGGGAATAGAGTTTAAATGCAGAGAAATCTTGCTATAACTGTTTAGTATTGGTGAGACCACACCTAGAGTACTGCGTACAGTTTTGGTGTCCGTATTTAAGGAAGGATACACTTGCATTGGAGGCTGTTCAGAGAAGGTTCACTCGGTTGATTCCGGAGATGAGGGGTTGACTTATGAAGATAGATTGAGTATGTTGGGCCTATACTCATTGGAGTTCAGAAGAATGAGAGGTGATCTTATCGAAACTTATAAGATAATGAGGGAACTCAACAAGGTGGATGCAGAGAGGATATTTCCACTCATAGGGGAAACTAAAGCTAGGGGACATAGTCTTAGAATAATGGGCCGCCCATTTAAAACTGAGATGAGGAGAAATTTCTTCTCTCAGAGGGTTGTCACCTATGGAATTTTCTGCCCCAGAGAGGTGTGGAGGCTGGGTCATTGAATATATTTAAGGCGGTGATAGGCAGATTTTTGAGCGATAGGGGAATAAAGGGTTATGGGGAGTGGGCAGGGAAGTTGAGCTGAATCCATGATCAGATCAGCCATGATCTTATTAAATGGCGGAACAGGCTTGACGGGCCAAATGGCCTACTCCTGCTCCTATTTCTTATGTTCTTATATTCCTCTCCACGTTGCACCAAGGAGATACCAAGTGCAGTAACAGGAATATTTACTCCCATAAATCTGTTCCATAAATTCGGACTCTACGTCCACAGTTGATTTCATAATGTTGTTTGTTCTGGATGGTCTTTCAATCACCGGAGATGTTACCTACCACTGAAAATGCCCCCAACTTGTCAGTGGAAATAGAAAGCAAATCATAAAACCCTCTTGCACTGAAGTTAAATGGTAGCAAAGCACTTTGTCATAAAAGTATGGTCAAATATTTCATTATTATATCACAATGACATGACTTTTACACACAATATCATTCTTAGCCCAGCTTAAAATGACGTGAAGTGAAGATATTAAATAAAAAATGTTTCCGGTAATACATTTCATAAAATATAGTAAATCTGTCACATCATATTTTAAATTGTAAGGAAGAAAATTAAACATCAAATAACATGGTAATTATACTTCTTATTAAATCAGTCAAGCATATTTAACCAGGTTAAGCTGGATGGTGCTTCCATCTCATTATACTTCTGTTCCTTCACTGCTGTAGTTTCAATGACTATAAGTCGATACGATTCAGGTCTACTAAACACTATTGAATTTTCATCCACTTTTAAAGAGAAGCAATCTCAGAATCTCCTTCACCTGGCTCCAAGACTTGGTTCCATTCCTTATGGAGCTCTACAAGTAAAAGACATGAGGAGTTACTGCTGGTGATTACCATTTTCATCATAGCTTGACATGTAATGGGTCGTGCAGAATATAGCGTTGTGCTCGAAATTGTTTTCAGGATATTTAAATCGCTTCCTTTTGAGTCTGAATGATTTAGCAGTCAGAGAAGGTGAATTCGTCTTTCTGGAGGGATAGAATTGAAAAGCAGAGAAGTTATGTTAAACTTGTATAGAATCTTGGTTAGATCATGCTTGGAGTACTGTGAACAGTTCTGGAGATAGAAATTTGTCTCGGGTAGTGGCGCCAAACAGGTAGTATCAGATCGACTGTCAATGGAACTGAATATGAGGCGCTGCATATAACGGGCGGCCCATCTGATACCGCCCATATTGCGCCACCGCCCCAGATGAATTTCTAGGCCCTGGTCTCCAGATTATAAAATGAATATAGAGGTACTGAAGAAGGTGCCTCTATATTCAAAAGGTTTACTAGAATGATACTAGAAATGAGACGTTATACCTATCAGGAAAGTTTGAAAAGACTGGCGCTCTTTTCTCTAGAAAGGAGAAGACTGAGGGGTGACCTGATAAAGGTTGTGAAAAGTTTTGCAAGGTAGACATAGAGAAGATGTTTCCACTTGCAGACAAGATCAGAACTAGGGGCCATAAATATAAGATAGTCACTAATAATTCTAACAGGGAATTCAGGAGAAGCTTCATGATCTAGAGAGTGGTTAGATTGTGGAACTTGTTACCACAAGGTTGAGGTGAATAGCATAGATGTATTCAAGGCAAAGCTGGATAAGCACATGAGGAAGAAAGGAATAGCAGGATATGTTAATGGGGTTAGATGAAGAGGGGTGGGAAGAGGCTCATGTGGAGCATAAACACGGGCATGGACCTGTTGGGCTGAATGGCCTGTTTCTGTGCTGTAATGCACCAAGCAGGCAGATATGCTGGAGGCGTGCGGAAGTGAGACTGCCGCCTTTTTTTCAGCAAAACTGGCCTAAACGGCCGGAGATAAAGCTCCCAATTTTGCAATAACCCGATATTGACCTCTGTTACCCTTCCAGATGTTTGAGGTCACACAGTTGGGCGACATCTTTCATTGGTTTTGTGAGTACTTTTAGTTGCTGTGTCATTTCCTAGTACTCCCCCAGGCCTGGTGATTAAATGCAACTGTTTTGGCTGATGTTTTTTTTTGTATTGTTCAGCCATTTTTCAGTCCTCCTGCTAAGTCCTTCAGTTGGCAAAGATGCCATTAAAACAGCTTATGGAAGAAAAATAGCTTCCGCTATTAAAGATATACACCTAATCCGTCCAGCAGACACATCTCATCTTGGAACATGAGAACCGAGGAGCACTCTGACTTGGAATGGATAAGTTACCCCTGTAGACAACCTTTTCTTGTTTGCAGTTAGGTTGCAACCTATCATAGAAATTTGCCAATTTTATGACCGGGATTTTGGCGATATTTCACCATATTTGGTGAAAAACCAGCCGGCGGGAAACTCGGTGACGTTTTGCGGCAGTGGTTTCCACGAACCGCTGGGGAGAGGAGCGCTGCCATGCAAGACCCGAAATAGCATTTTCGCCCAAAATTTGGCTCTCTCTGCACCCGTATTCTGCGCCCAGAATACCAACAGTGTAAAACCTGTCATGCAGTACTGCCAATAGCGGTAAGTATGACAACCTGCAAAAAGGTCATTTTTAATTTTTTAATTCTTTTTCAGCGATTTAGTAGGTAAGAGTTTTGTGAACGTTTTGTGAAATTTCTTTTTTTGTTTTTTCCAATTTTCTGGAAGCTGTTTCCCCCCCTCCCAAGGCCACTCTTGCAGTTCTATCGGCCTCGGAATATAATTGCCGAAATTCGCGGTTTGCGCCACGAATCCTCGTACAACGGCGATTTTTACCACTGCGCAAATTAAAGGTTGAAAAATGGCCTACCAATGGTAGCGAAGCGAAAACGGTAATTTTGGCGAAAAAATTCAGTTTTCGCTGAAAACCGAATTTCTAGCCCACTCAGATTTTCTCCTTAGCTTATTTCATGCCATATGGATCACAGCAATATGCTTCAATAAGATCACCTCTCATTCTTCTAAACTCCAATGACATGAGTAACTCATGTGATTCCATAAAATGCTACTTCTGTGTTTCGTGTTCTAATTTTCCAACCAGCACATCTGCCTGCTTGGTGCATTGCAGCATGTAAGGGACTCTTTTCCTGCTTGTTCAGGTACTGAACTGTCATAACCGTGGCTAATTGTGAGTTGTGCCCTGTTTATTAGATACTGCTCTATGGGCAGTCCCCAAGTACTCATCGAAGAACAACTGCATGACGAACCTTAAAATCTGACACCTGCAAAGCCATCCTAATAGAGTCTGAGCTTAGCTCATGGAATAATGTCTTGCAGGAGAGAAATTCATAAGAACATAAGAAATAGGAACAGGCGTAAGCCATTTGGCTCCTCAAGCCTGCTCCGCCATTCAATAAGATCATGGCTGATCTGATTCTGGCCTCAACTCCACTTCCCTGCCCGCTCCCCATAACCCTTGACACTTCTATAATTCAAAAATCTGTCTATCTCCACCTTAAATATATTCAATGTTCCAGCCTCCACAGCACCCTGAGGTAGAGAATTCTAAAGATTCACGACCCTCAGAGAAGAAATTCCTCTTCATTTCTGTCTTAAATAGGCGACTACTTATTCTGAAACTATGCCCCCTAGTTTTAGATACCCCCATGAGGGGAAATATCCTATCTGCATCTAACCTGTCCAGCAACCTCAGAATCTTATATGTTTCAATAAGATCACCTCTCATTCTTCTAAACTCCAATGACTATAGGCCCAATCTGCTCTACCTCTATTCATATGACAAACCCTTCATCTCAGAAATCAACCTCGTGAACCTTCTCTGTATTTCCTTAAATAAGGAGACCAAAGTCCAGGTGTGGTCTTACCAACACCCTGTACAATTAGAGCAGGACTTCCCTGCTTTTATACTCCATTACCCTTGCAATAAAGGTAAACATTCTATTTGTCTTCCTGATTACTTGCTGTACCTGCATGCTAACTTTTTGTGTTTCATGTACAAGAACCCTCAAATCCCTCTGTACTGTAGCATTTTGTAATCTCTCTCCATTTAAATAATAATTTGCTTTTTTATTTTTCCTACCACATTATACTCCATCTGCCAAATTTTTGCTCACTTGCTGAGCCTATCTCTATCCCTTTGTAGATTCTTTATGGCATCCTCACAACTTGCTTTCCCATCTATCTTTGTATCATCAGCAAATTTGGCTACTTTACACTTGATCCCTTCATCCAAATCATTAATATAAATTGTAAATAGTTGAGGCCCCAGAACTGATCCCTGTGGCACCCTACCAGTTATAGTTTGCCAACCTGAAAATGATCCATTGATCCCGACTCTCTGTTTTATGTTAGTTAACCAATCCTCTATTCACACTATTTTATTACCACCAAACCCATGAGCTCCTATCTTGTGCAGTAACCTTTTATGTGGCACCTTATCGAATAATTTCTGGAAATCCAAATACATCACATCTATTGGTTCCCCTTTATCCACCCTGCTTGTTACATCCTCAAAGAACTCCAGCAAAATGTCAAATATGATTTCCTCTTCATAAAACCATGCTGACTCTGCTTGACTGCATTTTGATTTTCTGAATGTCCTGCTCCTACTACTTCCTTAATGATAGACTCCAGCATTTTCCCAATGACAGATGTTAGGCTAACTGGTTTGTAGTTTCCTGCTTTCTGTCTCCCCCCTTTCTTAAATAGGACATTACATTTGCAATTTTCCAGTCTGCTGGGACCTCCCCAGAATTCATGGAATTTTGGTAGATTACAACCAATATATCCACTATCTCTGCAGCCACTTCTTTTAAGACCCTAGGATGCAGGCCATTAGGTCCAGGGGCCTTATCCACCTTTAATCTCATCAGTTTGTCTAGTACTTTATCTCTAGTGATAGTGATTGTTTTAAGTTCCCCCGCCGTCACTAGCTCCTTGATTATCAGTTATTGTGATGTTTTTAGTATCTTCTACCGTGAAGATCGATGCAAAATATTTGTTCAACGTCTCCGCCATTTCCCTGTTACCCATTATTAATTCCCCAGTCTCATCCTCTAAGGGACTAAAGTTTACTTTAGCTATTCACTTCCTTTTTATATACCTGTAGAAGCTCTTACTGTTTGTTTTTTAATTTCTTGCTAGGTTACTCTCATAAGCTATCTTCTCTGCCTTTATCATTTTATTAGTCGTCCTTTGCTGGTTTCTCAAAATTTCCCAATCTTCTGCCCTTCCACTGTTCTTAGCAACATTGGATGCCTTTGTTTTCAATTTGCTACCAGGTAACTCCCCCTCCCTGATGTGTAGCAGTGTTTGGGACTCTGACTCCAGCTCATCAACGCAGTGCCGAAGTTCCTCGAGCTGCCAGCACTTAATGCAAATGTAGTCGCCGTGGATCACACTGGTGCCCACCAGCTCTCACATGCAGCAGCAATAACATATCGCCTCCCCTGCCATCTCGAATATATTTTTTTAATCAATTAAGTTTTGAAGTTACTAATGTTTAGTTTTTAATCCCAGTTCTTAATTTAAACCAATGCCCAAGAAAAAGAGAGAAATACTGACCAACCAATCATTTCCTTGCTTTCCTGTGACATCGCACTTTGATTTATTTTTACGTCTCTCACTCACGGGTCGGTTTGGGTTCCTCCCGCTGGGCTCTGCTGCTCTCGCGCCATCAGCATCTTTTTTTGACAACCATTGGAGTTGTTCAATGTGAGTTTAAAGATATTAAATGCTTAACTGTTCAATAAGTGGACTTCAGTCTGTGAAAGCCCAATGTTAACTAGCAACATTTTGATGCTAAGCTTATAAAGATCAAACTAAAGAAATCTTCCAAAGATGAAAGTACAGAATCAATATTACATTACTTCAGCTGGGATCATGTAATTCAACAAGCTTCACCTCTCAGCCAACTTTTAGAATGTGACTCTGTTTAGATTTTGTTTTGTTTTTAATGCAAAATCACTCTATTTTTTCTTCCTTTTTCTCTCCACACAAGCCTTCGCCGAGCCTCAGCTGCAAGGCTGCGAGTTTAGCTTGCTTCCAGTATCTTCTAATATTATTCTTCGAGGGGCTGATGGGAGGCAAGTGATTGTGACCTTTGGACTTGTGCTCTTTTGGATTTTCTTTACAGAGTGAGACTCTATTGATGGGGAGTCAGACACCCACAGTTATGTGGCCAAGACTGGAAACTCAGTGGAAGTGACCAATCCAGCCTACCTCCTCTAACTCCACAGCACTGTATCCCTAAATTGCTCTGTACTTAGAATAAATAAATATTCTTATCCTAATCACTTATCCTAACATTTAATCAGCTGGAACTGACTAAGTGAACTTAAAAGTCTAATGTCTATCCTCAAATGTGACTCATGGCAATGGATGTTACCTTCCTCTCAGCAAAATGGGCCAAGTGCGGATCCTCATCCACTCCCCTTATGTTATCTAACGTACACCATCTGCAAGCAGTATTCTCTGTTTTCTGGCAATGCATGCTCATCTGCAGCAGTGCCAGAGAATCTATCATCATGATTCATAACCACAAGCTTTGCAAAGTCATCACTGGTAAGAAGACATTTTTATGATCAATATTTAGACACCCTAATTTATAGAAGTGATGCCTATTTGAAACAACATTTCTTTCCAGTCTTATATTTTTCCATTAAGCTCCCTATCTAATAACAGATCCACAGGCATGTGTTACAAGGGTGCAATGCACTCAAGGGATGCATTTGATGGCTTAAATTTCAAGGTTGTATTTTCCCTTTGAAACAACTCTTGTGTTTTTATTTATGTTATATGGCATATACAAGACTTGTTGGAGCATTTTTATTTGTTCCTGTTGATGGATTATTGGTGTAGAATCTGACTGAGAAGCTGAAGGATAAGTGAAAACTGACTGGGAATTGTACCAGCCTGCGTGTAATAGTGGGAGAGAGGACTGACTGTTACCATGCCCTGGCGATGTCCTGGCTCAAATCACATGATATCGTGATTCACGTCAGGGAGTCACACACTTTTTCTTTGCTGGTTCTTTCAAAATGTGTGACAATAAACTAACAGCTGATCTGTTGCTATGATCATGTCTCTTATAGCAGGGATATAGGATTTATTTTTTGTTAAACAGATGATAATATTGGGGAGGAAGACGGGGGAGAAATTAGCATTGTTTGCGCAAAGAATTTTTCGGCGGGGGTGCGCTACCGGCTCCCGCACAACTGCATGGGAGTTAGCAGAGTCGCAAAGCCGGCATCACTCCGCTCCTGCTGATAGCGCCTCAGGCCACTGTGCTGGCGATGATGATGTCATTTCCATGCGCAGCAACCCACTTTCTCCCCACAGTGGAAATTGGGCAGCGCCCCGTGAGGCCACTGCGAGTGATGTCAGCACCAGCCTCGCGGGTCGCGAACCAGAATGCACTTCACTCATAGGGCAAAAATTAAAGGGCCGCCATTTATTCTCCCGGCCGACTTACCGGTCTGGCCTTTCGTGCTGCATTTCACGGGGTCCTTCCCGTGATGGTGCAGCCCGGCACTCCACATCTGTGCCAGACTGTGGCCATGGCAACTCGCATCCCTGGTGGCATAGTGAAGGCCTCTCGCCCCACTGCAGAGCTCGCAGCGTGCCCTCCCCTTTAGCGAGCCCTGTGCTCATGCCAAAGCTACACAGAGAGGCTGAGTATCGCTGAAACATTTGCATACTTACTGCCATGGTTCCACCCTCGAGAGGAGTTGAAGCACCCCCAACATTGCGCTTCACTTCCTCTCTGGGGCGATAACCCCAATTTCGCGGCCGGGACAGGACTTCCACATCGAACGTAGGAAGTCCCACCTTGCCTCAGTTACTACCCCTAAACGGGTGGATATCGAATTTTGACCCCTGTAAGTTATAAAACTAAACCAGCAATGTTATGCATGCCAGCCAATGGCATTAGAATGCTGAAGACATAAGCCATTAAACATTGAATAATGTCCATTGTTTGAATATAAGAAAATTGTAATTATACTGTCACATTAACTTTTTATTTGAACCACACAGACCAGGTGGGTCTCGGGTTCAATCAACTGTCTGCACTGTGCTAGCAAATCACAGACTCGCTGCCTAAGCGGAGATCCAGCTGATCTCAGCCTCAGCACCCATCATGGCTGAATGCTGTCCATCAACCCCTGCTGGAGGGAGTGTTTCTAAACATATTAAAATGTTAGCAGTGGTTCAGTTGGTAGTTCTCCTGCCTTTGAATCAGAAGGCTGTGGGTTCAAGTCCCGCTTCAGAGATTTGAGCATATAATTTAGACTGACACTCTAGTGCTAATACTGACAGAGTGCTGCACTGTTGGAGTTGGTGTCTTTTGGATGACACGTTAAACTGAGGACCTATCTGGCCCTTCAGGTGGTCATAAAAGATCCAATCACACTATTTTGAAGAAACACAGGGGAGTTCTCCCCGGTATGCTGACCAATATTTATCCCTCAACCAATGTCACTGAAACATCTGGTCATTATCACAGTGCTGGTGTTTGGAGTTTGCTGTGCACAAGTTGGCTGTCGCATTCCCTACATTACAACAGTGGCTAAACTTCAAATGTACTTCATTGGCTGTAAAGCGATGTGAGGCATCCTGAGACCATGAATGGTGCTATATAAATGCAAGTCATTCTTTCTCTGTGCAAGCGTGTGTGTGTGTGTGTGTGTGTGTGTGTGTGTTTGTGTGTGACTCTGGACATCGGTTGAGGACAGGATCAGGCTTGGATGCGATGGTTCACATATGAAGAATGGCCACTTGAGTGAAGTACTGGAGGGTTGCTGGTACCCTTGGAATGAAACTCTAGCATAGATCAGTAATCTCAGGAGAAAAATTGGGGAATAGAATGGTGTACAGTAAACTTTCAGGTATCAGATCAGTTCTGGAGACACACATTAGTTTAAATATAAGTTCAGATAACCAGAAGGCTGCAGCTAATGAGTTAATTTGACCATGCAATGCTTTGGAGTACCCAAAATTAGATGGACAAAATGGATAATAGTCAAAGGTTTCTGTTCAGGCTGGAAACTCAGGAGGTACCTTTTGCCTTGTTGCTGGAGCAATGTTGGCTAGATGTATAATAATTTGACTTCAAACAGAGCCCCTCAGTTCAGCAGTTGTTGTTTTTTGGTGCTTGCTGCGGAATACAATTTTTTAAATATATAGGTATTATCTGTTTTTCATCAGAGTAAAATTTATTGACAATATATTAATGGTCTTACTTAAAACTAGCATTTACTATCATAATTACGTCCTGTAAAATATTCCCTCTCACAGTTTCTTGATTCGTTTTGAGCAATGCCACAGGAGGATTGTCCCATTTGTGTCCAAGCTTCCAGAATGACTTTGAACAGAAGACTGCCGAATAAAGAATGTTTCACAGCAGGTTCTTTGTGGTTGGCACACGTTTTGATAATCAATTATGTTATTCTTTGTAACAATAATTCTGTTGTTCTTTTTCCATTTTTCATTTACAGCTGCAAACGGGCTCTAGTATCAATCGTCAATGACAAAAGTAGTTCAACCTTCACTGCAGTAGTGTGAGACTGGGTATTGTAGAAAACTGGTCGACAGTTCTGATAAATGATTGGTTAAGCATGTTTGGGAGAGATTCATAAGCTGCTACATTCAACCTTCAAATGCAATAAACTCTTCAGGATCTGAGTATCTGGATCGAAATCTATCATAAAAAACTTAAGCTAGAATTTGAGTTTTTCTTCCAGTCAAGTAAATCATTTGTAGTTATATGATTGACCAAGTAGCTTATTTGACAGATACTGTTATTTTTATCAAACTGATTTGGATTAATATGGCACATAGTATGTGAGAATTATTTGATGAATCAGCTTTAAAAAAAACTGTATTGCTTTTATGCTGAAGATGATTGACGATGATTAACAGACATCAAGGCTGATTTTCTCACTTATTTAAACAAAGGTTGTGCCATCATTTTCATCATTGCTCTATGTATTTTAGTCGCAGCTGTCACATTATAAAACAAAAATCTGCTCGAGTCACTGCCTGCAAACTAAAATAAAGAAAAAAAGAGGAGTTGAGCAGAAACTGCCTTTTAGTAAATAGCAAATTGAGTCAATAAGGATGATTCCCTGAAATCAAGTGCCAGCGGCAAGTCATGTTCACCAGGACCGTGGTTTGGGTTGAGATCATGGAATCCTCCCCATGTATCCCAAAGGCCATGGATCTATGAAAGGAGAAGGAGGATTTGCATGGGATGATAGGATTAATATGGCTTGGAACCTGACCTATTTAAGTGTTATTTTCTAGTTTATTTAGTTGCCCTGATTACTGCACTGCATGGTATCCTCTCTGTATACAAGAGATTATAATATCCCCACCCCCGCACTGCCACCCCTGCCTGCCCCCCCCCCCCCCCCCCGCTAACCCCACAGAATAAATAGATGACTGTCTGATACAATCTTTTTTCAATTGGAGCATCTCCCTGGAATGTTCCAGCTGATGATCTTGAGCATTAAGGTCTACTCTCTGAGACGTAAAAGGCCGGTTTGACATGCTTGAAAACAGACTAGGGACAGCCGTGAAAAGGAGATTTAGGAATCTTGCAGGACTTCAACAGTCTCTGCTCACAGAGACCAATGGTCAGAGTCAGGGCTTGGTCTCCAGCAGCCACATGTGTGCAAAAGCACAGGAGCAAACAGGCAGTTTCCAACAGATCACTAGTCCCTTGGCAGCACCTGTCTCTTGTAAAGTGACACAAGAAACCTGAAGCATGCAGTCCCCCACAGCTGAAATAGGACAGGCTATTCTCAGAACACAGACAGGACACCAATAATGTGCATTTATGTAGTACCTTTAACTTAGCAAAACAGCTAAACAGAGGCTCCTAAAAATAGATGTTGAGCCAAAGATCGAGTTCTTAAGAGGGGTGAGCAAAAGCTTGATCAATGGGGTAGGTTTTAAGGAGGGTCTTAAAGGAGGAAAGGGAGGCAGAGAGGTGGTGGAGTTTAGGAAGGAAACTCCAAAGTGTGGGGCCTAGAAAGGAGACATTTGTCTGAATGGAACAAAGGGACAACATAGCAGTATGTCACAGAAAACATATTGCACACTTCGCTCATAATAACAGGAGCAAATGATGAAAGCATAACATTCTTCATGATTTTTATATAATTGTCTGGTACGATTTGGTCAGGCTTTCCTGATGATGGTGCAATGCTAAAGCTTTACACTTTTTAGCTTGCTGCAGTCTGAGTAGCTGCCATATTGGTGGATCTGACACTGCATTGAGTTGTATCCACCCCACAAGAGCCCCTCCCCGAACTCTCTGTCAAACCGACTCTGATGTTTTATATACCCTTGGTGGCTCTATCTTCAGCTGTCTAGACTCTATGCTCTGGAGTTTCATACCTTTCCTCCTTTTTAATGCCCTTAATTAAAACCCATTTTGTTATGTTCAGAATAACTCCACAAGACTGTGTTGTAAGCTCAAATCATTGTGACCTTGGTCTCTGTAATGTAACTCCAACGTGAGGAAGCAGCATGGTGGATTGCCTTTTATACCTGATTGCCCAGGGTGCACAGGTGACCTTTAGGTCTCCCACAGGTGTGCCCCCTGGTGGCAAGTGTTGGTGAGGTTTGCATACATAACATCACTCCCCCCCCAAAGTCTTATGTACAAGTTATTTACAGGTTGAGGTGATCTGGCGCTCTATGTTCCCGGATCAATCACCTGAGTTGAAGTCCTGGCATGGGTGAGTTGGTCGGATCATTGCTGCACGGCAGCGCGGCTGGTCTGATCGGACTGTCAGGCATGGTGGGTTCATCCTCGTGGTTGACCGCGAGGTCGATTGCTGGTTGAATGTGTGTTGGTGGATCATAGATGGTAAAGTCTTTTTCAAACTGTTCTTGGTTGTCAATGAATCACAGTTTGGTCTGATCCAAGTGCTATCTGCTTGTTTGCCCATTCAACAATTTAACAACAAACACTCTATTCCCTTCTTTGGCTAAAACAGTGCCAGCAATCCATTTGGGACCATGACCGTAATTGAGAACAAACACAGGATCATTAACCTCAATGATACAGCCACGCGATCGTGGTACACGTTATGCCGGTGCCGCCGGATTTCTACGTGATCAGTGAGATCCGGGTGGACTAAGGAGAGCCTGGTTTTGAGTGCTCTCTTCATTAGCAATTCTGCAGGGGGAACTCCGGTGAGTGAGTGAGGACGCGTCCGGTAACTGAGCAGGACCTGAGATAACCGGGTCTGCAAGGAGCCGTCCGTTACGTATTTCAAGCTCTGCTTGATGGTTTGGACTGCCCGTTCCGCTTGACCATTGGATGCTGGTTTAAATGGGGCAGATCTGACATGCTTAATACCATTGCTGATCATGAACTCGTTGAATTCCGAGCTGATGAAACACAGTCCTTTGTCACTAACAAGGACGTCGGGCAAACCATGGGTCGAACATGGCCCTGAGGCTTTCAATGGTGGCAGTGGACGTACATGATGACATTATTATACATTCAATCCATTTAGAGTAAGCATCCACTGCTACTAGAAATATCTTCCCTTGAAAGGGGCCAGCAAAATCTACGTGGATCCTGGACCACAGTTTGAACGGCCACGACCACAAACTCAGTGGGGCCTCCCTTGGTGCATTGCTCAACTGTGAGCAAGTATTGCATTGGTGTACGCATGACTCCAAATCAGAGTCAATGCCGGACCACTAAACGTGTGACCTGGCGATAGCCTTCATCATGACTATGCCTGGGTGGGTACTATGTAGGTCGCGTACAAACGTTTCCCTGCCTTTTTTTTGAAAAGCCACGTGATTCCCCCATAGGAGACAATCCGATTGGATGGACAATTTATCCTTACGTCGGTGGAACGGCTTAATTTCATCTTGCATTTCCCCGGAAACCACCAACCAGCTCTCATTAAGGATGCAGCTTTTTACTAGTGATAGCACAGGGTCTTGGCTGGTCCAAGTCCTGATCTGGCGAGCCGTGACGGGTGACCCCTCGCCTTCAAAAGCATCCATTACCAGAAGCAAGTCTGCGAGTTGCGCCATTTCCACCCCGGCGCTGTCACCCTCAGTGCGCAGTAGCCGACTGAGGACGACAGCGCAGTTCTCAGTGCCTGGTCTGTGGCGGATTACATAGTCATACACAGACAATGTTAGTGCCCATCTTTGGATGTGGGACGAAGCATTGGTGTTAATATCTTTGGTTACTGAGAGCAGTGAAGTAAACGGTTTGTGGTCGATTTCGAGCTCAAACCGGAGACCAAATAGGTATTGGAGCATTTTCTTAACCCTATATACACATGCTAATGCTTTTTTCTCAACCATACTTTAGGCTCTTACAGCCTTGGATAAACGCATCACAAGCTAGTACTAAACGTTTATATGGGTCATACAATAAAGTAACTTGTTAGAGCATAGCAGGTTACTGGCCTTATTAAAGGCTGTCTCTTGAGATTTACCCCAAACCCAGTCATCACCCTTGCGTAGCAATAAATGCAAGGGTTCCAGCAAAGTGCTCAACCCAGGTAGAAAGTTACCAAAATAGTTGAGGAGTCCCAGGAACGAACGCAGATCCGTCACATTCTGTGGTCTGGGTGCATTCTTGAAGGCCTCCGTCTTGGAGTCCGTGGGTCTGATGCCATCCGCCACAATCTTTCTCCCCAGAAATTTGACCTCTAACACCACGAAAACACACTTGGAGTGTTTCAGCCTGAGTCCCACTCTGTCCAGTCGCTTTAGGACCTCTTCCTGGTTGTGCAGGTGTTCGGTGGTGTTGCAACCAGTGATCAAGATGTCATCTTGGAACACCATGGTGCATGGAACCGATTTCAGCAGACTCTTCATGTTCTTCTGGAAAATGGCCGCAGCCGAGCGAATCCCAAAGGGGCATCTGTGGTTCACGAACAGTCCTTTGTGCGTGTTGATGCACGTCAATGTCTTTGACTGTTCAGCCAGCTCCTGTGTCATGTAAGCAGAGGTTAGATCTAGCTTAGTGAACAACATTCCCCCTGCGAGCGTCGCGAATAGGTCCTCCACTTTAGGTAGTGGTTACTGGTCCTGTAACGAGACTCGGTTGATTGTAACCTTGTAGTCCCTGCAGATTCTGACCATCCCGTCGCTCTTTAGCACCGGCACGATTGGACTGGCCCACTTGTTGAACTCGACTGGCGATATGATTCCCTCTCATTGAAGTCTGTCCAGCTCGATCTCGACTTTCTCTCACATCATATATGGGACTGATCGGGCCTTGTGATGAACGGGCCGTTCACCAGGAACAAGATGGATCTGCACCTTGGCGCCTGTGAAGTTGCCGATGTCTGGCTAAAATAACGGCGGGAATTTGTTTAGCACCTGGGCGCTCGAGGCATCATCCACCAAAGACAGTGCTCTGACATTATCCCAGTTCCATCGGATCTTTCCTAGCCAGCGTCTGCCGAACAAAATTGGGCCATCACCTGGTACAATCCATAGTGGTAAATCATGCACCATTCCATCGTACGATACTTTCACTGCCACACTGTCGATAACAGGTATGAGTTCTTTGGTGTAAGCGCGCAGCGTTGTGTGAATCGGGCTCAGTTTTGGCCTCTGTACCTTGTTGCCCCACAGTTTCTCAAAAGCCTTCTGGCTCATGATTGATTGACTTGCTCCTGTGTCCAATTCCATGGAGACTGGAATGCCATTAAGATTAACTTTATCATTATCAGAGGGCTTTTGGTGGTGAAGGTGTGTACCCCATACACTTCCTCTTCATCCTCAGGTTAGGTTGAGTTGCCTCTCCTGCTCATTCAGCGTGATCCGCGCTGGATCAGTCATCCTCTGCTGACTCTGCCACATGGTGAGTCAGAGGTCGTTTGCACATTCACTGGAGCTGCCCCATTGTTCCACAGCCCTTGCACATATAGTGCTTGAATCAACATTGATGGGATCTATGACTACCCCCACAGCGCCAACATGGTGTTAATGGATACGCATTTATACCCCACAGCGGCCTCTGAGTCACCTTAGGCCTGGCCTCTGCAGTCATGTAGACCCTGCCATGTACAGTTCTGCCTGATGAAGGCATTATTTTATGCACAGTATGTCATGAATTCAACCAGCATTGTAACCCATGTATAATCTGACAAAAGTTGTACACTGTGAGAACAATGACCACTAGGTGGTGAACTTGTGGGAGACATTCCTAACCTGGACCTTCAGGTATAAAAGGGGAAGCTCCACGCACTTCCATCACTTGAGTGCTGAGGAATAAAGCACAGGTTACAGATTGACCTTCTCTCAAGCATGGGCCTCATGTGCATTTATACTGTATAGTAAGGATGTATCAATGGCGACAAGAAACTGGGATTTAAACCACGCGAGCATGGCCACTAGCAGAACAGACAAGAGGTACTGTGTTAAGGAATGGTTGGGACAGAGATTCAACGTTGTTAAAGCAGCACACAGTTCTCCAGACAGACAAGGGCAGTGGGACATGCCCCAACATGTAGTCGGACCCAGAGGGGGAGTTCGACAGAGAAAATGGCAAGCTGAACGGCGATTCACGCCATTGCAAGGGACAATGCGGCCAGTAATGGGGCCATCAACACCTGTTAATGGCGCACTCAAGGACAATCACCGGGGCAGTCAGGGACGATCGACTGGCAAGGGACCTTTTGTTTCCAACAACAGCTCATGTTGGAGGCATGGAAGCACACACTCAGCCAGAGTTTGCAGAGATGAGCAAAATACCTGCAGAAATTGCAGAAATGAACGCTGGGGGAAATTGCTGGAAGCTGAAGTTCAGCGAGTTCATGTGGAGCACGTATACAGTTCATACACCAGGACGCCACCGATAATGATGAAAGTGCTCCTCAATGGCATCCCAGTATCAATGGAGCTAGACACGGGGGCCAGCCAGTCCCTGATGGGTATCAAACAGTTCGAAAAGTTGTGGGCGTCCAAGGCCAGGAGGCCAAAATTATCGCCGATTGACGTACAACTATGGACATAAACAAAGGAGATCATTCCGGTGCGAGGCAGCACCACGGTAGTCGTGACCCACAAAGATTCGGAGAACAGGTTGCCACTCTGGGTTGTCCCGGGGGACGGTCCCGCACTACTGGGGAGGAGTTGGCTTGCTGTCATGAACTGGAAATGGGGCGATGTCAATGCAATTTCCTCTGTGGAGCGAGTGTCATGCTCACAGGTCCTGGACAAATTTGACTCATTATTTCAACCAGGCATTGGCACTTTCATGGGGACCAAGGTAGTGATTCACATAAACCCGGACGCCAGGCCAGTACACCACAAGGCCAGAGCGGTGCCGTACGTGATGCGGGAAAAGATAGAAGGCGAATTGGACCGCCTGCTGAGGGAAGGCATCATCTCGCCAGTCGAATTCAGTGACTGGGCAAGCCCGATTGTGCCAGTGCTCAAGGCGGATGGGTCGGTCAGGATATGTGGTGATTACAAGGCCACCATCAATCGGGTGTCACTCCAAGACCAGTACCCGCTACCGAGAGCAGAGAACCTCTTTGCGACGCTATCCGGTGACAAACTTTTTTCAAAATCGGACCTAACCTCAGCTTACATGACCCAGGAGCTGGCGAGTGAGTCAAAGAAGCTGACCACCATCACGACACACAAGAGGTTGTTTGAGTACAACAGATGTCCGTTCAGGATTCGCTCGGCCGCCGCGATCTTCCAACGAAATATGGAAAGCCTCCTCAAGTTAATTCCAGGGACAGTGGTTTTTCAGGACGACATCCTCATCACAGGTTACGATACTGAAGAACACCTCCACAACCTGGAGGAGATGCCACGCAGACTGGACCGGGTAAGGCTGCGACTGAAAAAGGCAAAGTGCGTCTTCCTAGCTCCAGAGGTAGAATTTCTGGGGATGAGGGTAGCAGCAGATGGGATCAGCTATACTGCATCCAAGACGGAAGCAATCCAGAGAGCACCCAGACCCCGTAACACAACGGAGCTGCATTCGTTCCTGGGGCTCCTGAACTATTTTGGTAACCTTCTTCCCAAATTGAGCACGCTACGAGAGCCACTACACGTGCTCCTATGCAAAGGTCGCGAATGGGTCTGGGGGGACAGCCAGGAAAGGGCTTTTAATAGAGCACGCAATTTGTTATGTTCCAACAATCTGTTAACGCTATATAACCCATGTAAGAAACTTGTGTTAATGTGCGATGCATCCTCCTATGGTGTCAGGCGTGTGTTGCAGCATGTCAATGCCAAGGATCAGTTACAGTCGGTAGCTTATGCCTCCAGAAGTCTGTCCCAGGCAGAAAGGGGCTACGGGATGGAAGAAAAGGAAGCGCTCGCATGTGTATATGCGGTAAAGAAAATGCATCAGTACCTGTTTGGCAGGAAATTTGAGCTGGAGACAGATCACAAACCCCTAACGTCTCTTTTGGCCGACAACAAGGCCATAAATGCAAACGCATCGGTCTGCATACAGAGGTGGGCATTCACGTTAGCTACCTATGACTACACAATTCGGCACAGACCAGGCACCGAAAACTGCGCCGATGCACTCAGTAGGCTCCCACTAACCACTACTGAGGGGGCTACCGAGCATGCTGCTGAGATGGGCATGGCTGTTGAAGCTTTCGGAAGCGAAGGCTCACCCGTGACAGCCCATCAGATTAAAGTCTGGACAAATAGAGACGCGCTACTGTCTTTAGTCAAGAAATGTGTTCTGAATGGGGACTGAACAGCCACGTACAGGGCATGCCCTGAGGAATTTAAACCATTTCACAGACGCAGGGGTGAACTCTCAATTCAGGCCGATTGCCTACTGTTGGGAAACCGCGTAGTCATGCCCCAGATGGGCAGAGAGGTGTTCATCAGAGAACTCCACAATGAGCACCCGGGCATTGTCATGATGAAGGCAATTGCAAGGTCACACATTTGGTGGCCAGGGATAGACGCAGACCTGGAACTTTGTGTTCGCAGGTGCAACACGTGTGCCCAGCTGGGCAATGCGCCCACGGAAGTCCCCCTTAGCCCCTGGCCATGGCCCGCCAAGCCTTGGTCATGCATCCATGTGGACTAAGCAGGTCCTTTCATGGGAAAAATGTTTTTGCTTGTAGTTGACGCCTACTCCAAATGGATCGAGTGTGACATTTTAAATTCTAGCACATCCTCTGCCACGGTAGAAAGTCTACGGGCAATGTTCGCCGCCAACGGTCTAACGGACATCTTGGTCAGCGACAATGGCCCGTGCTTCACAAGCACTGAATTCCAGGACTTCATGGCAGGCAATGGAATTAACCATGTCAGAATGACACCATTCAAGCCGGCCTCAAACGGCCAGGCAGAACGAGCAGTGCAGATAATCAAACGGGATGCTCAGAATCCAAGGGGGTTCCCTACAAAATCGCTTATCACGCTTCCTGTTGGCCTACAGATCCCGACCACACTCACTCACAGGGGTTCCACCCGCAGAGCTGCTAATGAAAAGGACTCTCAAAACCCGGTTATCCCTTATACACCCCACCATGAAAGAAATTGTCGAGAGCAGGCGCCAGTCACAATATGACTACTATGACAGGAATGTGAGGGCGCGATGTATTGATGTAAATTACCCTGTTTTTGTCCTCAACTACGCTGCAGGGCCCAAATGGCTCACAGGCACTGTGATTGCCAAAGAGGGAAATAGGATTCTGGTAGTTAAACTTACCAATGGACAAATCTGCCCCAAACACGTGGATCAAACAAAAAGGAGGTTCAGCAACCCCATAGAAGAAGCAGAGGAAGAACACGATATAGAGTTCACTCCACCACAGGTGACCGAACACCAGAACCAAAGGGAGGAGAGCCCAGTCACTGTGGGCAGTCTGGATAGGCCTGATGCATCGCAAACAGCAGACACTTAGGCCAGCACCCAACAACCGGAGCCCCAACTCAGGCGCTCTACAAGAGAGCGTAAACCACCAGAGAGACTCAACCTGTGATCCCAATAAGACTTTGGGGGGGAAGGTGATGTCATGTATTCAACCAGCGTTGTAATCCATGTATAATTTGACCTAAGTTGTGCACTGTGAGAACAATGACCACTAGGTGATGAACCTGTGGGAGACACTCCTAACCTGGACCTTCAGGTATAAAAGGGGAAGCTCCATCCACTTCCATCACTTGAGTGCTAAGGAATAAAGGACAGGTCACAGACTGACCTTCTCTCAAGCATGGGCCTCATGTACATTTATACTGTATAGTAAGGACGTATCACAGTACTTGCCATTGAGCTTTGATGCTGTGAAGATATCTGTTTCGTGTTGTCGTTAGTGGCTATGAAAGCCTGGGCTATCGTTTAGGCCCTTACTCAGATCTAGGGATTCAGCAGTCAGCAGTTTGCGAAGAATGACTCCATGGCCGATTCTAAGCATGAAAAAGTCCCGCAACATTTCCCCCAAAGGTCCGGCAAATTAGCACTGTAGGCAAGGCATCTTAGATCGGCGGCAAAGCTCGCCACGTTCTGGCCCTCGGAGCGATGGTGCATGTAAAAGCGATACCTGGCCATTAAGATGCTCTCCTTCAGCTTGAGGTGTTCCCGAACCAGTGTACACAGCTCTGTGTAAGTCTTGTCCATTTGTTTGACCAGTAGATTTTTTACGAGGCCATATATCGAAGACGCACATACGATGAGGAGAATCGCCTTGCGTTTGACTGCCGTCTCAGCCGTGTCCAGCTCGTTGGCCACGAAGTACTGGTTGCGACGCCCAATGAAGGCTTCCCAATCATCATCCTCAACAAATCTCTCAAGAATACCAACGGCAGCCATTACCGCATGAAAGTTCGTGATCTGTAACTCATCGCCAATTGTTATGTTCAGAATAACTCCACAAGACTGTGTTGTAAGCTCAAACCATTGTGACCTTGGTCTCTTTAATGTAACTCCAAAGTGAGGAAGTAGAATGGTGGATTGCATTTTATACCTGCTTGCCCAGGGTGCACAGGTGACCCTTAGGTCTCCCACAGGTGTGCCCCCTGGTGGCAAGTCTTACACATTGGTGAGGTTTGCATACATAACACATCACTTTAAACAAGTTTGATGTGACTCCCATGGTGTAGAGGTCATGAAAAGCCGGCTCCTTTAGCCGATGTCTATTGCTCTGCTCACCACTGCTAAATCTCTCAGCTCCCTCCAGTACTCGGAAACTAGCTTTAAATGGGAGAAATTAATGCAACATGGGAATAAAGTAAATCCTTATTAAATCTGCACATTTCCGATTAAAATGTTTTATTACCTAGTCTGTGTGTTAATATTCTTTTGGAAACATTTATTCCCAGAAGGAAGCTTAGGAGCATGGGCTGAAGTAAACACCTGATCACTTAATAGTGGCTCACAAAGCTACTGTTACACAAAATACACAATTGGCCCACACACTAGTTTTGATGCACAAATCAAGTTAAACAGCCAGATGAGCACCATGAACGCCAAGAGAAGGAAAGCAGCAGTGGCCTGCAAACTGACTTCTGGCATAGGCTAAAGCAAAAGGATGGGGAACGGTAGCACAGTGGTTATGATACTGGACTAGTAATCTAGCAAGCCTGGAATAATGATCCAGAAACAAGTGTTCAAATCCCACCACGGCAGCTGTGGAATTTTAAATTCAGTTAATTAAATAAACTCCAGAATAAAAAGCTAGTATCAGTAATGATAACCATGAAACTGTTGTAAAACCCATCTGGTTCACTAATGTACTTCAGGGAAGGAAAACTGCCGTCCTTACTCGGTCTAGCGATATTTGACTTCAGACCACAGAAATGTGGTTGACTCTTAACTGCCCTCAAGGGCAATTAGGGATAGGCAATAAATGCTGCCCTTGCTAGTGACACCCATATCTCATGAATTCATTTTTAAAAATATCAAGATGGCCATAATGATTATATACTTACTGACCTACATTGACCCTGTGCTTGCTGACCTACATTAGCACTCGATCCTCCAACATGCCAATTTTGAATTCTCATCCTTGTGCTCAAAATCACTCCATGGCCTCAGAGCCCCCCCTATCTCTGTCAGCTTCTCCAGCCCTAGAACCCTCCAAGATCTCTGCGTTCCTCCAATTCTGGCCTCTGTGCACCACCCATTTCCTTCGCCCCACCATTGATGGCCATAACTTCAGCTGGTCAGGTCACCAGTGAAGCTGTTACTTCTAGCTGGCTAGGCCGTAAGCAATGGAATTCACTCTGCCTCCCCACCTCTCTCTCCTCCTTTAAGACACTCCTCAAAACATACCACTTTAACCAAGCTTTTAGTTAACTGTCCTACTGTTTCCTTCTTTCGTTCAGTGTAATTTTTTGTCCAAATTTCCTCCTGTGAAGCATCTTGGTACATTTTTACTATGTTAAGGGCACTGTATAAATGCAAGTTGTTGATGGAATCATAATAAAACTGCATAATTTGGGTACAAACTAAGATCTGACCAATTTTTAAGCAATTCCTAATTGAAATTAGGTAGTAACAGCTACCAGCAGATCAAATATTTTTTAATTCTGCATTAAGGTGTCAAGCCAATATGATAAATTTTGTTAGACATGTTCTTGGGGATCTTGCATTCCATTTGTTCCATTTATACAAAAGGCTTTAATGAGGCAACATGCAGTTTGACTCAGGTTGACCCCAAACGAAAAGCAATCTCCCAAGTTCTACATTGAGTGCTGCTCCGATTTGATCTTTGTTCCGTGCAGCATTTAATTACCAGCCTAATATAAACACTGATGTTCTGTACAGCAAATGGTATGAGATACACCTCAAGCTAATATGAACCCCCTGCTTTCCTGTGCAAGTGAATGATGAAGCCAGAGGAAGGACATTGCACATGAACTGTTACGAGAATTGAATAGCCCAACCACTTTTGCTTGACTATTTCATGCACATCAGCTGCAAATATAATACTGTATAAATGGTTATGGGCTACGGATGAGCAACAAGGTAACTTTAAGTGGCCTCAGTTTGGTTCACATTATGGAGAACTTGTTGCAGAGAATAATATTTGAAGTAAAAATAGTTAATCTATGAGAAACTTATGTTATCTATACATTTATAACATCTTAATCATATTTGAAATCTATGAAAGAGACTCTCATAAAGGATGGGGGTATATTAAGTATTGTAGTGAGAGATATTAAGACAGAGTGCATTTTGAGTCAGGTCACTGGTAAGCCTAATGTGGGGGAGGAATATTCAGTGGGCAGTGCACATGCATCCAGGTGGCTATTATTCATTTGAATATTAATGAGCCGTTTGACTGCAGGGGCATCACAGATAAGCTCAATTTTGTTCTCATGCACATACATTTCTAGCAGGAGTCACTGACTGAAGAACAGGAACCCTGGATGATTTCCCCTCCCCTGCTCCAGCACACAGACTAATTGTAGCTCCCGTGCAGTTAGCTCAGCACAGAGTATGATATGCTCATAATAAAGGATGAAACTGAGTACTGCGAGCAATGAGTAAGTGTGACCTTAGCTCCTTTAATAAGAGTACCGCGAGGGTGGCCTGCTTATATACAGTGCTCCCAAAAGATGCTGGGATCGCTCTGGTGGACAGGTGTGAGGCAGGTTACAAAGGGTTAAATACATAACATCACTTCCCCCATGAAGTCAGTAGTACACTTATTTACAAGGTGAGACGATCTGGGGCTTTTCGCTCCCTTGTCGATCGTCTCAGTACAAATGCAAATGTGGGTGAGTTGGTTAGTTCTTCACTGGGCTGTTGGGCAGCCGGCCTTGCCGGGCTGCTGGGGATGGTGAGTTCAGCATCATCATCAACTGTGATGTCGGTTGCCACTTGTGTGTGTGTTGGAGGGTCAAAGTTGGTGGTGTCCTCTTTGTGTTGCTCGTACCTGTTAGTGAACCACAATTTGATTTGGTCCAAATTATTTCTGCATGTTCGTCCATTGGCCAATTTAACCTGAGACACCCTACTCCCTTATTTGGCTATGACCGTGCCAGCGAGTCATTTGGGACCATATCCATAATTGAGTACAAACACAGGATTATTGACCTCAATATCGCGTGACAAACTTGCGCGGTCACGGTACATACTTTGTTAATGTCGCCTGCTCTCTACGTGATCATGGAGATCAGGGTGGACAAGAGACAGCCTTGTTTTGAGCACCCTTTTCATGAGCAGCTCAGCTGGGGTAAGCCCGGTGAGCAAGTGGGGTCTGGTGCGGTAGCTGAGCAGAACTCGGGACAGTCGGGTCTGCAGGGAGCCTTCTGACATACGTTTCAAGCTGTGTTTGATGGTCTAAACTTCCCTTTCTGCCGTTGGATGCGGGCTTGAATGGAGCAGATGTGACGTGCTTGATCCCATTGCGGGTCATAAATTCCTTGAATTCAGCACTGGTGAAACACGGCCCATTGTCGCTGACTAGGACATCAGGCAGGCTGTGCGTGGCAAACATGGCTCGTAGGCTTTCGATGGTGGCAGTGGACGTGCTTACAGACATTATTACACATTCAATCCATTTTGAATAAGCATCCACGACAACCAAGAACATTTTGCCTAGAAATGAGCCCGCATAGTTAACGTGGATCCTCGACCACAGTTTGGAGGGCCACGACCACAAACTTAGCGGTGCCTCTCTGGGGCAAACATGCCTCTAAATCTGAGTCGATGCCAGGCCACCACACATGGGATCTGGCTATGGCTTTCATCATTGCAATGCCCGGGTGGGTGCTATGTAGGTCACGAATGAACGTTTCTCTGCCTTTCTTGGGCAAGGCCACACGATTACCACATAAAAGACAGTCCACCTGCAAAGACATTTCGTCTTTGCGCCTGTGGAACGGCTTAATCACTTCCTGCATCTCCACTGGGACGCTGGACCGGCTCCCATGGAGGACACAGTTTTTTTACCAGGGACTATAAAGGATCCTGGCTGGTCCAGGTCCTGATCTGGTGGTCGATTTTTCGTTTTTGAATGCATACATCACGATGAGCAAGTCTGCAGACTGTGCCATTTCCACCCCGGTGGTGGGAAATGGTAGCCGACTGAGAGCATCAGCGCAGTTCTCTGTGCCCAGTCTGTGGCGGATTACATAGTTGTATGCCAACAGTGTGAGCACCCATCTTTGCATGCGGGCAGAGGCATTGGTGTTAATCCCTTTGCTCTCTGAGAATAGCGATATGAGCGGCTTTTATGGTCAGTTTCAAGCTCAAACTTGAGGCCAAACAAATACTGGTGCATTTTTTTCACCCCGTAAACACATGCCAGAGCTTCTTTTTCAATCATGCTATAGGCCCTTTCGAACTTGGACAGAATCCTGGACGCATAGGCGACCAGTTACAATATCCCCGATTCGTTAGCCTGTTGTAACACACACCCGACCCCGTATGAGGACGTATTGTAAGCTAGCACTAATCGTTTACATGGGTTATACAGAACAAGCAGTTTGTTTGAACACAACAGATTTCTGGCTTTTTCAAAGGCAGTCTCTTGTGAATTCCCCCATACCCAGTCATCTCGCTTGCGCAGTAGCACATGTAGGGGTTCTAGCAGGGTGCTTAACCCGGATAGGAAATTACCAAAATAGTTGAGGAGTCCCAGGAACGACTGCAGCTCCGTCACATTCTGTGGTCTCGGCGTTTTCTTGATGGCCTCCGTCTTGGCGTCGGTGGGTCTGATGCCGTCTGCTGCAAAAATCTTCTTCCCAAGAACTCGACCTCCTGCACCAGGAAAACAAACTTACAGCATTTCAACCCGAGTCCCACGCGATCCAACCGACTTAGAACCTATTCCAGATTCTTCAAATGTTCGATGGTGTCCCAACCTGGAACCAGTATGTCGTCCTGGAAAACCACGGTGCGAGGAACCGACTTTATCAGGCTCTCCATGTTCCATTGGAAGATTGCCGCGGCCGACCAAATCCCGAACGGGCATCTGTTATAGATCAACAGACCTTTGTGCCTGTTGATGCAGGTGGTGCCTTTCAAAGATTCCTCCGGCTCCTGCGTCATGTAGGCCGAGGTCAGGTCTAACTTGGTGAACATCTTCCCTCCAGCCAGGGTCACAAATAGGTTGTCTGCCTTGAGTAGCAGGTACTGGTCCTGCAGCGAAAAACGGTTAATCGTTACTTTATAGTCCCCACAAATTCTGACCGTGCTGTCACCTTTGAGTACCAGGACAAGCAGACTGGCCCACTCAGTGAATTCCACCGGCGCGATGATGCCTTCTCGCTGCAGCCTGTACAGCTCAATTTCCACTTTCTCTCGCATCATATACGGTACCACCCTTGCATTGTGGTGGATGGGTCGTGTGCCAGGAACCAAATGGATCTGCACTTTCACCCCCGAGAAACTTCCAATGCCTGGCTCGAACAATGATAGAAATCTGCTCAGAACCTGGGCAATGAGGTGTCATCGACGGATGAAAGCGCTCGGATGTCGTTCCAGTTCCAGCAGATTTTTCCCAGCCAGCTTCTGCCGAACTGTGTGGGGCCATCCCCTGGCACGATTCATGGGAGTTCGTGCACAGCTCCATCATAGGAGACTTTGATTTTGCACTGCCAATTACAGGGATCAGTTCTTTGGTGTAAGTTCTTAGCTTGGTGTGAATGGGGCTGAGCTTGGGCCTGTGTGTCTTGTTGCACCACAGCCTGTCGAAGGCCTTTTTTTCATTATGGACTGACTTGCACCCGTGTCCAGTTCCATGGACACTGAAAATTCCGTTCAGTTCAACGTTTAACATTATTGGTGGACATTTTGTGATGAAGGTGTATACCTCATACACTTCTGCCTCCTCGGTTCAAGTCTCTAGTTCAGCCTGATCCACCGTGGATCGATCTTCCTCTGCAGCGTGGTGGTTTGCAGGGTTTGCAGCTTGCCTGCAAATTCGCTGGAGGTATCCCATTGTTCTGCAGCCGTTGCACGCATAATGCTTGAAGCGGCATTGATGGGGCCAATGATCACCTCCACAACGCCAGCAAGGTGTTAATTGCCTCGCATTAACGATTGATGGCAGACTCTGGATCATCTGAGGTCATGCAGCAGCCGGCGTGTATATTCTGCCATGTATATTCCTGCTCGAAAACAACATTACTTTGTGCACAGTACTGGTCGAAACCTCTTTATGCTGCGAAATTTGTTTGGTGTTGTCGCTGGTGGACATAAATGCCTGGGTTATCGTTATGGCTTTGCTCAGATTCGGTGTTTCAACAGTCAATAGATTGCGGAGGATTACCTCATGGCCAATGTCAAGCACAAAAAAGTCTCTCAGCATTCGTTCTAGGAATCCATCAAATTCGCAATGTCCTGCAAGGCACCTTAGTTCGGCGACGTAGCTTGCCACTTTCTGCCCCTCCAACCGTTGACATGTGTGGAACCGATACTTCGCCATCAAAACGCTTTCCTTGGGATTTAGGTGTTCCCGGACCAGCATACATAATCCTTCATAGGATTTGGTTGGTGGTTTTACAGGAGCTAGAAGATTCTTCATGAGGCCATAGGTTGTTGCCCCACAGATGGTAAGGAGGATCGCCCTTCGTTTGGCAGTGTTCTTGTCCCCTTCCAGCTCATTGGCCACGAAGTATTGGTCAAGTCTCTCCATGAAGGCCTCCCATTCATCCCCTTCTGAGAACTTCTCCAGGATACCAACTGTTCTTTGTATTTTCATGTGGTTGTTTATTATCTCGTCTTGATACGCTCATAATAAAGGATGAAACTGAGTACTGTGAGCAATGAGTAAGTGTGACCTTAGCTCCTTTAATAAGACTCCAGAGTGCAGGTACCGCGTGGGTGGCCTGCTTATATAAGGTGCTCCCAAGGGATGCTGGGATCCCTTGGGACTCCAACAGGTAGGCCCTCTGGTGGTGGTGTGATACAGGTTGCCAAGGGTTAAATACAAGAGTAGAGATCAAATTTACGATACATTTGGTCTATCAGGCTCAGCTGCTCACTGGATAAACTCACTGAGACATCGGAGAAGTCATTTACAACTCATCTTGGGGTAAATCTTGTAAGTTAGTGCTCCCATTGTTGAGTTCTGCTCAATGGGAGGATATGCTTGGGCAGAGAAGGCAGTACATCTGATTTCCAGCCTTCCAAATCTTCCCGTCATTCAAATTAATAACGAGGAAATTGGGAATGTTGTAAATTGAGCCTGTTGATCCCTGCTCCTGATCGATCCTTCCAGAATGTATGACTTTGTGCCTGGAGTGCTAACTCATGAAATCTACCCCATTAAACGAAGAATAATTCCTGATGATCACAGGTCAAGTAGAGCCAGTGGAATAAGAGAACTATTCAGTTAAAGATGAAGGTATAAAATACAATATAATGCTGTTCCTAATCTACTGCAAGTATCAGTTGGTTAACACAAATTCTGCTTGATAGGCTATTAGGGCAAATCCAATCAGATAAATACACGTCTGTTTTACCCACGTCACCGGATATTCAATCAGGTGGACCAGGTGGACCAGCAGCCAAGAGAACCTACCAAAAACCACACGGCTACATAAAAAATGTTATTGCTACATGCTTTGGAAGCAACAATATCGGATTCTATATTTAATGTTCTTTCAAGAAAAAGCAGCTAGCTGAGCTATCTATTTACTCGAATGGTGCCAAAATTGGTGAAGGCCCCTGCCCGTCCTAGTGCCACCCAAAGGACCGCCGATGGCCTCCGACGTACCTGACGGTAATTTTGCGGGGTTTTCGTCAAAAATGTCCTTGAAAGGGCGGCAGGCGGCAAAAGAGGGATTTAGGCTGCCAATCTGGGCGGCAGCCGGCTGGAGCTCCTAATCTCGCTGGCAAAGGCACTGGCCGCCCAGGTGCCACCGAGGATGGAGTCGGGCCCATGGAGGATCGAAGACCTGAAAAGGAAAATCATCAAAAAATAAAAAACCATCAGAACAGCTTCAGGGGACCCCATCCAGGTAAGTCGCTGGAAAGAAATTTTTTTGTCAATGTATACTAACCTTTTTTTTTAGCTCTTCATACTCACCATCAGGGATAGAACAGCCTCCAGCCAGCGGTCCTTCCCCGTTCTGGTGCTGGCTCCCGCCCGACATTAATATGGCATCTCAGCGGACGGGAGGTCAGTTGCGCCACTTGGCCATCTGCTGATGTCAGCAGGTGCATCCCGGCGGTTCTCCCCTCCCGACCGCTCCACACCAAATGAAAAGTGGCACTGGGCGCAACTTCAAGAGGAATGTCAGCAGCAGTGGGCGGCAGTTGGCGCCAGTGGGTGGCAGTCGGCGGTAGTGGGCGGCAGTCGGTGACAGTGGGTGGCAGTCGGCGGTAGTGGGCGGCAGTCGGTGACAGTGGGTGGCAGTCGGCGACAGTGGGTGGCAGTCGGCGACAGTGGGTGGCAGTCGGCGGTAGTGGGCGGCAGTCGGTGACAGTGGGTGGCAGTCGGCGACAGTGGGTGGCAGTCGGCGACAGTGGGTTGCAGTCCGCAGCAGTCGGCAGCAGTGGGCGGCAGTGGGCGGCAGTCAGCGGCATTCGGCGACAGTGGGCGGCATTCGGCGGCAGTGGGCGGCAGTTGGCGACAGTGGGCGGCATCCGGCGGCAGTGGGTGACAGTCGGCGACAGTGGTTGGCAGTCGGCGACAGTGGGCGGCAGTCGGCGACAGTGGGCGGCATTCGGCGGCAGTGGGTGACAGTCGGCGACAGTGGGCGGCATTCGGCGGCAGTGGGTGGCAGTGGGTGACAGTTGGCGACAGTGGTTGGCAGTCGGCGACAGTGGGTGGAAATCAATGACAGTGGGTGGCAGTCGGCAGCAGTGGGCGGCAGTCAGCGACAGTGGGCGGCAGTCGGTGGCAGTGGTTGGCAGTGGGTGACAGTTGGCGACAGTGGGCGGCAGTCGGAATCAGTGGGTGGCAGTGGGTGGTAAGGCCGTCAATTTGAGGCTCTATGTCATTCACGGTCCACCTTTGTGAATTGAACATACAAGACGCAGCAGCGGGGTTAAATATTTCAACATTTAATCGATTCCATGTGTTCTTCGGTTTGTGGACAATGTGTCTTTTTTAATGCTATATGCTTTCATGGATTGTTTTTAAGATTGTGAATAAGCAAAAGGAACTCTGTTTTCTGTGAGTGAGAGGCTTTCCTCACAAGTGAAAGCTGCTGGGTTTTCCACACTGTTCTCGCTTGTGTGTTGCGTGTGACATAGAATTCTGATAAAGAATCAGTTGAATGGGGATTTTTGTTGTATGTTATAGAATTATAGAATAGTACAGCACTGAAGTAGGCCATTCAGCCCATCGAGTCTGCACCGCCTCTTTCGAAGCGCAATCCAGTTCGTCCCACTCCCCTGCTCTTTCCCCATATCTCTGTAATTTTTTCTCCTTCAAGTATTTATCCAACTCCCTTTTTAAAGATACTAATGACTCTGTATCCACCAACCTATCAAAAGGTTCACTAGGTTGATTCCTGAGATGAAGGACTTGACTTATGAAGAAAGGTTGAGCAGGTTGGGCATCTACTCATTGTATTTTAGAAAAATGTGAGGTGATCATATTGAAACATGACAAGGTAGATGCAGAGAGGATGTTTCCCCTCGTGGGGGAATCTCGAACTTGGGGGCATAGTTTCAGAATAGGGGGTCGCCCATTTAGAACTGAGGTGAAGAGGAATTTCTTCTCTCAGAGGGTCGTAAATCTGTGGAATTCTCTGCCCCAGAGCGCTGCGGAGGCTGGGTCATTAAATAAATTTAAGGTAGACATAAGCAGATTTTTGAGCTATAAGGCAGTGAAGGGTTATGGGGAGCGGGCAGAGAAATGGAGCTGAGCCCAAGATCAGATCAGCCATGATCTTATTAAATGGCAGCGCAGGCTCGAGGGGACAAATGGCCTTCATCTGCTTCTGTTTTTTATTTTCTTATTTTATGTTCTATCAGGCAGTGCATTTCAAATCCTAGTCATTCGTTGTGTAAAAACGGGTTTCCTCATGTCGCCTCTGGTTATAAGATTTCTTATTTTGTAATGGAGCTTTTCCTGACATAACTAGGCATAATGTGAACAGTACAAAGATTGCCAACAGTTAAATTCATCCCAACATCTGGACCTGTTGTGGAGCTATCACGACATATAAATGGCAGCTTAGTTTGATCAGTATCGTTTGTGCCTCTGCAATAGAAAACTGTGGGTACAAGCTGTACTCTAGGGGCTGGGAATTCCCCAACCTTGTGCCCGTTATTTTGCCGATATTTCGCCGTTTTTGGCGAAAATTGGTGATCCGTGAAATTCGCTGAAGGCTTGCACCGACGGTTTTTAATTACCGCTGGGGAGCAGACAGCTGGCGTGCAAGACTGGAAAAAGCGCTTTCACCTAAAATTTGGCTCGCAGCGCACCCATAGATAGGACAAAAAAAACTGCACGGGAAAAACCTGCGTTGCAGCCCTTGGAGCACCGGTCGGTATGAAGACCTGCAAAAAAGGTAAGTTAAAGTTTTTATTTATTAATTCTTTTCCAGCGATTCGATAGGAAAGGATCTTGTGAATGTTTTGTGATTATTTTATTTTTTGTTTTTTGGAATTTTATTTCTGGTATTTCCCCCATCCCTCGGCCCAATTCGCAACGGTATCGGCCTCGGAGAAAAGTTGCAGAAAAGTTGTGGTTTGTGCCACGAATCCTCATGCAACTCCGATTTTTACCAGTAGGCGCATTTTTCCCCGAATGTTAGCCCTCGGAATCATAGCGTAAAAATACCGCTGTGACTAAAAATTGAATTTCTAGTCTCTATAGGACTTGAGTGTATAATTTAGATTGACACTACAAAACAGTACTGTCAGAGGTGAGAAGTTACAACAAAGCTCCAGCTCTCATGTCACTATCTAAAATACCATGAGGAGTTAGAACATACATAAGAACATAAGAATTAGGAACAGGAGTAGGCCATCTAGCCCCTCGAGCCTGCACCGCCATTCAACAAGATCATGGCTGATCTGGCCGTGGACTCAGCTCCACTTACCCGCCTGCTCCCCATAACCCTTAATTCCCTTATTGGTTAAAAATCTATCTCTCTATCTGTGATTTGAATACATTCAATGAGCTAACCTCAACTGCTTCCTTGGGCAGAGAATTCCACAGATTCACAACCCTCTGGGAGAAGAAATTCCTTCTCAACTCGGTTTTAAATTGGCTCCCCCGTATTTTGAGGCTGTGCCCCCTAGTTCTAGTCTCCCCGACCAGTGAAAACAACCTCTCTGCCTCGAACTTGTCTATCCCTTTCATTATTTTAAATGTTTCTATAAGATCACCCCTCATCCTTCTGAACTCCAACGAGTAAAGACCCAGTCTGCTCAAGCTATCATCATAAGGTAACCCACTCATCTCCGGAATCAGCCTCGTGAATCGTCTCTGTACCCCCTCCAAAGCTAGTATATCGTTCCTTAAGTAAGGTGACCAAAACTGCATGCAGTACTCCAGGTGCGGCCTCACTAATACCCTATACAGTTGCAGCAGGACCTCCCTGCTTTTGTACTCCATCCCTCTCGCAATAAAAGCCAACATTCCATTCGCTTTCCTGATTACCTGCTGCACCTGCAAACTAACTTTTTGGGATTCATGCACAAGGACCCCCAGGTCCCTCTGCACCGCAGCATGTTGTAATTTCTCCCCATTCAAATAATATTCCCTTTTACTGTTTTTTTTTCCAAGGTGGATGAACTCACATTTTCTGACATTGTATTCCATCTGCCAAACCTTAGCCCATTCGCTTAACCTATCTAAATCCCTTTGCAGCCTCTCTGTGTCCTCTACACAACCCGCTTTCCCACTAATCTTTGTGTCATCTACAAATTTTGTTACACTACACTCTGTCCCCTCTTCCAGGTCATCTATGTATATTGTAAACAGTTGTGGTCCCAGCACCGATCCCTGTGAAACACCACTAACCACCGATTTCCTATCCCGAAAAGGACCCATTTATCCCGACTCTCTGCTTTCTGTTAGCCAGCCAATTCTCGATCCATACTAATACATTTCCTCTGACTCCGTGTACCTTTATCTTCTGCAGTAACCTTTTGTGTGGCACCTTATCGAATGCCTTTTGGAAATCTAAACACACCACATCCATCGGTACACCTCTATCCACCATGCTCATTATATCCTCAAAGAATTCCAGTAAATTAGTTAAACATGATTTCCCCTTCATGAATCCATGTTGCGTCTGCTTGATTGCACTATTTCTATCTAGATGTCCCGCTATTTCTTCCTTAATGATAGCTTCAAGCATTTTTCCCACTACAGATGTTAAACTAACCAGCCTATAGTTATCTGCCTTTTGTCTGCCCCCTATTTTAAACAGAGGCATTACATTAGCTGCTTTCCAATCCGCTGGTACCTCCCCAGAGTCCAGAGAATTTTGGTAGATTATAACAAATGCATCTGCTGTAACTTCCGCCATCTCTTTTAATAACCTGGGATGCATTTCATCTGGACCAGGGGACTTGTCTACCTTGAGTCCCATTAGCCTATCCAACACTACCCCGCTAGTGATAGTGGTTATCTCAAGGTCCTCCCTTCCCTCTCTGTCCTGGCCTTTAACCCTTCCCCAACCAACACCACCAAAAGTAAATAAACTCATCATTCTCTCTCATCTGCTATCAGCGGGACCTCCTGCGCAAATTGGCTGCCATATTTCCTACATGACAAAATGTGCATTGTGAATAGGTGATAAGATACTATGAGCTAGAACCTCTATTAATTTTGCCTGCTTAACGCCCACCTAACGCCCATTTTACTGCTGAAATGACGTATAATACCCAGATATTGCCCATTTTGGCACAAAATGGAAACTGGTGGGTATTTTTCGGAAACTTAACGCCGAGCTTTACTTTCCCCATGTGCTTAACACTGAAAAAAAATATTACCGCCCGCCCACTTTTTTTGGGCGGTATGGGCAACTTCAATGCCTATAATATCGCCCAGCGTTACTTTCCACATGGAATTAACGCCAAGATTCAATATTAACGCCCGGCGACTGTTTTTTGTCGCAAAGAGCATATTTACCCAAACTAGCAGCCATGGAGATCGGCCATCGTCAATTTCACCACCTTGCACACATTTCGCCCACAATATCGCTCGCTCAAAAAAACAGCCATAAAAAGTGGAACTAACCGGAACGAATCACAGTGTTATGGACGCCATGTTGTAGATCACATGTCGCGTCCTTTAAAAGGCTGCTGTGCTTCAACCTCGGCGGAGTTCGGATGTACTCTGCAGGTCGTTGGAGTTGATGTGAACATCTCTAAAAACACCTTGACCACACTGTGACCAATTGGAATTGAAGAGGTCTGTTCTTCGGGACATTCCTTGTTTGTGTGCAATCGGTGGAAAACAGAAACTACTGCAATGGGGCCTGTCCTTTCTCACCCTCCCTTGGTGACCAAATACATGCAGCAGACTTGACATCGCCGAAGGAATGCTGCACTGCATTATGTACACAATGAACGAAGTGACAGACAGATGAAGAGGACCAGGCATTACACCCCCCACAAGTACAAGGAGAAGCATTCTTATTTCGACTTGCCCGACACCACCTGCCTTCGGAGACTGCGCTTCCACAATGAGGTTATCACTGAGGTACGTATGCTAGCTGATAAGGGCAGACCTGCAGCCTGCCAGTATCATCAGAACTGCACTGTCCGTCGAGGTCAAAGTCACCGCAGCACTGTCGTTCTATGCCTCGGGTTCTTTTCAGGCCACAGCTGGTGACATTTGCAGACTTTCTCACCATGCCAACACATCGCTTCTTTAGACTGGTCACTGAAGCCCTGTACGCATGCAGGAGGGACTTGATCAGCTTCCCTATGACCAGGGAGGAACAGAATGAGAGGGCTCTAGGTTACTCCAGAATCCAGAATTGCAAACTTCCGCAAGGTGCAGGGAGCAATAGACTGTACGCATATCGCCATGCGGGCACCTTTTCAGGATGCTGAGGTTTTCAGGAACTGCAAGGGATTCCACTCCCTAAATGTCCAGCTGGTTGTTGACCACCAGCAAATTATACTGGCTGTGAATGCTCAATTTCCAGAGAGTATCCATGATGTGCACATCCTGCGTGAGAGCAGTGTATCTGACTTGTTTAACAAGGTCAATGCTGGATGCTTGGTGACAAACGATATGGTCTCACCACCTGGGTGATGACACCCCTGCGTGACACCCACACCAAGGCCATGAGGCGATACAATGGGAGCCACAGAACAACTCGCAATATCGTGGAGAAAACCATTGGAGTGCTGAAGCAGCGTTTCAGATGCCTGGACCACTCAGGAGACGAGCTCCAATACCACCCTGAGCAGGTAGCTCAATTCATGGTGGTCTGCTCCATGCTACACAATTTGGCTATCAGCAGGGGACAAGAATTGCCTGATGAGTCTGACAGTCCACCTCACCAGAGAGAGGAAGAGGAGGATGAGGAGCGGGATGCTGACACCGGCCCAGACAATCAGGCTGATGCTGAAGCCATGACCCCGCCCCCCTGTAGACCGCATGAAAGGGCCCATGGTGGCATGATAGCTACAAGAGCCTTACATCAGGAGCTCATCAATGATCGCTTTGCCTGAAAGAATGTTGGTGTTATTAACAAGGCTGACACACTGCTGGGTATACAGGTCATACATTAATTGTGGGAATCACCTTGGTGACAGTTAAAGTTTAGGTTGATTTTAGTTAAGTGTGATTATATCCTTTGATGTTAAGGAATCACCAGTGTGTAACGGTGCAGCTATCTGATCCAATGTGCTGCAAGGTTTTGTTAAATAAAAAACATTTCAACCGAACATTAGTCTGAAATCATCAGTAGTTCTGTACAAACTAATCCTTCCCCCCACCCCCCACTTCTCCTCCCCATCTCTACCCCTTTCCCTTACCCTCCTGACTCCAAGCCGCCTGGCCGAGGAGGTCCTCAGCTGATGCTTCGAAGGTGATGGCCGAAGCGCTGCTTGGATGGATACCGGAGAGGACAGTCCCGAGGTGGGTGCGTGCGCCGAGCCATAAGCAAGATGTTGCTGCTGGCTCTCATGTGTGGTTGGCAATGGGAGTGCGTCACCTTTGGGTGCAGTGCGGTGCTCCGGGATCACTGGGAGCTCTCTGCCACCAATGTACCTGGCTACCAGCTCCAGAGCCTCCTCCATCCCTTCCATTTTATGTTATTTGTTGGACAAAAACTCGGTGCTAACTATGTTCTTGGTGCTTAGTGGGCTTTTTGCTGCTGATGAATCTCCTTCGTTCCTCCCACAACAGCCAGACAAGCACACTCCACAGCCACACACGCTTTCAGTGCCTCTGAGCTCCCTCTCTCTCTGTCTCCTCTTCTGCACATGTAGTGATGACCCTTGACCTCCAGAATCGTGGGAATGGAGTGTTGCCATGCCGTTGCTCAGGACGGCCACCCTTTACGGCAGAAGGTCAGAAAAATTTTATGTTACTGACCATTTGATATCGCTTGCGGTAACGGCCATTTTCAAAAATGTAAACTAAGTGCTTTGAGAATGGGCGAGAAGCCGGCGATCTGAAAATCCTTTTTTAATGCCCACACCGGAAATAACGCCCATTTTTGGGTGCTAATCTCAACAATGGAGGTTCTAGCCCTATGTAAATTCAATTTCTGTATTTTACTAAACTAGAAGAGCAAAATTTGTTGATACAGATTTATTTTTCAGAAGTTAATCTTGATTTACATTTGTATCCTTTTTTAATTCGTTCATGGGATGTGGGCATTGCTGGCAAGACCAGCTTTCATTGCCCATCCTTAATTACACTTGAGAAAATGGTGGTGAGCCGCCTTCTTGAACCGCTGCAGTCTGTGTAGTGAAGGTACTCCCAGAGTGCTGTTACGGAGGGAGTTCCAGGATTTTGACCCAGCGACGATGTTGGAACAATGATACTCTTCCAAGTCAGGATGGTGTGTGACTTGGAGGGTAACTTGGAGGTGGTGGTGTTTCCAAGCGCCTGCTGCCCTTGTCCTTCGAGGTGGTAGAGGTCGAGGGTTTGGAAGATACTGCAGTGCATCTTGTACATTTCATGATCATGTAAGCAATTCTCGGGTATCACTGACTGAAGGATTAGAACAGAACGAAGCAACAGATCATCTGCCCCCAGTCCATTTCGCAGTAAAACAACTTCAACATTCAACTTGAACAAATTAATATTGCTGACAATTTCAATTGCTTTGTTGTTGGAATGGACAAATGACAGTTGTATTTATTGACACTGAGCAAATTTGCCGATGCTCAAAACAAAATCTAAAAATGCTATACATTCTGTTATGTATGCAACCCTTTGCAACCTGTATCATACCACCACTAGAGGGCATACCTGTTGGAGTCCCAAGGGATCCCAGCATCTCTTGGGAGCACTGTATATAAGCAGGCCTCCCATGCTGTACCAACACTCTGGAGTTTGAATAAAGGAGCTAAGGTCACACTTACTCATGTCTACAGTACTCAATTACATTGCTTTATTATGAACATAACAACTGGCGATGGGATGAGAACGCTGCCAAATGAAGGGCGATCCTCCTCACCGTCTGTGGGGCAACAACCTATGGCCTCATGAAGAATCTTCTAGCTCCGGTGAAACCAACAACCAAATCGTATGAAGAATTGTGTACGTGGTCCGGGAGCACTTAAATCTGAAGGAAAGCATTCTGATAACAAGGTATCGATTTTACACATGTCAATGGTCCGAAGGCCAGGAAGTGGCGAGCTACGTCGCCGAATTAAGATGCCTTGCAGGACATTGCAAGTTTGATGGATTCCTCTAGCATGCTTTTGGGCCAGGCTTTGGTGTAAGCAATTGTTTGAAAGACACTTTTGCAGAGTGAGTTTGTGGAAGACAAGAACTGTTTCACAGTTTCTCAAATACTGAACATGGGAATGCTGCTGGGCTTACCATTGAGCGTCACAAGTCAGGAGGAGGAGCAACAAGTTTCTACAGGCATATAAAAAGGGAAAAAGTGGCTAAAGTAAATGTTAGTCCCTGAGAGGACGAGACCGGGGAATTAGTGATGGGGAACATGGAGATGGCAGAAACGCTGAACAAATATTTTGCATCAATCTTTACTGTAGAGGACACTAACAATATTCCAACAGTGGATAGTCAAGGGGCTATAGGGAGGGGGAGGAACTTAACACAATCACAATCACTAAGGAAGTGGTACTCAGTAAGATAATGGGACTAAAGGCGGATAATCCCCTTGACCTGATGGCTTGCATCCTAGGGTCTTAAGAGAAGTAGCGTCAGGGATTGTGGATGCATTGGTTGTAATTTACCAAAATTCCCTGGATTCTGGGGAGGTCCCAGCAGATTGGAAAACTGCAAATGTAAAGTCCCTATTTAAAAAAGGAGGCAGACAAAAAGCAGGAAACTACAGATCAGTTAGCCTAACATCTGTGGTTGGGAAAATGTTGGAGTCCATTATTAAAGAAACAGTAGCAGGATATTCAGTCAGCCTAACATCTGTGGTTGGGAAAATGTTGGAGTCCATTGTTAAAGAAGCAGTAGCAGGACATTTGGAAAAGCATAATTCAGACAGGCAGAGTCAGCATGGATTTATGAAGGGGAAGTCATGTTTGACAAATTTGCTGGAATTCTTTGAGACTGTAACGAACAGGGTGGATAAAGGGGAACCAGTGGATGTGGTGTATTTGGAATTCCAGAAGTCATTTGACAAGGTGCCACATAAAAGATTACTGCACAAGATAAAAGTTCACGGGGTTGGGGGTAATATATTAGCATGGACAGAGGATTGGCTAACTAAGAGAAAACAGAGAGTCAGGATAAATGGTTCATTCTCTGGTTAGCAATCAGTAACTAGTGGGTTGCCGCAGGGATCAGTGCTGGGACCCCAATTATTTACAATCTATCTTAACGACTTGGATGATGGGAACGAGTGTAACGTAGCCAAGTTTGCTGACAATACAAAGATGGGAGATAAAGCAATGTGTGAGGAGGACACAAAAAATCTGCAAAAGGACATAGACAGGCTAAGTGAGTGGGCAAAAATTTGGCAGATGGAGTATAATGTTGGAAAGTGTGAGGTCATGCACTTTGGCAGAAAAAAATAAAAGAGCAAGTTATTATTTAAAAGGAGAAAGAGTGAAAAGTGCTGCAATACAGTGGGACCAGGGGGGTCCTGGTCCATGAAACACAAAAGATTCGTATGCAGGTACAGCAAGTGATCAGGAAGGCCAATGGAATCTTGGCCTTTATTGCAAAGGGGATGGAGTATAAAAGCAGGGAAGTCTTGCTACAGTTATACAGAGTATTGGTGAGGCTACACCTAGAATACTACGTGCAGTTTTCGTTTCCATATTTAAGAAAGAATACACTTGCTTTGAAGCAGTTCAGAGAAGGTTCACTAGGTTGATTCCGGAGATGAGGTGGTTGACTTATGAAGAAAGATTGAGTAGGTTGGGCCTCTACTCATTGGAATTCAGAAGAATGAGAGGTAATCTTATCGTAACATGAAGATTATGAGGGGGCTTGACAAGATGGATGCAGAGAGGATGTTTCCGCTGATAGGGGAGACTAGAACTAGAGGGGCACCCCATTTAAAACTGAGATGAGGAATTTCTTCTCTCGGAGGGTTGTAAATCTGTGGAATTTGCTGCCTCAGAGAGCTGTGGAAGCGGGGTCATTGAATAAATTTAAGACAGATATAGACAGTTTCTTAACCGATAAGGGACTAAGGGGTTATGGGGAGCGGGCAGGGAAGTGGACCTGAGTCCATGTTCGGATCAGCCATGATCGTCTTAAATGGAGGAGCAGGCTCGAGGGGCCATATGGCCCACTCCTGCTCCTATTTCTTATGTTCTTCTGTTCTTATGTAATGGAAGCCAAGACTGAAAGAAGAGGATGAAGGAGGCAAGGACCCTGGAGACATTACAGCATGTGGACATTCAGAAACAGAATATCATACCAGAACCTCACGGAGGAGCAGTGTGTAAGGTGGCTGCATTTCAACAGAGAGACAGTCACTTACCTGTGGCATCTGTTGCAGTGAGAATTGAAGCCCAACACAAGGGCATGCACTGCATTGTCTGTGGCAGTGAAGGTCACAGAGGCTCTAATTTTTATGCTGCTGGCTCCTCTCAAGCTGCTTCTAGTGACATCAGCAGCATCAGTCAATTTGCTGGATTCCCACAGGTGCAAGTCATCATTGACTACACTCACACAGCCCGATGTACTTTCCAGTAAAAACCAGTTCTGTTTCTCAAAAGGAAGCGCTTCCATTCAATTAATGTTCAACTTGTTTGTGACCACTGGCAACGATTCACACAGGTCTGTGCCTGTTTCCTGGCAGTAGTCATGATGCTTTCATATTGCGCCAATTCTGAAAACTGCCTCTGTTTCATCCAGACCATCGCGTGGCAGGCTAGCTGATGGGGGACAAGGGCTATTGCCTCACCAACTGCATCCTGACTCCTCTCGTTTCACAGCTGTGAAGCGCAGATATAATGAGAGCACCAAAAGCTCTGATTGAGTAGACCATTGGTCTACTGAAATAATGCTTCCTTTGCCTGGAAGGGGTCCTTCAGTATGGCCGAAAGCGAGTGTCAAGATTCATAATCATTTGCTGCATGCTTCACAAACTTGCTATACAAAGGGGAAATGCCCGAGGAGGAAGAGGTGGAGCAGAAAGATGAAGAAGATGATGAAAACTAGAGGATGTAGAGGAGGAGCGTGGCCCAGAAGTACGGAGAGCAGCCAGAGCTGTAAGATTATTGAGGATTGAATCAACTGAACCATCCCTCCCCTCCCCAGAGCACTAACCCTCCTTCCATCTGACCCAATCCTGACACCCACCATACCAATGTCCTGAAACAGTCCAACTTCACGGGTGCTCCAATTGCATCACTAAAATTATGAAGACCAACAGCTATACCAAAATAAAAAACATTTTACTTCATTCCATTCTTGATTTGACAAGTGGTTACATGATTGATGCATATTTACAAATCACCCTTGTGTAAAGCCCGAGTGCCTGTCTTGTGTGCTCCATTACTTATCCTACTGTTCCTACAAGGTGACTCTACAGTTTGGGAGGTGGCAGGGTGCTGCACTTCAGCTGAGGACACTTGAAATGGTCATGGTGGGCGACTTTGAGGAACTCTCGCTGTTGAAGAGCTGGGTACAGACTGCTAGGACTTGGCTTCAGCTGGGGCAGTCTGGGCCATCTAACTGTCAGGCACCCCAAGAACACTGGTTGAGAGGCTGGTGGGTGAGCAGATGTCCTGTCATTCTGAAAGAGAACAGTAGGTTGCTCTTCCATGGAGCCAATGCCTCTCTCAGAGGGCTGAGCCTCAGCACTCCCACAGCTCTGCACAAGAACAGATGGCAACGATGCTGGGAGGCTTTCAAAGCCATTATGATTCTATCCTTCAGGTTTTGTAAGCCAGAGGAGATTCTGGATCCCAGAGCCGAGATAGCAGTAGCCTGATCTCGCGTCGAAGCTTTCAGAGCTGTTACCAGATGCTCCATCACTGTGGAATCCCCTGCAGTGCTCATAGAGTTGTCGACTCACTCCATGTTTGACTGTATGGTCTCGCTGTTGCGTGCGAAAACAGCTCACAAGTAGTAGCTGGACTCCTCCAACATTGTAAGCAAGCTCGCTGGCAGGCAGCCCAGTGCATTTAGAAGGCCCATGTGGATTGCCATCAGTCTTCTTGAGCATGTTGAGCCCTCGATGTCTTTATCTGTACCTTATGCAACAGGGCAAGGATGTGAGCTCTCTCTCCAGTGAGCTGCTTCCTGGGCCCTTGAGACTGATGAATGCTGCCAAGATCAGAGACAGAGGCAGACGACAGCTGCCAAGGAATAACGTGAGTAATGCTGGCAGCCTGCCCGTTTTGTTTTAATTGCTCAGGGGGACCAATTTTGGGCTTTAGTGTCATCCATGTAATAATGCCTGTTCCGAGCCCAGCACCCATTCCATGTTTGAAAATGCACTAAAACCGAATTCTACTTCAGAAAAACAACCATCTGAGTGTATATGCAGTATTCAGGAGAATCATATAGAAACATAGAAAGATTACAGCACAGAAGGAGACCATTCGACCCATTGAGCCCATGCCGGCTCTCTGTGAGAGCACTTCAACTAGTCCCACTCCCCTGCCCTTTTCCGATAGCCCTGCAAATTTGTTTTCCTGCAGGTACTTATCCAATTCCCTTTCGAAAGCCATGATTGAATCTGCCTCCACCACACTTTCAGGTGGTGCATTCCAGATCATAATCACTTGTTGCGTAAAAAAAAGTTTTCCTCAAGTCGCCAATCACCTTAAATCTGTGTCCTCTGGTTCTCGAGCTCTCCACCAATGGGAACAGTTTCGCTCTGTCTACTCTGTCCAGACCCCTCATGATGTTGAACATCTCTATCAAATCTCCTCTCAGCCTTCTCTGTTCTAAGGTGAACAACCCCAGCTTCTCCAGTCTATCCACATAACTGAAGTCTCTCATCCCTGGAACCATTCTCATAAACCTTTTCTGCACCCTCTCTAAGCCCTTCACATCCTTCACATCAGAAGAAAGGAGTTTGTTGCAGATGTAATGCCAGTAAATACACCCGGATGCAGTTGAGAAATCAAAACAAATGGGGGTAAATTTCCATCTTCACCGCAAGGGAGGTAATCTGGTGAAGTGGATCAGCAACAATTTATGGAAACTGGCCTGATTTTCATTCTATTGATTTCAAAGCAATGAAAATTTGACAGGTTCTATAACAGGCAGGTGATCCACTCCAGCAAATTATCACTGTGCAATAAAGACAAAGATTTAGCTCATGTTTTTTGAGGAAAAGGAAGAAATTACAGCTGAAACTTCTGAAATTTGTAACATTTCTCTCTGACCATAGAAGGTCGATAAGTTAAACTTTAGATATGGAAGTTAGAAGTTATTTTAAATGGGTTCACACACCTCTACAATTTTTAGGTCTGTCTTAGATATTGTCTTGGGTAGTGTGGTGTATGCAGGCACCTTTAATAATGACTCCACGAGGCAGGGTATGGTGCTTAAAACTCTGCAGACTTCCAGTCCTTTATTAGCAGCTCCTGAGTGCTGACAACAAGCTATGTGTTCCCTTTTATACTGGGTTACCAGCCGTGTGCAGGCAAATCCTGGGTCTCCAGCAACAGCACCCTCCAGTGTACCGGTAAGGTGTGTACAGTACAAGGGTACATTCAGTGTTGCATACAGTGTTACAGACATCACACAGTAAACAGGCATGCATACACAACAATATTCCCCCCTGAGCATTTTTCATATCCTAGTTGTCATGACCAGGGGAGATGATCAGTGGTGGGCTACGGGAGGTTGTGGTGAGAGTTGTGTGGTTGCCAGGTGTGACCCCTGGCCTCATACGTTTCCCCTCCCTCACACACAAACCAAGTGGGTGTCACTGTTGTGGGATCCCTCAGGGAGGTAGCCACGGCAGCAGTGGGTGGTGTGTATACTCTGTGATGTGGGTAGTTGTGGGGTGGTGGGCAGGGCCACAAGACTGGGTGGGCTCTTTGTCCACCAATGGGGATGAGGGTCAGGTCATCCCAGGGTTTGCCAGGGAAGCTGGAGGATATTGGCCTCATGCTTCTGGTGTTGACCCTGGTGGCCAGGGGCTGTTGGGCTGGTCTGGTGCCGGTTGCCATTGGTGGTGGCTGGGCTGCCCATTGACCACTGTCCCTGTAGTGGGTCTGCTCCCACTGCCTGTGTGTGTGTCCTGCAAGGGGCATCACATTCATTCCAAGGGTCCAGACTACATGGTCAGGTAGCCTGCTGGACCTGGGGGTCTCCCACAAGGCGATACCATTGGCATTAGCATGGTCCCTGTAGGACCCAATGTCCTTTGGCAGTGTCCTACCGGTATACATGACACCTTGGCTCTGATCACACATAGTCAAGCCTGCATTATGCATTCTAGCACTTGCATCACTTTTGGGTGTTCTGGTTTCAACAGACATGGTTACATTAGGCATTTCACAATCTCTATCATTATTGTTAAGCACAATAAACTTGTTCTTAACCTTAGTGACACCTGCATTCATCTCAATAGTCACATTAATTAAACCAGCATCACAATTCATGCTTACATTACATACATTTTCATACTTGCACCCTTTAATTGCATCTTTAGCTTTAAAGTCCGTGTACTCAAATAGTTGGAACTTCCCCTTTAAATTTTTTTGGTTACCGGTCTCCTTTAAGGGAGCTTTCAAATCTGATTGGCCACTCAATGTCACATGATGCTCCTCCATGTTGACTCGCATTTTGAATGCAGGTCTGCTGCTCACCAAGCAGCAGCCATTTTGTGGTGCTCCTTTCTTCCACGTTCTTGTGGTGCTGCAGCTATTTTGTGGTCTTGCTGCAGGCAGGCTGTGGCAGCACCACTTCGCCTGATGTGAACCCGGTTCATCCAATTCCTGCCCAGCAGCGTGGGACTGTTGCCAGCTACAATCCACAGGGGGAATTTGTGCAACACGCCGCCCTGGGAGACCTGGACGTCTACACTGCCAATGATTTGGATTTTACTTTTGGTGTAGATGAGCAGCTTTGCCTGGACAGGAGACAGTTTTGGTCGAGTGGCAGGATTCCTCCAAATTTTTTCAAAGGTCTTTTGGCTCATCACAGACTGACTCACTCCTGTATCGAACTCCATGGAGACTGGGACCCCATCGATGTCCACTTCCATCATCCACGGAGAACTTCCGGTGGAGCAGGTAAAGATTCCATACTCCTCTCCCAGGGTTAGAGCAGCTACATCTTCATCTGTGTCGGAGCCCCGGTGATTAGCCAACTCATCAGAGACACAGTGAGTGCAGCCTTTTCTGCACATTCTCTGAAGGTGCCCTTTCTCTTTGCAGCCTTTGCATGCATAGTCTTTGTAGCAGCACTGGTGGGCCCTGTGGTTTCCTCCACAGCGCCAGCACGGGGCCATCCAGTTTGTCCCATGTGGCGGACTCAGGGTTGCGGGACTCGGGGCAGTATTTCTGCCTTTAGAAGTGTCCATGCGGTGCACTGCACTCGCCGGTTTAGAGTCCTGGGTCAGTATTCGCCTGGAGTCGCTGGCCGAAACCATGTAGGCCTGGCTCACTTGAATTGCTTTCTGCAAGGTGACCGTAGTGTCAGCCGAGAGCAATTTGTGTCGGAGATCTTCGTGGCCGATTCTGATGACAAATATGTGCCTTAGTGCTTCATTAAGGTGGTCGCCAAACTCACACAGTGCAGCTAGTCTTCTTAAGTGTGCAGCATACTTGGCAATTTCTTGGCCCTCAGGTCGCCGGTAAGTGTAGAACCGGTGCCTGGCTGTGAGGATGCTTTCTTTCGGTTTTAGTTGTTCCTGTATGATTGTTACAAGTTCTTCATAGCTCTTGGTGGTTGTCTTCTCCGGGGCTAGTAAGTCCCTGACGAGACCGTAGATGGTGGGCCCACAACTGCGTTTGTTCGGTAGTGTGGCCGGTGTGTCCCCGTCCAGGTCGTTGGCTATGAAGAAGTGTTCCAATCTTTCGAGAAAAGCATCCAATCCTCCCCCTCCGTAAATTGATGAAAGTTGCTGAGGTTAGATATGTTGAGCGTGTAGTTCATGATCCCGTATTTCCGTCGCCAGTTGTGGTGTATGCAGGCACCTTTAATAATGACAATACGAGGCAGGGTATGGTGCTTAAACTCTGCAAACTTCCGGTCCTTTATTAGCAGCTCCTGAGTGCTGACAACAAGTTGTGTGTTCCCTTTTATACTGGGTTACCTGCCGTGTGCAGGCAAACCCTGGGTCTCCAGCAACAGCACCCTCTAGTGTACCGGTAAGGTGTGTACAGTACAAGGGTACATTCAGTGTTGCATACAGTGTTACAGACATCACACAGTAAACAGGCATGCATACACAACAGCTAGAGTGGTGCTGAGCACTCTCATAAGCAGTCTGAATATCTTACATTCACAAGTGTGCCCATACTACCCGATATCCAGTAATCCGATAGTGTAATCCAGGTGTGTAATAATACAACCCGCATGTAATCTGAACTGGATGTTGTGTCTTTCACTCATATCCTCATATGCACATCATCAATGAAGGTAGATTAAAATACTTGGTGAGCTGAGGCCAGATACAAATGGTTAGGCTGCTTTGTTTCACAGACAGCAAGTGAATTTACGGAGTAACAAAGCATATAGTTCTAATCACACTTACTTGCCCTCTTTCTATATCCTTTTACGCCCTTTTTCTTCATCCACCTATCCAATCTAATGTTGGCACAGTTTCTTGCTTAAAACCTGTGTACCCATATGAGTCTTAACTGTCCAAAGCTTCGGTAGGGCTGCAATTCTGATTCCTTCCCGTAGTGATACACCAGTAGACTTGTCAATACAACCAGCTACAGCTCCTGCCCCTTAGGGTATGTGTTTTGAAGAAAACAGCTGCTTCTGTTCTCAAGATGAATGTGGGTATTCGAGGAAAATAAGCCTAGGAAACGACATTTGGCTCTGATTGTATCCGTTTAAAGCAGCTAGCATTTCACAAACTAGCCCATTTAGTTTCTATGGCCCCAAGTTTCGTCCCGCAGCGAAAACGGCGCACCTCCGAGTTGGGCGCCTGTTTTTCGCGCCGAAAACTGTGCTTAAAAAATAGTCCGATATTCTCGAGCTCCTTGGAGCTCGATGTCTGCTTGGCGCGGCGCGCTCTTCGCAGCAGGGGGCGGAGCCTAACACTCGCGCCGATTTTCTAAGTAGCAGGGGGTGGGTACAATTTAAATTAGCCTTCGTGGTGCCGGCAACCCTGCGCGTGCGCGTTGGAGCATGCGCGCATGCACAGTCTCACACAAACATTGGCACTCGGCCATTTTTAAAAGGACTAAAAAGTGAAGGTTTGTTTCTTGGACCCACTGACGCCGCCCCATAAGCGTGGCCGAACGGCCTAAAGAATCTTAATCAGCTGTGTGTGTCCTGTGTTCTTTCTTCGGCTCCCGGCCAGCCACTGACGCCGCTGCTATCTCATGGCCGAATTGCCTCACGTCCGTCCTTCCGCTCCTGATTCTTCGGCTGCCTTCGAGCCACTGACGCCGCCCCATAAGCGTGGCCGAACGACCTAAAGAATCTTAATCAGCTGCGTGTGTCCTGTGTTCATTCTTCGGCTCCCGACGCCGCTGCAATCCCATGGCCGAATGGCCTCAAGTCCGTCCGGGTGCTGCATCTTCACGGGAAATGAAGGCCTGCTTCAAGCACCGCAGCTCAGCTCGAAGGCTGCTTCCCGACTATCGCTGCCGTCGAGACACTGACGCCACACCCCTGCCTGTCTCCAACATGAAAGGCCTGCCTGAAGCCCAGCAGCTCAAATGCTGCTGCTGTTTCACACAGGTAGGAAGATGGTTTATGTAATATTTTCTTTGCTTATACATTTTTATTCAGGTTTGATTTATTTGTATAATATTTGTATAAGTATAACGAAGGATTGATTGTAGAATTTAATGACTTCCCTTCCCCCCCTTCCCTCCCCCCCCCCCCACACATCGTTCCCTACACCTAATTTGTAACCTACGCCTGATTTTCTAAAGTGTAGACAAGGTGTTTTCGAACGTACAAAAATCTTCACTTACTCCATTCTAAGTTAGTTTGGAGTAAGTTTTCACTGACGAAACTTTGAAAACAGGCGTAAGTGGCCGGACACGCCCCCTTTTGAAAAAAAAATTCTGTTCCAAAGTGAAACTGTTCTAACTGACTAGAACTGGAGCAAACTAAATGGCGAGAATTCCGATTTCGAAGATACTCCGTTCTACACCAGTTGCTCCTAAAAATCAGGAGCAAATCATGGCAAAACTTGGGGCCAATGGGCCCAATTTTGGCCAGTACTGGCGCACTCACCAAAGGTCCGCTGCTTTTGTGGAGCGATTAGGGTGCCATAAATCTTCAGGCCCATTTTGGCCGCTCCCCAGCCTCTCCTCGATGGTGGCGCAGCGTGGCAACTCGATTCGGGTTCGGAGCCAGGTCCCGGCGCTGAAAACAGTGCCGGGACCTCTGCACATGCGTGCTAGAGTGCGCGCACACGTGCAGTAGCTCCTTGCAGCCCGACGCTGTGTGGGAGGGGGAGAAGCACGGCGTCCCTATTCTGGGCCGAGTGGCCTGCCGCACACTCTGATATTGAAGGATCACAGACCGGTGCGAGCATTGACTTGGTGCAGAGCCAGGATGGCAAGGAGAATTCACAGAACACCGAAGAGGAGATCATTGACAGCCAAAAGTGCCCAGTGTGTGAGGTCGTCTTCCCGCTCAACCTGGAGGACTTTGATTTCGAGTAGCACATTGTGAAGCACTTTGTTTATGAGTGTCCAGTGTGCCAAAGCACCTTTCCAGAGAACAGACAAGCTGCTTCTGAAGACCACGTGCAGTCCCATTTTATGGAGGCCAACTGAGGGGCAAACAACAAACCAGTTTGAGTTCTCTTTTATAAAGATGCCGCCGAGCCCAGCCTTTCCTCTCCCTCCCCCGCTCCCAACCCGGCCCACTGCCTTCCCTGGCCGATTTCAACTAAAGGTAGGATTTAGTACAATTCTGTAATTGTTGTTCAATTATTTACCCTATTTTTATATAGTTATTTGAACTTTTATATTCAATGTTTGCTGCTTGGTGCTTGGTGCAGGTCCCACCTGCGCTGATTTGTTAACTGCCCACAACATTTTTCAGAGCTGGTCACATACGCTGACCTAAGTCGACTTGGAGTAACTTTTAGCTGGCCAAAATAGCATAAATGGACAAAACTGGCGTAAGTGTCTGGGAACGCCCCCTTTTGAAAAAAAAACTGAACTAAAAAAAATCGTATCTAACTGACTTACTCTGGAGCAAATTTTGGGGGGGAAATGGCATTTTTTAACTTACGCCAGAAAAAGCCACTTACTCCAAAAAAATTGACGCAAGTCATGACCAAAATTGGGCCCATAGGGCTAGAGTTTCTCTAACCTGTTTTTCTGGCGCCCTCACCTGAGTTGCGCCGTTTTTGTCCGCCACCAAGCGCGCCGAAAAAAGACATCGGTATTCTGGCCGCTCGCCAGCCTCTTTTCGGTCATGAAACAGCATGGCCCAATGGATTGGGGGCGGATCCAGGTCCCAGCGCTGAAAACAGTGCCGGGACCTCTGCACATCCATGCTAGAGTCTGCGTGCATGTGCAGTAGCTCCTGGCAGACCAAACCTGTGAGTACGAGCTGCAGGCTGTGTGAGAGGGGCCCGAAGCACACCGTCCCTAGTCCTGGTCGAATGGCCTCCCTCATCGTCGGCACGCTGCGTTCCCTAAGGTAGGACTTCTATTTTTTATTTGTTATTTACTGATTGCTTATTACTTTGGTCTTGGTGCTTTAGGTGCAAAGTTCCTTCTATTTTATTTGTTAATTAATTGCTTATTACTTTTTGTGCTTTGTTTGATGCTTGGCGGTGCTTTAAATGTAGTTACTTGCATCGATTCCTTAACTCTAGGTAAGATTTTTCTGTGTGGACAGAAGTGGCAACATACGTTGGCCTAAGTTAATTTGGAGCAACTATTTGCTGGCCAAATGCCTAAAACAGGGGGAAGTGGCTGAGAACGCCCACTTTTGAAAAAAAAACTGAACTAAAAAAAAACCTAACTAACTCACTTACGCTGGCGCAAATTAAATGGCCAGAATTGCAACTAAAAAGATAGTCCAGAAAAATCAAGTTGCTCCCAAAAAAAGGAGCAACTCCTGGGGAAACTTGGGCCCATAGAACTCTTCAATGCCCACAGGTTGTGGTTTCTCACTTTTTAAATATGTACAAATTCACTTTGTATCAGAACACAGCAATTCAAGCCAACTCTGTCATAAATCTCTTTCCATGAAACAAATATCATAAATCCTGACAAATGACAGCCTGTGGTAGATTAGCAGACAGGAACTTGATATCAACATATTCGGCTTTGTCCACTGTTAGTAATTTCTAGTCTTTAGCCATCTAGACCTATACTTATCCTCAAAATCTTGAGTCTCAATGTTCGACTAGATAGTCATCCAGTTCTTGTTTAAAGGAATTAATTGGCCAACCTTAACAGATTTTAATGGAAGTCTAATCTGCATTTCTACTACTCTGTAATTTTTCTGAAGAAAAACTTCCAATATCCAGACTGACTTGAGCCTTGTTAATCCTATGCTTTTGTCCTCACTTCTACTTAAATAGCTTATTTACATAATCAGTACACCCAGCACTTTTAAAATTGGATGATGCTCCCCTTTCAATAAACAAGTTTAATTCTGTAAGTCTCTTCTTATCTCGCTGCAATAAGTAATATGCTAAAATAAACAGTTACCGTCTATTGCACTTTTGGACAGAGACGTTTCATACATGCATGTTAATACCTTCATCACCGATACTGCACAGCAGATTTCACAACCACGGGGCTGAATTTTTGTTCTGCTCACTTCGGGGTGGTAATGGCGGTGGGGGCGGTAAAATGTGCACCCGGGAACAGTTTGCGCCTCAGTCAGCAAAATTCATCAGCTGGGCCCTGAGTGTGGAGTAGAGCACGAAGGGAAGTGTTGCACACCTCTTTTAGGGCGCTAGGCCGGCTGAGCAAGCAAAAATCCAAAGCTAAATAGCCAGCTTCGGAGCTCCCTACGAGAGGCCTGGGGGTGGGGGGTGGGGGTGTGGGGGGTGGGGGGGGAACCTGCAAAACAAACACCAAAATATTCCCATAATTCACGCCACCACAACATAAATCGCAAACAAAAAAAATGAAAGAAATCATACTTACCTGAGGCTGATATTGATTACCTCACCGCGCCACTACAGCTTGGAACACCTGCTTCCACAGGCGTCCCCATCAGGGCACTCTGCAGAGCGCTACGGGCCAGGCAGCAGCCAAATATCGAGCCGGTGTCACAACCAAGGGCGTTGCACACCGGCTCCCCACTTCCAGGCGGTAATGCTCCGTGTCCCTTCCAAACTGGCACCGAATTTCCCGGTGGGGCGCTGGGAGCTGGCCGCCCGCCCGGAAATGCTTCCCGCTGCCATTGCCGCCCCTCCGGGGTGCTAACAGGATTCGGCAGATGACCAAAAATCCAGCACATGGAATTTTAAATGCAAGAATTGTTCTCTAAACCTCTTCTAATGAATATATTATATATTAGAAGGTAGCACACCTGCAATTGTGCATAGCATTTCAAACATGGCCTAAACAATGATTCATAAAGGGATACAATAGCTTGTTTGACATATGCTCAAAATTCATTGAGCTGCATCTCAATAGTGGAATTAATTTATTTCTAATAGCTTCAAACATGCTAATAGGGTACACACAAACAGAAGATTGGAAGAAAATAAATGTAATAGTGTTACTTGAGATGAGAAGGCTTTATCTGATGCTTTTGGGATGTGGGCAGGATGTGTTTGACGTTTTTATTACACAATGACATGCATATCGATATGTGATAGTCAATTATTTCTTAAACTGCAAGCTGGTCTGATATATCTATTTAAACAACCAGCATATTTGATAGGATTTAACACATTCTTAGCTTTGTTGCTTGCATGGTTGTTTGTTACATTCATCTTTTAAGTAACGTATCACAACAGGACTTCTGTACTATCCTCTGCATGTGTAATACATCATACACATGTTACTTCGTAACAGGGTATATTTTCATCTGTGTATAAAGTTAAAGAAAAATTATCTTATTATGTGATTATAAGCCAATTTTAAAAGATTTCACTAAAATGGGAAAGAGGAATTCCAGACAGATGTCTTGCATGTCCATAAACTAGTATTCCACATTATAATTTCAAGACCATCATTGTTTGTATCTGAATAAAGTGTTGTTGAAGCTGCCAGGTGCTACAAGATGTAGCCAAAGCCTATGGTTTATGTAGAAATCGAGCTGTGTCTGTAATAACTGTTATTTCATATCATAATATAGGCTGACATAATCCTTGTCTGCAGAAAAAATGAGAAGCAGATGCTTGCTAATATATATATACAGGCAACAAAAACACATGTATCATTCAGAGAAAATCCCTTCCATATGTAAAAATATCTGCTTCATATTTATATGTTGTTCTGTGCTCGCATACGTTAATTTCATGGGAGATTGTGCAACAGAACAGTATAACCGATAAGAAAAAATGACTGGAGCCATAAGTAACTCCAATATTTTCCTACTCAGTAGAAATTTGGGCTCATTTTTCCCCGAGCCCGTTTTCTGGTGTACTTGCCCGAGTTGCGCCGCTTAATTATGTGAATAGATGCACCAGAAAAATATCTTGATAGTTTCCCCGATGTTTGGTCTCTAATCTGCAACCACGCAGCGTGGCCAGTCGCCTCAGGGAGTGGGAGCCTGCGCTGGATAAAGGAGCCTGGCCTTCTGCGCATGCGCGGGGGATAAAAGTGACGTTCTTGATGTCGCTGAAATGGCCGCGCATGCGCAGTAGAGCTCAGCGTCTGGGAGACTTCCTTCAGCTTCATTATGGTGAGTAACCTTTCCCCCGAGCCTCTCTGGTGCCTTCTCACCGCTCTGTGGCCCTCGATGCCGACCAGTTCGCTGTCTCTCCCCGCACCCACCCCCCCCCCCCCCCACACCGCCCCAGCCTCTCCGGTGCCTTCCCGCCGCTCTGTGGCCCCCGATGCCGGCTAGTTCGCTGTCTCTCCCCGCACCCACCCCACCCCCCACCGCCCCAGCCTCTCCGGTGCCTTCCCGCCACTCTGTGGCCCCCGATGCCGGCTAGTTCGCTGTCTCTCCCCCCCCAGCCTCTCTGATGCCTTCCCGCCACTCTGTGGCCCCTGATGCCGGCCAGTTCGCTGTCTCTCCCCCCCCCCACCCCCTAAGCTTCTCCGGTGCCTTCCCGCCACTCTGTGGCCCCCGATGCCGGCCATTTCGCTGTCTCTCCCCACCCCCAGCCTCCCGATCTGCTCCCCCGCCCCTAGCCCTGACCGAAGGGCCTCCTGGTGCATTCTCCCGCCCCTAGCCCAGGCCGAGTGGCCTCCCGGTGCATTCTCCCGCCCCTAGCCCAGGCCGAGTGGCCTCCCAGTCCGCTCCCCCACCCCTAGCCCAGGCCAAGTGGTCTCCTCCCCTCCGGTCCCTGTACCAAACTACACCCGAAAGGCTTCCCCCTCTCCCTTCCCGCACTTCTCTCTTCTTCGCCCACCTCTCTCTCCCCTCTCTCTTACCTTTCCTGCTGCTGCTGTCCAGGCATCTGCTGCACTTACCTGCGCCGATTTCCTTACCTGTGCCGATTTCTTTAACTCTCCGCAAGGTTTCCTCGAGTGGCCACATACGCTGGCCTAAGCAGAAATGGAGTAACTATTAGCTGGCCAAAGTTGCCTAAATGGCCCGAATTGGTGTAGATGGCTGGTAATGCCCCCTTTTGAGAAAAAAAAACGTACCTAAAAGAAACGTAACTAAGTCAGTTATGCTGATGCAAATTGATGGGGGAAACTGGGGATTTTTAAGCTAGGCCAGAAAAAGCAGCCTACTCCAAAAAAAAATGGAGCAAATACTGGGAAAAATTGAGCCCCATATCTTTCAAGCACTTATTTCTTTGAAAGAAATAAGTTGCTAATATGGTCTGATATCAGTTTCTTTATTGTCGATTTTCTCCTCAATTTTCTCGCCTTCTCTCTTGAAGTAGTTGGCTCCTTGCAGTTACAACTTTGCAAATGGTGGTCTCCCTCAAACCCTCACCCAAGTATCCATCATTCTTGTATGAAACTTGGCAGTGAGTCTCAGCCGACTATTGGACTGGCAGAGGGTAGATCGTGTTCAAGTTCAGGTGCACAGTTGTGGACAATTACCAAGGATTTACTCGATGGCAATCAGGAAAGGGAACCCTGAACAATCTTCTCCTCCCTGACAGATAGGTGCAGATGCCAGTTGCAGAGTCACTACCTCTGCCATAGCTGAGATCAGATCTGGATCAATCCTGGTGTGTATGGATTAGCCACTCAACTGGATCAATTTGCACAGGAGTTCACTTTAATAATATTGCATCAGAAAATATTTCATGGGGATTTTACTTGTTAAAACTAGCACTGTGCCAGTTGTTTATAAATGGGTAGTAATTTCATGAGAGCATTATTTGATTGCATGTTAACTTGTATCCAATCTCCTAAATTTGATCTTTCAAACACTTAATAAGACACAGAGCAAATATTAATATGATTTGACTTTTAACTGCTTGTTAAGCAGCAATTAACATGGAATATGAAAATTTAGTTAGGCATTACTTCATTTCAGTATTGCACTAATTTTTCCCATTTAAAGCTGGCATTGAAGCACTAGAGAGAGGTTTCAGAGCTTCAGTGGTGGCAGCAACCAGAATCAATGGGCCCAAGTTTCGGGCCACGCCGAGAACGGCACAGCCGCGACCTGGATGCCCGTTTCTCACACCCCAAAGTGCGCCTAAAAAATACTTATCTATTCTCTGGCTCCCTGCAGGTCCTCTGGAGCTGGGAGCAGTGCAGCAAGAGCTGTGGGGGGCAGAGCCAGGTCCCTGCGCTGAAAACAGTGCCGGGACCTCTGCACAGGCGCGCTACAGTGGGCGCGCATGTGCAGTAGCTCCAGGCGCCCAAAACTGTGTGGGAGGGGCCCAAAGCACGCAGCCCCTAGCCCTGGCCGAATGGCCTCACTGGGGCTGCGTGGATAAGGCTGCCTCCCACGCCCAGCGCCTGCTTCCTCCTGACCCGACCCAACCCGACTCGACTCCCACTCCCCCACCCGCCGCTCCCGGACCGGACCCGACCCCACACCCCGACCCGGGACCGGACCCAACCCCCGCTCCCCCACCCCCGCCCCCCCATCCCCGGACCCGACCCGACCCTGGACCCGATTTCCCCCCCGCCCCCCCCAAGTCCCTGGACCGGACCCGATCCCCCCCAGACCCAACCCGGCCCGGCCCGACCCGCGCTCCCTCCCCCGTACCCCTCCCACCGGACCCCGGACCCCCCACACCCCACAACACCCCAGACCCCCTCCCCTCCGGACCCCAGACCCCCTCCCCCCGACCCCGGACCCCAGACCTGACCCGACGCCACCTACCTGTAAATTCGCTGGGGGCTGGCCCCGCCCGAAGTCTTGGGCCCGGCCCATTCAGCCTCCATCTCCTTTCTCCCTTCTCTCGCTCCCTCCCTTCTCCCTTCTCTTCCTCCCTCCCTTCTCCCTTCTCTCCCCCCCTCCCTTCTCCCTTCTCTCCCTCCCTCCCTTCTCTCACTCCCCTCCCTCCCTTCTCTCCCTCCCTCCCCTCCCTCCCTTCTCCCCCCCTCCCCTCCCTCCCTTCTCTCCCCCCCTCCCCTCCCTCCCTTCTCCCCCCCCACCCCTCCTTCCCTTCTCTCCCCCCTCCTCTCCCTCCCTTCTCTCCCTCCCTCCCTCCCTTCTCTCCCTCCCTCTCCCCCTCTCCCCCCTCTCCCCTCTCCCCTCTTCCCCTCCCCTCTCCTCCCTTCTCCCTCCCCCCCACCCCCCCTCTCTCACCGTCACTCCCTCCTCCCCCCCTCCTCCCCCCCCTCCACCCCCCTCCTCCTCCCCTCCTCCCCATCCCCTCGCTGTCAGAAACACAGACACTGACAGACAGAGAGTGAGAGACACTGACAGAGACACACTGGGGGAGGGGGGGCGGCGGCATCCCAGCACACTGTTGGAGGGCTCCCGGTGCTGCAGTCGGTAAGTAGAAAATGTTTTATTTATTGATTTTTTTTAAAACATTTATTTTTTATTCATTTTTTTTGATTGATTTATTGGTTGATTTATTGATGTATTTATCATTTATTATTGATGATGGCTCTTTATTTGTAAAACTGAAGTGTTTAATGTTTGTAAACTTCTCTTTAAACCCCCCACATTCCCTATGCCTGATTTGTAACCTACGCCTGATTTTCTAAGTGTAGACAAGGTTTATCTGAGCATACAAAAATCTACACTTACTCCATTCTAAGTTAGTTTGGAGTATGTTTTCACTGCCTAAACTTTCAAAATGGGCGTACGTGGCCGCACATGCACCCTTTTGAAAAAAAAAATCTGTTCCAAACTGAAACTGTTCTAACTGACTAGAACTGGAGCAAACTAAATGCCGAGAATTGCAATTTCTAAGATGCTCCATTCTAAACCAGTTGCTCCAAAAAAACAGGAGCAACTCAGGCTGAAACTTGGCCCCAATGATCTGATGAGTTCAAGATTACTGGGATTTAACTTGCACGACCTTCTATCACCCAATGCAGCACAAGTTCACCTGATATATCACCTATCTGAACCATAGTGAGAAGCAATCTGCCTCATCAGAGTTATGATCCTAGACCATCCACAGCGCATGAAACCAGATGTACAGCTACAGGACGACATCTGGTTGGCGCACTCAGTAAAAATAAAAGTAACTTGACATTACCAGTCATCAAAATCACACGTATCAACCAGTATGCAGTTTAACATTAAGTTACTGACAGATGCTCTTTTTTGCCATGGATTTCATATGGCACTATTCAAAGCACCATGCATGCACCTGCCAGTTGTTCTCCTCCCTATTATCAATAGAAATGTTGTTGTTCATTTAACTTTTAAATGGTATATATGGCCAATGGCAAAGGTTATGAAACTTTAATGGTCATTCTCCAAGAAATGCTCACAATTAACACATTTTGAAGGAAATAAAGAGTTCTCAATTGTTTGAGAGGAAAGGCAGAATGCAAGGTTGGCTTCTGGGAGACATGGGGGGATAATTTTAACATCAAAGAGTGAGGGGGTTTGGAAGTCAGTAGATGGTAAAAAGGACTGAAATTGATAGCACGTCGGGAAGCCAGCTGCAAACCGCCAACTTTCGCATTTCACTGGAGCGTGTTCGGCAGCGAGCGATAAACCCCCTCGGGAGAGGGTTACCAATTGAAAACAATTAAGAGGTAGTTAAAAGGTAGGTAACAGGTTTTTTAACAAGGATTTTAAACTTTCACTGTGGGCCCACAGGTTTCCTGAGCTTCCTGGACCTTGCCAGTGAAACCACTTTAAATCAGTGATATATCAGATCAGCATGGGTGCCACTTATGCGGTTTCACCTTGAATCTTAGATGAAGACCAAGATGAGCACCAGCAGCAAGAATACCAGCAGCGAAGCACATTGCTGCCCGGGATGCCCACAATGGACTCATCAAGACAAGATTTAGTTAGGTTGCATCACTGTACCCATCTGGCAGCCATATGCTGAACACACATCCACCCTCCGCATCACCACAAGGCGATCCTGCAATCAACAAAGCATCCCTTTCACAGACACCCATTGCTCAGATTGAAGTCTTGTCCTACTATTCATCAGAACTCAGAAGACTAGTTGCCAGGCTGCAGGAAAAATGGCAAGATTGGAAAGTGGTGCAAAGAAATAATTTTATATGTGGATCAAAACTTATTAATTTACTTTTTATGGTGACATGTGTAACACATCCATTTGTATACCCTTGTGCAACAAATAACCTTTCATCTTCCGGCAACCCCTGTGGCTTTAGCAGAGGTTGCAGGCTGCTCATGTCCCTTCTCTGACTGCTGAGATGCTCTTGGCTGACGTCCTCTGGGTTTTGGAGCTCGTGAGGGCCCTACCAAAGACTGCTCCACCTGCACCTGTGCAGAGGCAGTCTCAGGTATTTGAGACAAGAGGTAGCACATGGGGCACTTAGTGGGGTGGGGTGGGGGGAGGGGAGGGGGAGGCGCAACAGGTGAGAAGTGGAAGCATTTTGAGCAGAGTCCCCACTTCTATGTCACCTTCTGCCATCAGCCCTCTCATGGCCACCCACACGGAGTGTACAAGCTATTGGTGAGGGCAAATATGCACTGGATTGACTTCCAAGTTTGATGCTTCATGCAGGCCACCACTCTTTCTATGGAATAACACATCATAGTTAAGGCCTACGACATCATACCAGTCATGCTTGCAATGAACTCCTCCATTCTCTCTGCAAGTGTGCACATCGTGGCAGGAAATCCTGCCAGAGTCACATGTATTTTTTGCTGCTTCTCCAGAATCATCCTCTTTGTCGACATATGAACATAAAAATTAGGAGAAGGCATAGGCTAATATGGCCCCTCAAGCCTGCTCCATCATTCATTAACATCATGGCTGATCTTCGACCTCAACTCCGCGGGGAGATAACGGCATTCGGACCGGGCACGACAAAAGTACTGACGCCCACGAACTTCCCTTTCAGTTTAGCTCTGGTGGTAAACCTTAACACCACGATCTTCTGTGCCCCGGAGATCGAGACGTCATCCGGTGCACAGCACCTCGTTACTGCCCCATATCCTAAATTCCCTTCCGGCCACTACAGCATCGCTGGACTTCAACAACAGCAGCTGCAAGAGGCATTGTGAGCTTGGCCAGCCGCTTAGGGAGCAGTACTTAAAGGCAATGCTGGGCAGGTAGGCCAAAATGTTATTCTGAGCCCTCTGAGCTGCTTTTTGAATGTTTCCCATGGTGCGTTTGAGCAGCCCTGCACTCACTTGCAGTGCTTGGAGCTGCTTTTCATGGATCGCAGGTCCTGTCTCCCACCATTCCCAGGCTTATCTTCAAAGCACGTCAACAATGGCCCTTCCCTTTAAATGAGGGAAGGAGCCTGTGAATCCAGCAGCGTTGCACGGTACATTGTACAGCGCTCTGCCGCTATCACCCCTCTTGCTCCGTTTCGCACTCCAAGGGAAGTGGTAGCGCTTGATTTAGCCCTCCACCTCCCTCCTGGAGTGCTCAGCCGGAAGTTCGCGTTGCATTGAATTGTGTAGCGCCCAGCGATACTTTTGCGCTCCCACAAAAGTTATCGTCTCGAATGGGGCACCAGGCAATTTCTAGCCCTTTTGTGTCCTCCTCAAAGCAAACTTGGATACATTGCACTCGGTCACTTCATCTAAATCATTAATATAGAGTGTAAATAGCTGAGGCCCAAGCACTGATCCTAGCAGTACCCCACTAGTTACAACCTGCCAATCGGAAAATGACCCTTTTATCTCTATTCTCTGTTTTCTGTTCAATAACCAATCCTCCATCCATGCCAATATATTACCCCAACCACATGAGCATCTGTGTCCAGCTGAGCAGAACTTGGAGCATCCTAAGCACTCCGATGAGGACTCCCCACTGCTGTCCTTATCTCGTCCATCTTTTCTAGCTCACATGTGATCTGTAAGAAACCAGGTTACAACACAATATCTCTCTTGATGGTCCCACTGACGTGTGTGTATCTGCACTGGTGCATGGTATGCATGAGTCCTGTGACGGTGCACCCTTAGCGACCTCCTCTGTGGAATCATCTTCCTCCTCCGGCTCCACTGCCTCTGGGAAACTTCATGGGCATGAGGGAGATTAAAGACATGAATTAGAACTGTCATGGTAAGAATGTTTTAAAAGAATATTATGCATATGATCATATTTCACTGGCTGCTAACATCAAGTCAACATGTGTGACTGTTGTATGCCATGTGCTTGTGTGATATTTAATTCTGTCACCAGGTAGCTGGGAGCTCCCCATCTCTCCATCTCCCATCTCCCAGGCATGTCGAGATTCTGCTTATTTCAAGTGCCTCCTGCACTGCAGCTGTGAGCGTCGCGATGACTGGAGGGCCACCTCCAGTTCTCTGCCTCTCCGTGGTGCTCTGTGTTCTCTTCTCCAACAAGGAGGGAAACTAGAGACCTTTGCGTGAGAGTCATGGAATGTATTGAATGGATGAATGGACAACATCTGTTGAGGGTGCCTAAGAGGGAGCGGTGTGACATTGCATTAAGATGAGTGTCAGTTGTGAATGGTCAGATGTAGATGTGAGGAAGAGCATAGACAGATAGATAGAGAGGGATGGGTGCAACTGCAAGGTACATTGGGGTGAGGCGTGATGTGCAGGATTAGACTTGGGAAGGCAGAGTGAGGGGTTTGGGGTGACACACACATCAGGATGCAGTTTCACCTTTCCTGCCCTCATGAAATCATTACATCTCTTCCTTCACTGTATCCAGGAGTGTAGTGCCACACTCCTATTGCTCACCTCCTCTGCTATCTCCAGCCATTCCTTCCTCGCCAGTGAGGCTGGTTTCTTCCTCCCGTCAGCAGAAAATAAAACCTCCCTGCGACCCCTTACACCTCACAGCGTGAGGCATTACTAAAGCAAGGGGCAGCTTTGGAACGTTGAGACACTATTATAATTTTTCTCCCACCTCCACAATCCTTCAACTGTCATCTTTGAATTGTTCCTTTAAATACCTCAGCTGTCGACATCATGCTTGCTTGCGTTAATTGTTTGGGAGACCCAGAATTCAGATGCAAATACAGTGGCTGGGTTAAAAAGCCACTGACACAGACACGCTGCAGTTACTTCTGGGTTTCCCATGCGCCACCAGAACTCCCCTCCCTCCAACTCCCCCCCCCCCCCCACCCGCACCGCCCCGCCCCCCCCGCCCACCCCCACTCCACCATTCCTAGCGCGTTGCCAGGTAAATATTCTGAGCATTAATTCACTTCTCCTGAATTTCCTGACCCAACAAGAGAAGGCTTGTAGTAACACTCATTCATGAGGTCGAAATATAATGAAGCACACCTTGGTCTCAGAGAACAACATTTCTGGTGATGCCATGCAGTGAAAGTCAGAAAGAGTTGACAGAATGATTCTAGTATGTGCCATTTTGCCGCATGTTGCCATTGGAAGAGGCATCTGCATGCTCATTAAAAAGAGCTGCAGCACAGCAGGTTCCAGGAAGAGGATGAGGGGGAACATGACCTCCCTACAGCACACCAGATAAAATAGCACACAAATATGACAGGTACTGACAGACAATTATTCCCTTTCTGCAAATAAAAGGACGGAATGCAAAATTCTGTATATGCACTTCATCGGGAATTGGCTGCATTTATTTTTTGACACACGTTTTTTGGGGGTTTACTAACGTTACTTGCCCATAAGCAACTGTTAGCTTGGAGCTAACGACAACTTGAGAGCCACCTGCCTGTTTCTGTGCTTCTGCACAGATATCTGTGCTATACACCAGGTGCAAGCAATAAGCTGAGAACATATCTGATCATAGCCAGAGCATCGATTATAACAGCTTCCTATTCCATCTCCACACCGTTACCTCTGGAGTCTCCAAGGTGGCATCCTTAGTCCCCTCCTCTTCCTCATTGACATGCTACCCCTTGATAATATCATCCACGGATATGAGGTCAGCTTCCACATGTACACTGACGACACTCAGCACTACCTCTCCACCACTTCTCTTGACCTCTCCAGTGCCTCTGTGTTGTCAGACTGCTTGTCCAATATCCAGTCTCAGATAAGCCACAACTTTCTCCAGTTAAATATTGTGGAGACCAAAGTCATCATCATCCCAATCACAAACTCCATACTTTTACCCTGCCGAGACTGAACCAGACTCTTTGCAACCTTGACATCCTATTTAATCTCAGGTTCAGCTTGCAACCCCATACCCTCTTCATCACAAAACCGCCAATTTCCACCTCCGTAACATCACACACCTCTGTCCATACCTTAGCCCATCTGCTGCTGATCTCCTCATCTATAGCTTTGTCACCTCCCTATCCCTGTAAACTCCTCCTGCCCTACAATCCTCCCCAAAACTCTCTGTTCCTCTGACTCTAGCCTCTTGTTCATCCACTCCTTCTTTTACTTCACCATTGACAGCCATATTTTCAGCGATGTAGACCCTACACTTTGAAATCCCCTCCCTAAAGGTGACCTTTGAGTCAGAAAGTTGTGTGTTCAAGACCCACTCCAGAGACTTGAGCACATAATCTAGGCTGGCACATCAGTGCAGTACTGAGGGAGTGCTGCACTGTTGGAGGTGCTACCTTTCAGATGAGTGCAGGGCGAGGTAAGGTTGGATTTTATGGTGAACGGGATACATCGGTTAAGAAGTTAAACTGGCCTACCGTGATGCAGGCAAGAATTCTACAATTGCTTCAAAGACCTCTACAGTCTATTTTCCCCAAATGGGATATATTATTTTCTTAATCCTTTCTAATACATATGCAGGCTGAAGCAGACTAATACATATGCAGGCTATAGCAGCCTCTTGGATTTGCAAGCGACAGCATTAATTATTCTGATCAAATCCCCCAGAAACTTGAATGATGATCTCCATTTGTGAAGCACTGTTGACAAGTTGTAGGTGCCTTCGTTTTCAATTCTACTTTCAAGAGCAGGTCATCCGATTTTAGTTTCAGGATTTTTCACATCCAATAATGGTGTAAACAATTTAATTTTCTTCCCACTGTGTCCTTTATGGCCTGTGTCTCAGCATCACATAAAAATGGTGTTCCAATCATGTTGCTGCATGCCTTCATCTTAGAATTTTAGTACTGATACCTCAACTCCTCCAGATGTTATCAAATTTCTTGAAGCTGCTACCAGTTTTTCCAATTTTATATTGAACTTCCTTCCCAGCATTCACATCATTTGTCACTGTGCTGCCCAAGGACATGATTGTATCAGTCTCTTCAATCAGTTACTCATCAACCTTTAAGCACAGGCTCTCAACTCCAATGTCTGTACACTGTGTTTCTTTATAACACTGCATTATTTTCTTTGGGTTTCTTCTGTGGCATTAAGAACAGAATCATGGACAGTCACATATACAGGATTTGAAATTGGTATGTGTTGCATCTGTTTTTCAGGTGTAAAATGGGTGCAATACTATCCAATTTAGCACTGCGACAGCCCATGTCCAATCTGTGCATGTTTTTGGGCCACTGCTAAATTCATCAGGTCCAGGTTTTTTAGGCATCCAAGGCACTCGCCTAAAACAGACAATAGGGGGCCGATTTTCAGCACCTCACCACCGGCTGCCGCCGACTGCCGCCCACTCCCGCCTGTTGTGTATGCATGCCTGTTTACTGTGTGATGTCTGTAACACTGTTATGCAACACTGAATGTACCCTTACACTGTGCATACCTTACCTGTACACCAGAGGATGCTGCTGCTGGAGACCTAAGGTTTACCTGCACACTGCATGCATACACAACAACACCACGGACATTCCTCCTGAAGATCCACCCAGTGCCACTTTCAGGGTGGCCTGCAGCGGGCGGGAGGGGAGAGCCGCCGAGAACTGCCCACTGATGTCAGCGGGCAGCCGAGTGGCGCAACTAACCTGCCGCCCACCGAGCTCCCAGATTCCTGTGGGCAGGAGTCGGCGGGACTCGGCAGCAGTGGACCGCTGGCTCGAGGCTGGTCTGTTCCTGACGGTGAGTATGAAGAATCTGAAAAAAAGGTAAGTGAACATTTTAATACTTTTTTTCAATAGCGACTTACCTGTAAGGGGTCCCCTGAAGGTCTTTGGATACTTTTTTAATTTTTTGCTGTTGTTTTGTTTCAGGTCTTCGACCCTCCATGGGCCTGACTCCATCCTCGGCGGCACTTGGGCGGCAAGCGCCTCTGCTGCCAAGAATGCGACCTCCTGCCCGCTGCCGCCCAGATTGGCGGCGTACATCATCCATTTGCTGCCCACCAACCTTCGAGGGACCTTCTTCCTGAATATCCCATCCAAAGTACCGTCTGGTACCTCGGCGGCCATCGGCAGCACTTTGGGCAGCACTTGGTCGGGCAGAGGCCTTGCTGAAAATCGGCCCCTAGGTCCTTTGCATATGTTAATGTGGAGCCTAACGTCTGACTGAGAAGCCCTGATGCTCAGGATTTTTCAGCAGCTGCAAATAAAAGGTAAAATCTAAATTTTTTAAGTTCAAAAGTATTCCTGTACCATCATGAAGAGCGGAAGTGCTTACCCGACTCCATAGTCCTTGAAATTGCACCCCCACCATTGTCCACTCCAAGCCCCCTCCAAGAACTTTGCTCCAGAACGCTGCTGGCGATTCAAGTGTCCTGACATTCATCCTTTCAAATGCTCATGAAGCCTGTGGAGGCACAACAGGAGGTGGCAGCTCATTCAGCCAAGATTAATGAGGACCAAGAACCAATTTCTAATGTCCTCAGACCTCTCGATTGTAGGCGCACTGCTGGTTATGGACCCCAAGTGCGCCATAACCAATTTTCTTTATTCCCAGATGTTTTGCCTTTCAATGATTATTTTTTTCAATGCTCTATCCACAAAAACTCCAAAAATAAATTGGTAAAGGAATGAAGCCCTGTCTCACACAGTTTGTTTGGGATGGTTTTCCTCTGCTTTGCAGCCAAGGAACGTTCATTTCATGGACACAGAGTAAAGGAAAAAGAAGCAGAAACCCATTATGCTGAGCTTTTGTCTCTTTCTTTTTTGTGCTGTCATGTTTTCCCCTGTGAACCAGCCGAGCGTTTCCACTTGCAGTAGGTGCAAGCATTCAAAGGCCACAGAAATGAGGGGAGCGACATCACCATAACTCCCACCTCATTTCCTGGTCTGCACTTGGCAGTGGCCTCTGCTGAGCGGCACCCACAATTAATGGATCTTAGCCCTTGTGCCCAGACCCTCTCAATGGACGAGCTGAGAAATGCAGGTAGCAAGAATGTGCCTAAAGGAAGGTAAATGGCAGTTCTTTATTTACAAATGTAGCAAAAGATTTGTGGGCTTGACTGCTTCAGGCTGCTTTTCAAAAATGGCTATAGTCAGAGCAGCCACTTACCTTTCGGACACTTCAACAGCCATTGCAGGGCTTTAAACTAATAAGGGGGAGGGAGGGTTCAAGTAACGGTAAAGTTACAGGCCTGAAGAGAAAATCAAGGCTGTGGAGAAGAGTATTGATTTGGATAAAATCAAGCAGATTGTGTCAGCAGGGACGGAGAATTTAATAATGATAATAAGGCAATAGCAATTAAGGTCACATCAGGGAGAAAATGTAAAAAGTTCCAATTAAAGGCGTTAGATTTGAATGCACAAAGCATACGTAACAAGATAGATAAATTAATGGCACAAATAGAGATAAGTTGGTTTGATCTAGTCGTCATTACTGAGACGTGGTGGCAGAATGACCAAGATTGAAAACTAAATATTTCAGGGTATTTGACTTTCAGCAAAGATAGGCAAAGTGGAAAAAGAGGTAGAGTCATCCTGATAATAAAGGATGAGATCAAGCAGCAGTGAAAAAGCACCTTAGTCCAGAAAATCCGAATGTAGAATCAGTATCAGTGGAGCTAAGGAGAAACAAAGGGCAGAAAACACAGGTGGGAGTAGTTTATAGGCCCCCTAACAGTAATCATAATATTGGGCAAAGTATAAATCAAAAATTAGAGGAGCATGTAACAAGGGTACTGCAATGATCGTGGGGCACTTTACTCTTCATATAGACTGGGCAAAACACATTGGTAAAAGTGGCTTGGAGGATGTGTTCATGGAATGTATTCTCTAGAACAATGGCTCGGGTTTTGTAGTTGTAATGGTAACGAAACTGTCAGCATTTGCCGTCATTACTTTGTGAAACTGACAACAACTTGTGACATCTGCGGAAATTCAAAAGTTGCTGCCAATGATTCCCCGTTCATCCAAAGAGTGCGCTGTTGAAGTTCTCATAGTTGAAAATCTTAGAATCACATGAATTGATGTTAACTGCCACATTTTACAACAACAACAACTTGTATTTATATAGCATATTTGAAATAGGGAAACATCCCAAGGCGCTTCACAGGAGTATTATTTTATGCTACAATATCACTGTAAAAGCTCTCCAAAAAACTAAGCCTTGTTGAATGAGGTGTAACTGGATTTTTAATGGCATACTAATTCATAATTACTGCTGAACAAACACTCTCATCCTGAAAAATGAATTTAATATTTGTGAAATGGCAAATTTCTCCATTTTGATAAAAATTCCGCATGTTTTTAAGTTGTTTATATTTCAGCTTCTACCCTAATCCCATGTGTAGGTCCAAATTTTTATTTTGCGCTCAGTAAAATGATTAAAAAGAGAAGGATAATCAGTGCTTTTTATTTCCTGGTTTGCTGTCTGTGAGAATTCTTCAAGGTGCTTGGCTGCTTAACCTGCTTGATGACATCACTGTTGCTGGAAGTCAGAGCTTACTTATAGATGGGGCCATAATGAAATTAACATCGGCAAAGGTAAGATCCATGCCACAGAGATCGGTAAATCTTTATGGATAGTTTTCTTCGAGATCAGCGAGCATTGTCACTTCACCACTGACCACAAAATCTGTGCCATTATGTTGAGGAATCAATTAGGGAACAGGTTACTTTAGATCTAGTATTGTGTAATGAGACAGGGTTAATTAGTAATTTTATAGTAACTTATCCTCTGAGGAAGAATGATCATAATATGATAGAATTTCATATTAAGTTTGAGAGTGATGTGGTTAAGTCTGAAAGAATAGTGATGCACTTTTGGAGGTACCTGAAATGAAGGAGGACGCTCCATAGACCCTTGTGGTTGACAGTGTCAAAGGCATTTGTAACGTCGAAGAAGGCCATGTATAAGGGCTGGTGCTGTTCCCTACATTTTTCCTGCAACTGTTGTGCTGCAAAAATGATGTCAGTTGTGCCCCGTACGGGACGAAATCTGCACTGTGACTTCGGGAGGAGCTCCTCGGCCACAGGGAGACGTCGATTGAGGAGGACTTTAGCGATGACTTTCCTAGTGGCTGATAAAAGGGAGATTCCTCTGTAGTTGCCGCAGTCGGACTTGTCCCCTTTTTTAAAGATGGTCATGATCACTGCATCTCTGAGATCTCCTGGCATGCTCGCCTCCCTCCAGATAAGAGAGATGAGGTCATGTATTCGTGCCAGAAGTGCCTCTCCGCCATACTTCAATGCCTCAGCAGGGATTCCATCCACTCCCTTAGCCTTGTTGTTCTTAAGCTGTCTTATGGCTTAAGTCTCCGCCTGCTCCACGATGGCATGCAGGCAGTGATCCTTACCAACGGATCCATCACAGACCCAATCCACAACTGGAGTGGGGTCAAGCAGGGTGCGTCATCACCCCAACCCTCTTCTCATTCTTCCTCGGTGCCATGCTCCACCTCACAGTCGACAAGCTCCCCGCTGGAGTGGAACTAAACTACAGAACCAATGGGAACCTGTTGAACCTTCACCGTCTCCAGGCCAGGTCCAAGATCACCCCAACCTCCGTCGTCGAGCTATAGTACGCGGACGATGCCTGCATCTGCGCACATACAGAGGCTGAACTTCAGGAAATGTATATACTGAGGTGTACGAAAGCATGAGCCTTACGGTAAACATCCGTAAGACAAAGGTCTTCCACCAGCCGCTCCACAGCGCACAACACTGCCCCCAGTCATCAAGATCCACGGCGCGGCCCTGGACAACGTGGACCACTTTGCATATCTCGGGAGCCTCCTATCAATAAGAGCAGGCATTGATGACAAGATCCAACACCGCTTCCAATGTGCCAGTGCAGCCTTCGGCTGCCTGAAGAAAAAGTATTTGAAGACCAGGCCCTAAAAACTGCCATCAAGCTCATGGTCAACAGGGCTTTAGTTATACCCGCCCTCCTATACGGCTCAGAAACATGGACCATGTACAGTAGACACCTTAAGTCGCTGGAGAAATACCACCAACGATGTCTCCACAAGATCCTACAAATTCCCTGGGAGGACAGATGCACCGACATTAGTGTCCTCAACCAGGCCAACATCCCCAGCATTGAAGCACTGACCACACTTGATCAGCTCCGCTGGGCAGGCCACATAGTCCGCATGCCAGACACGAGACTCCCAAAGCAAGTGCTCAACTCAGAACTCCTTCATGGCAAACGAGCCAAAGGTGGGCAGAGGAAACATTACAAGGACACCCTCAAAGCCTCCCTGATACAGTGCACCATCCCCATTGACACCTGAGAGTCCCTGACCAAAGACCACCCTAAATGGACGAAGTGCATCCGGGAGGGTGCTGAGCACCTTGAATCTCATCGCCGAGAGCATGCAAATCAAGCACAGTAAGCAGAAAGAGTGAGCAGCAAACCAGTCCCACCCATCCCTTCTCTCAACGACTATCTGTCCCACCTGTGACAGAGACTGTGGTTCTCGTATTGGACTGTACAGCCACCTAAGAACTCATGTTAAGAGTGGAAGCAAGTCTTCCTCGATTCCGAGGGACTGCCTATGATGATGATAAGTCTGAAACTAAGACCTTAAATTTAAACAATGTCAATTACAGAAGTATGAGGGGCGAGTTGTTTGAGGTAGATTGGGAAATTAGATTAAAAGATATGATGATAGATAAGCAATGGCAAACTTTTAAAGAAATAATTCATAATTCTTAATGATTATATATTCCCTTGGGAATTAAAAACTCGACTGGAAAAGTCATGCAACCATGGCTAACTAGAGAAGTTAATGATAGTATCAGATGAAAAGAAGAGGCTTACAATCGTGCCAAAAAGAGACCTGAGGATTGGGAGGGTTTTTAAAAATCAGCAAAAGATGAGCAAGAAATTAATGAAGTGGGAAAAAATAGAACATGAGAGTAAACTAGCAAGAAATATAAAAACAGATTGTAAGAGCTTTCACAAGTATTTAAAAAGGAAGATATTAGCAAAAGTAAACATTGGTTCCTTCGAGGCAGAGACAAAAGAAATTAGAATGGGGAATAAGGAAATACTGAGATGTTAAACAAATATCTTGCATCTGTCATCATATTAGAAGAAACAAGGAACATACAGAAATTTTGGGGAGCCAAGGATCTCATCAGAGTAAAGAACTTAAAGTAATTCATATTAGTAAAGGAAAAGGACTGCAAAAATGAAAGGGAATAAAAGCCGACAAATCCCCTGGACCTGATGGCCTACAGCCTAGGATATTAAAAGAGGTGGCTACAGAGATAATGCATGCATTGGTTTTGATCTTCCAGAATTCCGTATATTCTAGAATATTCCTGTGGATTGGAAGGTAGCAAATGTAACCCAGCCGTTCAAGAAAGGAGGGAAATAGAAAACAAGGAACTATGGGTGAGTTACCCTGATATCAGTAGCAGTGAAAATGCTGGAATCTATTAACGACCTGGTAACAGTGCATTTGGAAATCACAATATGATTAGACAGCATCAAGACAGTTTTAAGGAAGGAAAATTGGGTTTGACAAATCTAATAGAGTTTTTTAAGCATTGAACTAGCAGGGGAGATAAGGAGTAACCAGTAGATGTAGTATATTTGGATTTTCAGAGGGCCATTCAATAAAATGCCACACAAGAAGTGGTTACACAAGATTAGGGATTGGGGGTACTATATTAGCCTGGATTGAGGATTGGTTAAAGGACAGAAAACAGAGAGTAGGAATAAACCCAGCACCAAGCTCATGGTCTACAGAGCAGTGGTGATACCCACCCTCCTCTATGGCTCAGAGACATGGACTATGTACAGCAGGCACCTCAAAACACTGGAGAAGTACCACCAATGCAGGATATTGGCAGGATAGCCGCACCAACGTTAGTGTCCTTGCTCAAGCCAATATCCCCAGCATCGAAGCACTGACCACGGACAATCAGCTCTGCTGGATGGGCCACATCGCCCGCATGCCTGACACAATATTCCCAAAACAAGCACTCTACTCAGAGCTCCGACAAGGCAAGTGAGCCCCAGGTGGGCAGAGGAAATGCTTCAAGGACACCCACAAAGTCTCCTTTAAAAAGTGTAACATCCCCACTGACACCTGGGAATCCCTGGCCCAAGACCGCCCAACATGGAGGAAGAGCATGCGGGAAGGGGTTGAACACCTCGAGTCTCTTTGCCGAGAGCAAGCTGAAGCCAAGCGTCAACAACAGAAGGAGCATGTGGCAACCCAGGCACCCCACCCATCTGCTCCTTCAACCATCGTTTGCCCCACCTGTGACAGAGACTGTAGGACCCGCATTGGACTCTTCAGTCACCTAAGAACTCATTTCTAGTGTGGAAGCAAGTCATCCGCGACTCCGAGGGACTGCTTTTGATGATGATGATGACACCAGAGATTGTTACACAAGATTAGGGATTGGGGGTAATATATTAGCATGGATTGAGGATTGACTAAAGGACAGAAAACAGAGAGTAAGAATAAACAGGTAATTTTCATGATGACACAGTGTAACTTGTGGAGGATTTTTTATTCGTTCATGGGATGTGGGCATTGCTGGCAAGGTCAGCATTTATTATCTATCCCTAATTGCCCTTGAGAAGGTGGTACCGAACTGATTTTTTAAACCATTGCTGTCTGTGTAGTGAAGGTACTCCTATGGTGCTGTTGGGGAGGGAGTTCCAGGATTTTGACCAAGTGACAATGAAGGAATGGCGATATATTTCCAAGTCAGAATGGTGTAAGATTTGAAGGGGAACTTGCAGGTGGTGATGTTCCCATGCGCCAGCTACCCTTATCTTTCTAGGTGGTAGAGGTCGTGGTTTGGGAGGTGCTGTCGAAGAAGCCTTGGCAAGTTGCTGCAGTACATCTTGTAAATGGTACACATTGCAACCACAGTGCATCGTTGGTGGAGAGAGTGAATATTTAAGATGATGAATGGGGTGCCAATCTGGCAGGCTGCTTTATCCTGAATAGTGTCGAGCTTCTTGAGTGTTGTTAGAGCTGCACTCATTCAGCAAGTGGAGATTATTCCATCCCACTCTTGACTTGTGCCTTATAGATGGTGGAAAGACTTTGGGGAGTCAGGAGGTGAGATACTCGCCGCAGAATATCCAGCTTCTGACCTGCTCTTGTAGGCACAGTAGTTATGTGGCTGGTGCAGTTATGTTTCCAGTCAATGGTGACCCCCAGGATGTTGATGGTGGGGGATTCAGCGATGACAATGCCGTTTCATGTCAAGGGGCAATGGTTAGACACTGTCCTGTTGGAGATGGTCATTGCCTAGCACTTGTGTGGCATGAATCTTACTTGCCACTTATCAGCCCAAGCCTGAATTTCATCTAGATCTTGCTGCATGCGGGCATTGACTGCTTCATTATCTAAGGAGCTAAGGAGTTGCAAAAGGAACTGAACACTGTGCAATCATCAGCAAACATCCCCACTTCTGACCTTATGATGGAGGGAAGTTCATTGATGAAGCAACTGAAGATAGTTGGGCCGAAAACATTGCCTTCCATCTGATCCTATGAACATTCCGGAATGCAAAATAACCTCTGGCTTCTTTTCTCCACTGCACAATGTCTTCTTAAACCCCTCTCCACTGTCCCCTCCACCCTCACCTCCAACAAGTGCGAACAGCTCATGGACTTCTTTGTCACTAAGGTGGAGGCCATCCGTTCAGCTGTCCCTGCCATTTCCCTCCCTTCCCCTAGCCCATCGAGCCAATCTTCCTCTAAGGTTCCCCCCTGCCCTAGCCCTGAACTCGCATCTTTAATTTCTCGCCTATCTCCCCTCATGCTCTGTCTGAGCTCATCTTGTCCATGAGACCCACTTCCTGCTCACTGAAACATCTTCCCGCCAAACTGCTGACCACTCAACGTCCCTTCCAGGCCCCCATGTTAGCTGATATTGTTAACAGTTCTCTCTCCTCAGGTACTGCCCCCCTCTCCTTCAAGTTTGCCATCATTACCTATCTCCTTAAAAAAACGCTTAACCCTTGCAAAACTAATGCCCCATCTCCAACCTCCCTTTCCTCTCCAAGTCCGTGCACATGCTGTTTCCTCCCAAATCCATGCCCATCTTTCCCGGAAGTCCATGTTTGAATCCCTCCAATCAGGTTTCCACCCCTGTCACAGATTCTATCAAAATCAAAAATGACATCCTAGAAGACTGCGACTATGGTAAACTATCCCTCCTTTCTCAACCTATCTGCAGCCTTTGACATGGTTGATCACACCATCCTCTTCTAATGCCTCTCCACCATCATCCAGCTGGGTGGGAGTTCACTCACCTGGTTCCATTCTTATCTGTCCAGTCATAGCCAGAGAATCACCTGCAATGGCTTCTCTTCCTGCTCCCGCGCCATTACCTCTGGTGTCCCCCAAGAACCTATCCTTTGTTCCTCCTATTCCAACATACTCTTGGCCAGCCTCTCATATTCTACCCTCCATAAATTTGAGCTCATCCAAAACTCTGCTGCCCATGTCCAAAGTCGCACCAAGTCCCAGGCCTCCCGTTAAGCAAAATATTGATTAAAAATTTCTCATACTTGTTTTCAAATCCCTCCATGGTCTTGCCCCACCCTATCTCTGTAATCTCCTCCAGTCCCACAACCCTCCAAGATCTCTGCACTCCTCCAATTTTGGTCTCTTGAGCATTCCTGATTTGGTGGCCTTGCCTTCAGCAGCCAATGGCCGAAGCTCTGGAACTCCCTCCCTAAACCTCACCGCCTCTCTCTGTCCTCCTTTAAGACACACCTTAAAACCTACCTCTTTGACGAAGCTTTTGGTCATCTGCCATAATATCTCCTCATAATGCTCAGTGTCAAATTTTGTTTGATAACACTCCTGTGAAGAACCTTGGGACTTTTTACAATGTTAAAAGCGCTATATAGATACAAGTTGTTGTTGTTGTTGTGTAAAAATAGCACGAACAGAAATTTTCTGAGAACTTACGATACTAAAACAAAATCACACAACAACAACAACATCTTTTTTTGTATAGTGCTTTGAACACAGCAAATCATCTCAACACCCTTCACAGGAGTGTTCTAAAAAGGAAATTAAACTCCCAAAACTTTTAAAAGAAAAAAATAGGATCAAATGGCTTCTCAAAGTGATGAAACTCATATACAAAGATATCTGCAATTCAATCTAAATTCTTGATTACTCCCCAGTTTGAAGCATGTGAATGTTAAGGAGTCTATTTGGCCAGAAGATTCTTTGACCTTTGATCAAGTTATGAACACCAATTTTTCAGTCACTTTCCCCCAGGATCTACACATTTCCCCAAGTGCAAACATCAGGAAAAGGAGTGCACCCCTTGATCTCCACCCCTTTCACAATGGGCCGAAAATTCCAGTCTCGCCGAAGTGCGCACGGACCCGGCGAGGCCTCCAAAAGCCAGTTTTCAGGGCGTGATGTGCATACGCCGAAAACTGGCTTTTCCAATCTCTCAAGATTTCTCTAGACAGATCCTCCACATCCCCAGGAGAAGGACATTCGCGTGGGAGAGATTGGGCTATTTGCCCAACTCATGCACAGCAAATGTACTTCAAACTTTGATGCCTGGTATAAAAATGTAATTTAAAGACTAATTTTTATATTAAAAACCCTGTCCATTCAGTTAAGTTTATTTTTAACCCTATTAAAATACATTACAAAAATTCCAAAATACATATTTTTTCTGAAACATTTAATTACATTTAATTTCAATTAATTTTAAATATGTGAGGTGTTTTATTTATTTATTATGCCATGTTTCGGTGTTTTAGGGATTTTTCTCATTGATAGTAATGGGAACTTGTACAAACCGAGCTCCCATTTTTATCAATGAGAATACTGCATAGTGATTGGTGGTCTAGGCCCATGTGGCTCCAGCATGTATATACGTACGTGAAAGACATCTTCCCATGCGCTGTGCAGCGAATCTAGACCTCCGACCAGAATTCGACGTTCCTCCGGGACCACCAGGTACTTTCGTAGATTTTTTCCGGCTCGGAGGTGTTCGTACGAAGGAAGTCTCCGACCGCAATTTTCCCCCCAATGCTGCGGGATTGTTAGGTCTTTCCTTTGAGGGGGGGCATGAAGTTGAGTCTGCAGCTACACGTGGCACAGGCTGATCACAGCAATGTTAATAAGGTGAGAGTGGGCGTTCCTGGCCTGGGGCCTCGTTTTCCTCTGATGGATTGCTGGCTCGGCCCCTCAGTGGAAGGACCCCTTGAGAAACATGATGCTATGGCCTGACCAAATTCCTGCTGAAGACTCCAAAGCTTAGTACATTTTTTCAAGTTCAAACCACCCCTGCCCCAGGATGCTTTGGTCTGACTAGAATCTTCTGCTGGCTGAGCTCTCTCATCGGCCAGAAGATCTTGATCCGCAGCTGAGAGGTCTACAGCTGTGCTTCAATATCCTATGCCGTCTACTGGCATGAGGCCCTACCAAGGGCAGGCCCACACCCGTAGTGTCCCCAACCCATGTTAATGGTGAGGGATAGGAAATCCCAGTGCTCCTGGCACTGGACAAGATAACTGCACTTCAGGTATGCTGCTGCTGTCCTGAGCCAGTATAGGAAGTGGGCAGGAAAATTGATTCTATGAACTGTTGCCCTGCTTATTTTTTCAGCAAGATTTTCATTTCTCCAGGTACAGGGAAGTGGCAGCATGTACCTGTAAAATGATTCCTTTAGTTTCAGTTAAGTCACCTTTCTTTGGTAGTACACCAATTAGTCTTCCCTGCCAAATTTGTACTATCTTCCCGGCACAATTCCGTTCAGAAATATTGTTAACCTTTGTATTACTAACCATCCTGCAGTCAACTATTTCTGATATTATGCCACCTACACACAGCAATTTGTTATTCATTCGCTCCTTTGTTGCCTTACTGATCCGATGCTCAGTAACATCAGAACATTCAAGAGCTGGAAAAAGCTGCTCGGCTAAATTGAAGCTTATCCCCGTCAGTCTAACATCCAACTGCCTTGTGGTTTAATTTGCTTTTAGTGAACTAATTGTACATTAAGTGACTGTTGGTTATCTCTTTTTCTTCGCACAATATGCAGCTTCATTCAGAGAAAGTTCTTGGGCGTTAGGTGAGTTAAGATCAATAGACAACTGAGCAACTGCAGTAATACAGTTGAGCTACTCATTACGCTGATAAGCAGGCATGTAATGAGCTGTGACCTGCAAAAGCTGGTTAATTATCCAGGGTAATGTGCATGCCTCTAGTGCTTCTTTGTTCTGATTGGTGTAAATAAAGGTGTGAGAAGGGGTTTCCAGGATCCCCCACATAAGTTCGTGTCCATAGTAACTGGTTGTTACTTATTAGAAGATAGAAGCATGGTCTGTAGTATTTATTTGTAGGATTACTCCTTCATCTTCTGTCATACAGCTTATCAGCAGTTACAAGGATAAATGAGTCTTGTCAGTATTTTTTCAGAATTGCAAGGGCAAAATCAAATAAGATGGCTCACATAGGGATGTATGTGAGAGAAGAAAGAACCTGTGTTTATATCACATCTTTCATAACTTCAGGACGTCCCAAAGCATTTCACAGCCAATCAAATATTTTTGAAGTGTTGGCACTGTTTTAATGTAGGAAGAGGCAAAAGCCAATATGCACACAACAATATTCGCAAGGAGCAATGAGATGAATGACCAAATAATCAGTTTTTAGTGATGTTGGGCAGGACACCAAGAGAACTCCCCGGCTCTTCTTCAAATAGTACCATGGGATCTTTAGAGAGAGCAGATAGTGTATTGATTTACCATCTCATCCAAAGGAGTCACCTCCAACATTGCAACACCCCTCAATACTGCACTAAATTATGTATGAAAGTCTCTGGAGTAGGGATTGAATCCATGGCCTTCCGACTCAGAGGGAAGAGTGCTATCACTGAGCCAAGGATGTTAAATGATATACCTGAGGCGGACTTTATCTATTATCAGTCAATGAGTATAAAGCGAGGCAAAATAATTAAATAGATATGGTAACATTTCACTACATAAAAAGTGAACAAGGATCAACTTTATGTTGAAAGTTGAAAGGTAGTGCAAGGGAAGTGTATTAGTTGCTTTAACATCATGTGATGGAAGTAAAGATTATTACATCATCATGTACAGCAATTGCAAAAAAGTGTTTGAAAGGGAAGAAGCGCATTAAGTCTGAAATAAAAACAAGATATGCTGGAAATACACAGCAGGCCTGTCAGAATCTGAGATGAGAAACACTTTGTGTAGTCCTTTGTTCATTTTGAAATGCTGATTAACCTGCTGAGTATTTCCACCATTTTCTGCTTTTATTGACAATGTAATTTAGCCATGCCTGTCATATGGACTTACATATTCATAATATGCAGTATAAGTAAGGGAAAAGTGACAAAATTTAAATATTCCTGAACAGGCAGTAGACACTCGCCAAGTCCTGTGCTCTGTTCAGAAGAAGTCATTTTCAAAAATTATCTTTCATCCAAAACTCAGCTGCCCACAGCCTATCCTGCACCAAAACCTGCTCATCCATCACTCCCTATCCTTCATGACTTACATTGGTACCAGGTCCCCCATTGCATCCAATTTAAAATTCTCACCCTTTTACTTAATCCCTTCATGACCTCAACTCTCACTATCTCTGTAACCTCCACCAGCCCTAAACCCCCAGAACTCTCCTTTGCTCTGACTCTGATCTTGTGTGTATCTCTCCTTCTTTTCACCCCACTATTGGCAGATGTGCCTTCAGCTGCCGAGGCTCCATATTCAGCAACTCTATCCCTAAACCTGTCTCTCCACCTCCCTTTTTTTCCCATTAAGACCCTATTAAAAACCTACCTCTTTTACCAAGCTTTTGGAATCCTTCCTAAGGTGCACGGCCATGCACTGCCTCAGGGAACCCACGCAGCCGGCATTTCAATGTAAAAACCCTTAAAGGGGCTGCACAGGGTAAAAAAAATTACAGGGAACATAGCTCCTAATAGGTTCTTTGGCTCAGCATTCATTTTGCCTGATTACAGCTCTGTGCAGCATCCTGGGATGTTTATTCTATATTAAAGATGTTATATGTGCAATTTGTTGTTGTGAATTCATCTCTACTCGTGCATCCCTTTTTATATGGCGAATTTGAAAACCAGGATGGGAAAGTGAAATGTAATCATGTCGTGCTAATAGCAGATTGAACATCAGCATTTGCAGTAAATATCAGTTCTATTGGAAGTGACATGTTAAGCCTGTAGTTCATTGGCTGTAACACGCTTTGAGATGTCTGGTGGTCATGAAAGGTGCTATATAAATCCAAGTCTTTCTTTTCTTTCTGAACACAAACTCATTCACAATACTGAGTTCAGCAATTCAGCTCTGCCTTCTCAGGTGTTGATTTCTGAAGCGACACAATGGTTTCGACATCAATGGAAATACTTGCCCAAGGCACAAACATGAGTATATTTGTGACATGTGGAGTTCTTCCCCATCAGGACAGCTTGTGGTGAATTCCAGAGTTGAAAGGACAGTAAGCAAGAAATTATACTGTGGAAGATCATGGGGGTCATCTTCTAAGTTCCTGCTACTTTAATTACCAGCTGCATAGATCTGGAAGTCATGTGCTGAAAATCAGTTCTTACAACGCATCAAACTTTATACCTGTTATTCTTGTTGCTGTTGTACATCTTTCCCAGTGCATGTATATCACTTTGGAAGAGGTGCAAGCAGAACTACACAGAGTACTCCAAATATGATCGAAGCAGTGCATAATAAAGCCTCAGTATAATATCTGTAGACTTAAATTACTCTTTTCTATTAATGTATTCCAAAATTCTGGCCGGAATTGTAACTTTTTCACCCATTGGGGACCTATTGTATCTGATAGCGTACAGCAAACCTTGAAGACAGTGCTGTCAATAGCTTTTTAACCCAGCCACTGCATTTGCATCTGATTCCGGGTTTCCTGACCAAGCGTGAGTGGGCATGATGACGCCTCGCATGAGACGATTTCAACACCCCTATTTAAAGTTTAAAGGGATACCCCTATTTAAAATGACAGTTGAAGGATTATGGAGGTGAGGGAAATAGAGCAACAACCTGGAGTGTTGGAGTCACAACGTTCCAAGGCTGCGCTGCGCTTTTCAGTTGCCTGCCTGGAGCTGGTGCTGCGATGTGTAAGGGCCCACAGAGACATATCATTCCCTGCTGACGGAGGGGGGGAAAGTTTGTCAGTGAGACCAAGAAGGCGTGGCTGGAGATAGCTCAGGAGGTGAGCAGATGGAGTATGCTGCCACGTTCCTGGATACAGTGCCAGAAGTGCTTTAATGACCTAATGAGGGCAGGAAAGGTGAATACACTGGCACTTTCAACTACATGCTGCTGTGTGCATCACGTCAACCTTCCCAAACCTAGTCCTGTACATCAGTCCTCAGGCCAACTTGCCTTGCAGTCACACCCATCCCTCTCTCTCTAAGCATTTCTTCACATCCCTATCTGTCCATTTATCACTGTCACTCACCCTCATCTTAAAACAATATCACACCTCTCCCTCATAGTCACCCTCAACAAATGGTGTCCAGCCATCCATTCAACTAATTTACTCTCACTCATAGATCTTTTCTTTCCCTCCCTGCAAGAGAAGAAAGCACAGAACACCAGGGAGAGGCAGAGAACCAGAGGAGGTCCTCCAGCCATCTCAATACTGTCAGCAGCAGAGGAGGAGGTGCTGGAGATAAGCAGAGTATCGGCGTGCCGAGCAATCAGAGCTGGAGAGTTGGGGGCCTCCCAGCTACCTGGTGACAGATTTTAAAATCACACTGCCACATGCCACACAATTCATTCATGTTGACTTGATGTCAGCAGCCAGTGAAATATGATCATGTGCATAATGTTAGAATCATCATTGGGCTAGACTTTCCACTTTTGTGCAGATCGCCCAAAAATGGGGTTATTTCCAGCGTTGGCGATAAATATTGGTTTTGAGATGGCCGCATTATCGCCCATTTCAAAACCCCAAATTTTCATTTTATAAAGTGGGCATTACCACGAGCGATCTGAAATGGGCGTTAGTGTTAATTTTTTTGACCTTCTGCCGTAAACTGTCGGCGTCCATAGCATCGCCACGACAACAGTCGTTTCCCACGTTTCAGGAGGTCAGAGTCATCAATACATGCGCAGAAGAGGAGAAAGAGAGAGAGGGAGCAGTGAGGAACTGAAAGCGTGTGTGTTGTGTGGTTGTTTGGCTGTTGTGGGAGGTAGGAGAGAGAGTTACCAAAGCAAAAAGACTTGTGAGCACAAATAACATTGTTCCCACGGAGGTTTGGGGGAAACAATATAGTTAAAATGGAAGGGATGGAGGAGGCAACACAGCACGCTGTGGAGATTGAGGATGCTGGCAAAAGGAGTGAGGTGGGAGAGGAACTATTGGGAGGGTAAAAACGAGCTTGGAGATTCTCCGACAAGGCAAATACCACCCTCCTATGGGAGGTGGTGTCACGCTGGGGTCAATTGACCCGGGGTGTGCGTGGGAAGCCCACCCCAAAGGTCTACCAGAAGATATGGGCCAACATGGCTGAGGTGGTCTCGTCGGCGACGAACAAGGTGCGTGAGGGCAACCAGTGCCGCAAGCGCTGGAACGACCTTGTCGGATCCGCAAGAGTAAGTATTGCATCTATTTACATTTACTTATATATTTATACAATTGAATTGTAAGTGTAATGAGTGATTAAAATCAGATGTGATGTCTTGCACTTATACCGGGAATGTTTTATTCAAAGCCTGCGTTGGCGGTGTACATTTTTAGGTAAATGATAATTTTCGTAATAATCATGATTAAATCTGTCAGTTATGTGTTGTATCAGTCTCTGTGACAGTACCTAGCAATGATCTCATGCCATGTTGTGCTGGTGTTACCTTTTACAGAAGAAGCTTTCAAGGAATAGGGCCGAGCAGAGGCGAGCGGGTGGTGTGCCACCAGTCATCAGCGAGCTCACCGACATCAAGGAACGGGTGCTGGCACTAGTGGGGAGCCACCCCCGATTGGCCACGCATGCAGCTGCAGAATCTGATGTGATGCCACGTGAGTAAAGTAGACACCATTGCGTGATGTAAGGTCAATAGATGTCACACCCACTCCGATCTGATCTATAATATATGATAGATGATTGATAACAGTGTTTTCAAAATAATGATGGCCTCATGAGAATCATTGCAATGCGGAATTTGTTCATGGTCATGAAATGTGATATCTGTAATGATTTTGAGAGCAGTGGTGCTTTTGTCGTGCATATGCTGCGTGTAGCGTTGGAATCATCTTGTGACCGTAGCACCCGCTTCTCCTCTAATAACCTCAGTTATGTTTTGTAACTCAGCCAGCAGTACAGCCCCTTGCAACACCACCGAGCCCAGCAGGTGGGGGCGCAGGGCCGGACTCACCGGACGATCGTGCATCTGGTGCTGAGGAGCCCCAATTCTCGCCCGTGGAGCTGCTGGGTGCCTTCTCCACGGATGACAGTGCGGACTTCGAGGAGTGTGCATTGCCAAGCTCCATAATGCGTTCGACACCGATTACATCTAGTGCTTCTGCGGCCATGCCCACCTCCACCGTGGAGGTAGCGGGCCCAAGCACCTTGCTGCAGGGCACCCAAGGTGTCTCCATGACGGTGCTGACCACGTGGAGGTTGGTTCGATGCAGCAGGTCTGCTCCACAAGCGGCAGATCTGAGCTGGGACATGGTACACTTGTCCAGGAGGAGTGTTGAGATAGGTTAGCAGATCCTCCAGACAAGGCGGGGCATATCCCAACAGCTGGCCAGCATGTCCGCCACCATGGCCGAGTACGTACCACGGATGGCGGAGGCCCTGGAGGTGATAGCCAGGAACACTGCTGGCAGAGGGCTCCCAGTATGGCGTCCATACTACTGAGTTTAGTTCAGGTGAGAGCAACTTTTTCTCACTGGCTGATGGTAGAGCGCTCGCAGTGATCCCGGAGCGCGGCACTGCACCCCAAGGTGCCGCACCCCCATTGCCAATGACACATGAGAGCTAGGAAGATCTTGCTTCTGGCTCGGAGCACGTTCCCACCTCGGGACCGTCCCCTCCCATATCCAGCCAACCAGCGGCTCTGCCATAATCCCCCCCCAATGAAGCAGCGCCTGACGAGCTCCTCGGCAAGGCGGCTTGGAGTCGGGAGCGGGAGGGAAAGGGGTAGAGGTGGGCAGGAGAAGCCGGGGGGTGGGGGGGTGGAAAGGAAAGTGAGGTGCATGGCTGCAGGAGTTGTATTGGTCATAGTATTTTTATGTTGTGGTTGCTATTTTGTTGGAAGGTTTGGGAGAAGGGGGGAGGGGGGGTACCTTGTTTTTTTACATTTGTGTTCTTTGATTATGAAGTTTTGTTTGAAATGTGAACACTTATGAATAATATAAATGTCATCAATGTGTTGTGGGGGTGGGGTGGGGTGTTTTTTACAGTTTTAATTATGAATTTATACAAATGTTCTCATTCATTTTTTTATTTCACGTAACCTTATTGCGCATTGTCTCAGATAAGACCGCTTCTCCCTGTAAGTGCATGGGGTGTAAGTTGTCGTCCTCCTCCTCAGCCTGCCACCTCTTTGACTGGGCACATAATGCTGTTGAATATACCTTCTGCCATCTCTAGTCTGCAGCATGTGAGTAGTCATCAAGACAGGCTGAGAAATTACAGTCCCCATTACAATCACAATCAGTTTTATACCTATTGTTCACAAATAATAAATTTGCCGAGTAAAACACCTAAAATAAAATAAAATCTTCCACAGTACGGTAAGATGTTTGTTCAGATGTTCAAATCACCTTAAAAGAACGGCACAATACATCAAAACTCCCCAGAACTTGAAGCAGTCTTTGATATGAACTGACCTCCAATTTACAACATGGCATCCATACCGCTGGGTTAAGTTCAGGTGAGAGCAACTTTTTCTCGGGGTTTTTCAGCGAGCGATATTTTCGGCGATATGTGGCCGAGGTGCCGAAAGTAATGCACGGCGATATTATGGGCGTTAGTTTCGCCCATTCTGATCTTTACGGCAAAAAAAAGTGGGCGGCGGTATTATTAATTCTCGGCGTAAACTACATGCCGAAAGTAACGCTGGGCAATAAGTGAGCGATACAGGGGCGTTAGTTTCCATTTTGTTGCTAAATGGGCGATATCTGGGAGTTATACCTCATCTCAGCATTAAAATGGATGTTAAGTGGGCAGTATCAATGCAAAAAAAGTGGAACGTCTCGGCCATAGAATCATAGAATGTTTACAGCACAGAGGAAGGACATTCGGCCTGTCGAGCCTGTGCCGGCTCTCTGCAAGAGCACCTCAGCTGGTCCCACTCCCCCGCCCTTTCCCAGCAACCCTGCAATTTTTTTTCTTTGAGGTATTTATCCAGCTCCCATTTGAAAGCCGTGATTGAGTTTGCCTCCACCACACTTTCAGGCAGTCCATTCCAGATCCTAACCATTCGCTGTGTAAAAAAGGGTTTACTTATGTCGTCTTTGGTTCTTTTGCCAACCACCTTAAATCTGTGTCCTCTGGTTATCGACCCTTCTGCCAATGTGAACAGTTTTACTCTATCTACTCTGTCCAGACCCCTCATGATTTTGAACATCTCTATCAAATCTCCTCTCAATCTTCTGAGCTCGAAGTAGAACAACCCCAGATTTTTCAGTCTATCCACGTAATTGAAGTCCCTCATCCCTGGAATCATTCTCGTAAATCTTTTCTGCACCCTCTGTAAGGCCTTCACATCCTTATTAAAGTACGGTTCCCAAAATTGGACACAATACTCCAGTTGAGACCTAACCAGTGTTTTATACAGGTTCATCATAATTACTACACGTTTGTACTTTATACCTCTATTCATGATGCCCAGGATCCAGTAAGCTTTTTTAATTGATTTCTCAACCTGCCCTGCCACCTTCAATGATTTGTGCATACATACCCCCAGGTCTCTCTGTGCACCCCGCTTCAGGATTGTATTCTTTAGTTTCTATTTATTCTCCACATTCTTTCTATCAAAATGTATCACTACATTTTTCTGCATTAAATTTCATCTGCCACGTACCTGCCCATTCCACCAGCCTGTCTATGTCCTCATGAAGTCGATCACTATCCTCCTCCATTATACTTCCAAGTTTTGTGTCATCTGCAAATTTTGAAATTGTGCCCTTTATGTTGTGTATGGAGAAAGAGTCAGACTGAACACTGTGAGCTCAAAGTGAAGTGTGATCTTAGTTTTTTATTGCAGGTCTCCAGAGTGCCTCTCCAACCTGTGAAGCCTTCTTAAATACCTGTGCTCCCAAGGGATTGTGGGATCCCTTGGGACTCCAGGAGATGAGCCCTCTGGTGGCTGTACAAGTAAATACAAGTTTACAGATAAAACAATATTCCCCCCGCCAAAGTCAATAGTGTAACTATTTACAATGTGAGTTGACCTGGGGCCCTTCTTGCCCTGGTTGATCGTCTCGGTGTGAAAGCTGGTGTTGTTGAATCATTTGGTGGGCCCTCGCTGGGCTGCTGTGCAGCTTGTCTTGCTGGGCTGCCTGGTGTGTTGGGCCCTGCAGAGCAGCTGTGGATGATGGGTTCTGCTTCGTGGTCAACCATGGTGCCGGTTGCCACTGGTGTGTATGTTGGGGGATCAAACAAGGTAGGGTCCAAGGTACGTTGCTCAGGATAGTCCGTGAATCTGAGTTTGATTTGGTCCAAGTGTTTCCGATGAATGAGTCCATTTGAAAGTTTGACCCGAAACACCCTGCTCCCCTCTTTGGACACGACAGTGCCGGGAAGCCACATGGGACCTTGTCCATAATTTAATACAAATACAGGATCATTGATTTCAATCTCACGTGATACATTTGCTCTAGCATGGTATGCAAATTGTTGCAGCTGCCTGCTCTCTACCTGTTCATGTAGATCAGGGTGAACTAACGAGAAGCTTGTCTTAAGTGCTCTTTTCATGAGCAGTTCAGCAGGTGGGATCCCAGTGAGTAAGTGGGGTCTCGTGCGGTTGCTAAGCAGGACTCGGGATAGGCGAGTCTGCAATGAGCCTTCAGTTACTCTCTTCAAGCCTTGCTTGATGCTTTAGAAACATAGAAACATAGAAAATAGGTGCAGGAGTAGGCCATTCGGCCCTTCTAGCCTGCACCGCCATTCAATGAGTTCATGGCTGAACATGCAACTTCAGTACCCCATTCCTGCTTTCTTGCCATACCCCTTGATCCCCTTAGTAGTAAGGACTACATCTAACTCCTTTTTGAATAAATTTAGTGAATTGGCCTCAACAACTTTCTGTGGTAGAGAATTCCACAGGTTCACCACTCTCTGGGTGAAGAAGTTTCTCCTCATCTCGGTCCGAAATTGCTTACCCCTTATCCTAAGACTGTGACCCCTGGTTCTGGACTTCAACAACATTGTGAACATTCTTCCTGCATCTAACCTGTCGAAACCCATCAGAATTTTCAACGTTTCTATAAGGTCCCCTCTCATTCTTCTGAACTCCAGTGAATACAAGCCCAGTTGATTCAGTCTTTCTTGATAGGTCAGTCCCGCCATCCCGGGAATCAGTCTGGTGAACCTTCGCTGCACTCCCTCAATAGCAAGAATGTCCTTCCTCAGGTTAGGAGACCAAAACTGTACACAATACTCCAGGTGTGGCCTCACCAAGGCCCTGTACAACTGTAGCAATACCTCCCTGCCCCTGTACTCAAATCCCCTCGCTATGAAGGCCAACATGCCATTTGCTTTCTTAGCCACATGCTATACTTGCATGCCAACCTTCAATGACTGATGTACCATGACACCCAGGTCTCGTTGCACCTCCCCTTTTCCTAATCTGTCACCATTCAGATAATAGTCTGTCTCTCTGTTTTTACCACCAAAGTGGACAACCTCACATTTATCCACATTATACTTCATCTGCCATGCATTTGCCCACTCACCTAACCTATCCAAGTCGCTCTGCAGCCTCATAGCATCCTCCTCGCAGCTCACACTGCCACCTAACTTAGTGTCATCCGCAAATTTGGAGATACTACATTTAATCCCCTCGTCTACATCATTAATATACAGTGTAAACAGCTGGGGCCCCAGCACAGAACCTTGCGGTACCCCACTAGTCACTGCCTGCCATTCTGAAAAGTACCCATTTACTCCTACTCTTTGCTTCCTGTCTGACAACCAGTTCTCAATCCATGTCAGCACACTACCATCAATCCCATGTGCTTTAACTTTGCACATTAATCTCTTGTGTGGAACCTTGTCGAAAGCCTTCTGAAAGTCCAAATATACCACATCAAATGGTTCTCCCTTGTCCACTCTACTGGAAACATCCTCAAAAAATTCCAGAAGATTTGTCAAGCATGATTTCCCTTTCACAAATCCATGCTGACTTGGACCTATCATGTCACCTCTTTCCAAATGAGCTGCTATGACATCCTTAATAATTGATTCCATCATCTTACCCACGACCGATGTCAGGCTGACCGGTCTATAATTCCCTGTTTTCTCTCTCCCTCCTTTTTTAAAAAGTGGGGTTACATTGGCTACCCTCCACTCCATAGGAACTGATCCAGAGTCAATGGAATGTTGGAAAATGACTGTCAATGCATCCGCTATTTCCAAGGCCACCTCCTTAAGTACTCTGGGATGCAATCCATCAGGCCCTGGAGATTTATCGGCCTTCAATCCCATCAATTTCCCCAACACAATTTCCCGACTAATAAGGATTTCCCTCAGTTCCTCCTCCTTACTAGACCCTCTGACCCTTCTTATATCCGGAATGTTGTTCGTGTCCTCCTTAGTGAATACCGAACCAAAGTACTTGTTCATTTGGTCCGCCATTTCTTTGTTCCCCGTTATGACTTCCTCTGATTCTGACTGCAGGGGACCTACATTTGTCTTTACAAACCTTTTTCTCTTTACATATCTATAGAAACTTTTGCAATCCGTCTTAATGTTCCCTGCAAGCTTCCTCTCATACTCTATTTTCCCTGCCCTAATCAAAACCTTTGTCCTCCTCTGCTGCGATCTAAATTTCTCCCAGTCTCCGGGTTCGCTGCTATTTCTGGCCAATTTGCACTGCGCTCTCTGCCTGACCATTGGACACTGGTTTAAACGGGGTAGATGTGACATGTTTGATCCTGTTACGGGTCATGAATTCTTTGAACTCAGCACTGGTAAAACATGGCCCATTGTCACTCACCAGGACATTGGGTAAGCCATGTGTGGCAAACATGGCCCGTAGGCTTTCAGTAGTGGCAGCGAACATACTTGCCGACATTATCTCACATTCAATCCACTTGGAGTACGTGTCTACAACCACAAAAAACATTTTACCCAAGAATGGGCCTGTATAGTCGACGTGTAGCCTAGACCACGGTTTGGAGGGCCAAGACCATAAACTTAGCAGTGCCTCCCTGGGCACATTACTTAACTCCGAGCATGTACTACATCTATGAACGCAGGACTCTACGTCCACATCGATACCGGGCCACCACACGTGGTATCTGGCTATCGCTTTCATCATCACGATGCCTGGGTGGGTACTGTGGAGATCATTGGTGAAGGTGTCTCTGCCCTTCTTGGGGACCACTGCTGGATTGCCCTACAGAAGGCAGTCTGCTTGTATAGACATTTCATCTTTGCGCCGCTGCAACGTCTTTATCTCTTCCTGCATTTCCACTGGGACACTGGACCAGCTCCCGTGAAGCACACAGCTTTTGACTAGAGATAATAAGGGGTCCTGGCTTGTCCAGGTTTTGATCTTCCGAGCAGTGACGGGTGATTGCTCACTCTCAAATGCTTCCATAACCATGACTAGATCTGCAGGCTGCGCCACTTCCACCTCCATGGTGGGCAAAGGCAGCCTACTGAGAACATCGGCGCAGTTTTCTGTGCCTGGCCTGTGGCGGATGGCGTAGTTGTATGCATAAGAACATAAGAATTAGGAACAGGAGTAGGCCATCTAGCCCCTCGAGCCTGCTCCACCATTCAACAAATCATGGCTGATCTGGCCGTGGACTGAGCTCCACTTACCCGCCCGCTCCCCATAACCCTTAGTTCCCTTATTGGTTAAAAATCTATCGATCTGTGATTTGAATACATGAAATGAGCTAGCCTCAACTGTTTCCTTGGGCAGAGAATTACACAGATTCACAACCTTCTCAACTCGGTTTTAAATTGGCTCCCCCGTATTTTGAGGCTGTGCCCCCTAGTTCTAGTCTCCCCGACCAGTGGAAACAACCTCTCTGCCTCTACTTGTCGATCCCTTTCATTATTTTAAATCTTTCGAGAAGATCACCCCTCATCCTTCTGAACTCCAACGAGTAAAGACCCGGTCTACTCAATCTATCATCATAAGGTACCCCATCATCTCTGGAATCAGCCGAGTGAATCGTCTCTGTACCCCCTCCAAAGCCAGTATATCCTTCCTTAAGTAAGGTGACCAAAACTGCACGCAGTACTCCAGGTGCGGCCTCACCAATACCCTGTGCAGTTGCAGCAGGACCTCCCTGCTTTTGTACTCCATCCCTCTCGCAATGAAGGCCAACATTCCATTCGCCTTCCTGATTACCTGCTGCACCTGCAAACTAACTTTTTGGGATTCACGCAGAAGGACGCCCAGGTCCTTCTGCACCGCAGCATGTTGTAATTTCTCCTCATTCAAATAATATTCCCATTTACTGTATTTTTTTCCAAGGTGGATGACCTCACATTTTCCGACATTGTATTCCATCTGCCAAACCTTAGCCCATTCGCTTAACCTATCTAAATCCCTTTGCCGCCTCTCTGTGTCCTCCACAAAACCCGCTTTCCCACTAATCTTTGTGTCATCTGCAAATTTTGTTACACTACTCTCTGTCCCCTCTTCCAGGTCATCTATGTATATTGTAAACAGTTGTGTTCCCAGCACCGATCCCTGTGGCACACCACTAACCACCGATTTCCAACCCGAAAAGGACCCATTTATCCCGACTCTCTGCTTTCTGTTAGCCAGCCAATTCTCGATCCATGCTAATACATTTCCTCTGACTCTGCGTACCTTTATCTTCTGCAGTAACCTTTTGTGTGGCACCTTATCGAATGCCTTTTGGAAATCTAAACACACCACATCCATCGGTACACCTCTATCCACCATGCTCGTTATATCCTCAAAGAATTCCAGTAAATTAGTTAAACATGATTTCCCCTTCATGAATCCATGTTGTGTCTGCTTGATTGCACTATTCCTATCAAGATGTCCCGCTATTTCTTCCTTAATGATAGCTTCAAGCATTTTCCCCAATACAGATGTTAAACTAACTGGCCTATAGTTACCTGCCTTTTGTCTGCCCCCTTTTTTAAACAGAGGCGTTACATTAACTGCTTTCCAATCCGCTGGTACCTCCCCAGAGTCCAGAGAATTTTGGTAGATTATAACGAATGCATCTGTAAAACTTCCGCCATCTCTTTTAATACCCTGGGGTGCATTTCATCAGGACCATGGGACTTGTCTACCTTGAGTCCCATTAGCTTGTCCAGCACGACCTCCCTAGTGACAGTGATTATCTCGAGGTCCTCCCTTCCCACATTCCCGTGACCAGCAATTTTTGGCATGGTTTTTGTGTCTTCCACTGTGAAGACCGAAGCAAAATAATTGTTTAAGGTCTCGGCCATTTCCACATTTCCCATTATTAAATCCCCCTTCTCATCTTCTAAGGAACCAACATTTACTTTAGTCACTCTCTTCTGTTTTATAGATCGGTAAAAGCTTTTACTATCTGTTTTTATGTTTTGCGCAAGTTTACTTTCGTAATCTATCTTTCCTTTCTTTATTGCTTTCTTAGTCATTCTTTGCTGTCGTTTAAAAATGTCCCAATCTTCTAGTTTCCCACTAACCTTGGCCACCTTATATGCATTGGTTTTTAATTTGATATTCTCCTTTATTTCCTTGGTTATCCACAGCTGGTTATCCCTTCTCTTACCGCCCTTCTTTTTCACTGGAATATATTTTTGTTGAGCACTCTGAAAGAGCTCCTTAAAAGTCCTCCATTGTTCCTCAATTGTGCCACCATTTTGTCTGTGTTTCCAGTCTACTTTAGCCAACTCTGCCCTCATCCCACTGTAGTTCCATTTGTTTAAGCGTAGTATGTTCATTTGAGACACTACTTCCTCACCCTGAATCTGTATTACAAATTCAGCCCTACTGTGATCACTCATTCCGAGAGGATCTTTTACTAGGAGATCATTTATTTTTCCTGTCTCATTACACAGGACCAGATCTAAGATCGCTTGCTCCCTTGTAGGTTCTGTAACATACTGTTCTAAGAAAAAAATCCCATATGCATTCTATGAATTCCTCCTCAAGGCTACCCCGTGCGATTTGATTTGACCAATCGATATGTAGGTTAAAATCCCTCATGATTACTGCCGTTCCTTTTTCACATGCCCCCATTATTCCCTTGATTATTGTACCCCCCACCATGAAGTTATTATTTGGGGCCGATAAACCATGCCCAGCAGTGACTTTTCCCCCTTACTCTCTAATCTCCACCCACAATGATTCAACATTTTGTTCATTAGAGCCAATATCATCTCTCACAACTGCCCTGATATCATCCTTTATTAACAGAGCTACCCCACCTCCTTTCCCTTCTTGTCTATCTTTCCGAATTGCCAGATACCCCTGTATGTTTAATTTCCAGTCTTGGCCACCCTGCAACCACGTTTCTGTAATGGCCACCAAATCATACCCATTTGTAATGATTTGTGCCATCAACTCATTTACTTTATTTCGAAAGCTGCGTTCGTTTAGGTGTTTTAATACTAGTTTTTAAAGCATGATTTTTAGTTTTGACCCCTCCTGCAGCCCCTTTATATTCATACATATTGTCCCTTCCTATCACCTTGTGGTTTACACTTAGCCCAGTGCTACTCTGCTCTGTTGCCTCCTGCCTTTTGCATTCTTTCTTGGGGTCCTGTTCATCTGAGCTCTCACCCACTCTAACTAACTCAGAGCACTCTCTTGGGTTCCGAATACTCCTCGCATTTCAGGCTTGCCTTTTTATTACACTTTGACCCTTTAGAATTTTGCTGTACAGTGGCCCTTTGTTTTTTGCCTTGGGTTTCTCTGCCCTCCACTTTTACTCATCTCCTTTCTGTCTTTTGCTTCTGTCTCCATTTTGTTTCCCTCTGTCTCCCTGCATTGGTTCCCATCCCCCTGCCATATTAGTTTAACTCCTCCCCAACAGCACTAGCAAACACTCCCCCTAGGACATTGGTTCCGGTCATGACCAGGTGCAGACCATCTGGTTTGTACTGGTCCCACTCCCCCAGAACCAGTTCCAATGCCCCAGGAATTTGAATCCCTCCCTGCTGCACCACTGCTCAAGCCACGTATTCATCTGAGCTATCCTGAAATTCCTATTCTGACTAGCACGTGGCACTGGTAGCAATCCCGAGATTACTACTTTTGAGGTCCTACGTTTTAATTTAGCCCTTAACTCCTTAAATTCGTCTCGTCGGACCTCATCCTTTTTTTTAACCTATATCTTTGGTACCAATGTGCAACACGACAACTGGCTGTTCACCCTCCCTTTTCAGAATGTCTTGCACCCGCTCCGAGACATCCTTGACCCTTGCACCAGGGAGGCAACATACCATCCTGGAGTCTCGGTTGCGGCCGCAGCAACGCCTATCTATTCCCCTTACAATTGAATCCCCGATCACTATCGCTCTCCCACTCTTTTTCCTGCCCTCCTGTGCAGCAGAGCCAGCCACGGTGTCATGAACTTGGCTGCTGCTGCCCTCCCCTGATGAGTCATCCCCCTCAATAGTACTAAAATGGTGTATCTGTTTTGCAGGGGGATGACCGCAGGGGACCCCTGCACTACTTTCCTTGCACTACTCTTCCTGCTGGTCTTCCATTCCCTATCTGGCTGTGGATCCTTCACCTGCAGTAAGACCAACTCACTACACGTGCTACTCACGTCATTCTCAGCATCGTGGATGCTCCAGAGTGAATCCACCCTCAGCTCCAATTCCGCAACGCAGACCATCAGGAGCTGGAGGCGGATACACTTCCCGCGCACGTAGTCGTCAGAGACACCGGAAGTGTCCCTGAGTTCCCACATGTTACAGGAGGAGCATATCACGTGACCGAGCTCTCCTGCCATGAATTAATCCTTAGTTACACTTAAATTGGCAACAACAATGTTAAAGTTTACTCACTGTTATAGAAGAGAAAAAAGAAAAACTGCTCACCAATCAGCAGCCAATCACTTACCCCTTGGCTGTGACATCACCTTTCTATTTCTTTCTACTTCTTTTTTGCGTTCCTCCTGCAGACAACGTGAGCGCCCATCTCTGGATGCGGGCCAATGCATTGGTATTTATCCCTTTACTCTCGGAAAACAGGGAGATAAGTGGCTCATGGTCAGTTTGCAATTCGAATTTTAGCCCAAGCAGGTATTGATGCATTCTCTTTACGTTTCTTTTTCAATCATGCTGTATGCTCTCTCAGCCTTAGACAGACTCCTGGATGCATAAGCAGCCGGTTGCAGTTTCCCAAAATCATTAGCTTGTTGCAATCCACACCCGACGCCATATGACGACGCATGACATGCTAGTACGAAATGCTTACATGGATCATGCATCACAAGCAATTTGTTTAAGCATCACAATTTTCTCGCTTTTACAAAGGCATTTTCTTGGCTTTTGCCCCCAAAGCATTTGCCCCCTTTTCATAGTAAGACATGCAGTGGTTCTAACAGGGTGCTGAGCCCCGGTAAGAAGTTACCAAAGTAGTTCAAGAGTCCCAGAAACGACCGCAGCTCCGTCACGTTCTGTGGCATCAGTGCGTTCTCAATTGCCTCCATCTTCGCATTGGTGGGCCTGATGCTATCCGCCGCAATCCTCCTTCCCAAGAACTCCACTTCAGGTGCCAGGAAAATGCACTTCGAGTGTTTTAACCTGAGCCCCACGCGGTTGAGTCGACTAAGAACCTCCTCCAGGTGCTGCAGATGCTCGATTGTGTTCCGACCTGTGATCAAGATGTCATCCTGGAAGACCACGGTGTGCGGGACTGACTTCAGTAAACTTTCCTTGTTTCTTTGGAATATCGGCGCCGTTGATCGGATTCTAAATGGGCATCTGTTAAAAACAAAGAGACCTTTGTGCATGCTGATGCAGGTGAGGGCCTTCGATAATTCCTCCAGTTTCTGCGTCATGTAGGTTGAAGTCAGATCCAGCTTCGTGAACGTCTTTCCTCCCGCCAGTGTTGCAAAGAGGTCATCGGCCTTTGGTCGCGGGTATTGGTCCTGCAGGGAGAAACGATTGACAATTACTTTGTAATCGCCACAGATTCTGACGGTGCCGTCTCCCTTGAGGACTGGGACAATAGGACTGGCCCACTCGCTGAACTCGATTAGTGAAATGATGCCCTCTCGTTGCAGTCGGTCTAGATCGATCTCTACCCTTTCTCTCATCATGTACGGTACTGCTCTCACCTTGTGATAGATGGGTCGCGCCCCTGGAATTAGGTGGACCTGCACTTTTGCTCCTTGGAATTTCCCAGTGCCTAGTTCGAACAGCGAAGGAAATTTGTTTAAAACCTGGGCACACGAAGTGTCATCAGCGGGTTCTAGCACTTGAACGTTGTCCCAGTTCCAGTGTATCTTTCCCAGCCAGCTCGTGCCGAGCAGTGTGGGACCATTGTCCGGTACCACCCAGATTGGAAGCTTGTGCACCGCTCAATCATAGGAGACCTTTACGGTAGCACTGCCGATTACAGGAATCAGTTCTTTCGTGCAAGTTCTTAGTTTCGTGCGAATTGGAGTTAAGACTGGCCTTGAGGCCTTGTTACATAGAAACATAGAAACATAGAAACATAGAAACATAGAAAATAGGTGCAGGAGCAGGCCATTCAGCCCTTCTAGCCTGCACTGCCATTCAATGAGTTCATGGCTGAACATGAAACTTCAGTACCCCCTTCCTGCTTTCTCGCCATAACCCTTGATCCCCCGAGTAGTAAGGACTTCATCTAACTCCCTTTTGAATATATTTAGTGAATTGGCCTCAACTACTTTCTGTGGTAGAGAATTCCACAGGTTCACCACTCTCTGGGTGAAGAAGTTTCTCCTCATCTCGGTCCTAAATGGCTTACCCCTTATCCTCAGACTGTGACCCCTGGTTCTGGACTTCCCCAACATTGGGAACATTCTTTCTGCATCTAACCTGTCTAAACCCGTCAGAATTTTAAACGTTTCTATGAGGTCCCCTCTCATTCTTCTGAATTCGTGAATACAAGCCCAGTTGATCCAATCTTTCTTGATAGGTCAGTCCCGCCATCCCGGGAATCAGTCTGGTGAACCTTCGCTGCACTCCCTCAATAGCAATAGATTGTTGCACCACAATCTTTCGAAAGTCTTTTTGCCCATGATGGACTTGCTCGCGCCTGTGTCCAGATCCATTGACACCATTGGGAGTCCATTTAGTTCAACATTCAGCATCATCGGGGGACAATTCATGGTGAATGTGTGCACCCCATGTACCTCTGCCTCCTCGATCTGAGGCTCAGGTTCGTTGTGATCTTCCATGGATCTGTCCTCCTCTGCAACATAGTGGTTTGCAAGTTTAACAGACTTTGCAGCTTGCCTGCACACTCGTTGGAGGTGTCCCATTGTTCCACAGCCCATGCAAATGTACTCTTTGAATCGGCATGAATGGAAACGATGATCACCCCCGCAGCGCCAACAAGGTGTTAATGGCCTTGCATTCATCACCTTTGATGGTGAACTCTGAGTCATCTGCGGACCTGCAGCTGCAGGTATGTGTGACCTGCCCTGTACGTTATGATTTGAAAACAACATCACTTTGTTCACAGTACTGCTAGCAGCACTAGTGTGCTGAGAGATTTGCTGCGTATTGTCACTGGTGGCAATGAATGCCTGGGCTATCGCTCTGGCCTTACTCAAGGTTGGGGTCTCTACAGTCAAAAGTTTGCGAAGTATGGTTTCGTGTCCAATGCCAAGTACGAAAAAGTCTCTGAGCATGTGCTCCAAATGTCCTTCAAATTCGCAATGTCCTGAAAGGCGTCTTAGCTCGGCGACATAACTCGCCACTTCCTGGCCTTCAGACCTTTTGTCGGTGTAGATACGATACCTCGCCATCAGAACACTTTCCTTTGGGTTCAAATGCTCTCGGACCAGTGTGCACAAATCGTCATACGATTTCTCCGTGGGTTTCGCTGGAGAGAGCAGATTCTTCAAGGCCATACGTTGGTGCCCCACAGACAGTGAGGAAATCGCCCTTCATTTGGCAGCGCTCCCTTCCCCATCTAGCTCGTTGGCCACGAAGTATTGGTCGAGTCGCTCCACAAAAGTTTCCCAATTATCTCCCTCCGAGAATTTTGCCAGGGTGTCCAATGTTCTCTGCATCTTTGGGTTCGCTATCTGTATCTCGTTGTCAGTTGTTGTCTGTGGAGAAAGAGTCAGACTGAACACTGTGAGCTCAAAGTGAAGTGTGACCTTAGTCTTTTATTGCAGGTCTCCAGAGCGCCTTTCCAACCTCTGAAGCTTCCTTAAATACCTGTGCTCCCAAGGGATTATGGGATCCCTTGGGACTCCAGGGGGTGAGTCCTCTGGTGGCTGTACAGAGTAAATACAAGTCCACATATATAACACTGTACACCCACATACAAGTCATTGATATATATCAAGAAAAGCAGTGGTCCTAGTATTTACCCCTGGGGAATACCAATGTATACCTTCCTCCAATTCAAAAAAACAATCGTTCACCACTGCTCTCTGTTTCCTGTCACAAATTTTGTATGCATGCTGCTGCTGTCTCTTTTATTCTATGGGCTTCAACTTTGCTGACAAGCTTATTATGTGGCACTTCATCGAACGCCTTTTGGAAATCCATGTACACCACATCAACCGCATTGCCCTCATCAAGCCTCTCTGTTATCTCATCAAAATACTCGATCAAGAAACGGCTGAGCAAAAACATCCTGGATGCCATGCTGAAGACTTGTGCTCCAGAATTAACCACGCCTCTAGCCAAGCTGTTCCAGTGTAGCTACAATAATGGTATCCACCTGACAATGTGGAAAATTGTTCAGGTATGCCCTGTCCACAAAAAGCAGGACAAATCCAATCCAGCCAATTACCGCTCTCAGTCTACTCTCAAACTTCAGCAAAGTGATGGAAGATGTCCTTGAAAGTGCTATCAAGCAGCACTTATTCACCAATATCCTGCTCACAGATGCCCAGTTTGAGTTCTGCCAGGACCATTCGGCTCCAGACCTCATTACAACCTTGGTCTAAACGTGGACAAAAGATCTGAATTCTAGAGGTGAGATGAGAGGGACTGCTCTTGACATCAAGGCAGTTTTTGACAGAGTGTGGCATCCAGAAGCCCCAGTAAAATTGAAGTCAATGAGATTCAGGGGGAAAATTTTCCACTGGCTGGAGTCGTACTGAGCACAAAGGAAGATGGTTGTGCTTTTTGGAGACCAATTATCTCAGCCCCAGAACATCGCTGCAGGAGTTCCTCAGGGCAATGTCCTAAGCCCAACCATCTTCAGCAGCTTCATCAATGACCTTCCCTCCATCATAAATTCAGAAGTGGGTATGTTCACTGATGATTACACGATGTTCATTTCTATTTGCAACTCCTCAGAAAATGAACCAGATCTTTCTCACATGCAGCAAGACCTGGAATAGATTCAAGCTTGGGCTGATAAGTGGCAAGTAAAATTCACACCACACAAATGCCAGGCAATGACTATCTCCAACAAGCGAGAGTCTAACCACCACCCCATGACATTCAATGGCATTACCGTCACCGAATCCCCCACCATCAACATCTTGGGGATCACCATTAACTGGACCAGACACATAAATGTTGTAGCTGCTCAGAGGCTGCGTATTCTGTGGCGAGTGTTTCACCTCCTGACTCCCCAAAGCCTTTTCACCATCCACAAGGCACAAGTCAGGAGTGTAATGCAATAATCTCCATTGCCTGGATGAGTGCAGGAACAACAAAACTCAAGAAGTTCAATACCATCCAGGACAAAGCAGCCCACTTGATTGTACACAGAGTGAATGTTTTAGCGGGTGCCAATCAACAAGATTCACTGCAGCAACTCGCCAAGGCTTCTTTGACAGCAACTTCCAAACCTGTGGCCTCTACCACCTAGAAGGTCAAGGGCAGCAGTGCATGGGAACACCACCACCTCCAAGTTCCCCTCCAAGTCACACACCATCCTGACTTGGAAATATATCAACATTCCTTCATCATCCTGGAACACGCTCCTGAAAAACACTATGGGAGTGCCTTCACCACATGGGCTACAGCTGTTCAAGAAGATGGGTCACCACCATCTTTTCAAAGGCAATTAGCAATGGGCAGTAAATACTGTCCTTTCCAGTGATGCCCACATCCCATCAATGGAAAATAAATTGCTGGCTTGCACATTCTGAATGCCACCTTAAATACGATTAAGGAAACCCTCGCCTTGGCCATTCAGCACCCCACTGATGTTCAGAAAAGTGCTCTCCCGCACATGGTTAGCAGCAAAGTGCAGATCAGCCATGAGAGGGAAGATGTTGAAAGGGGACATGGAAGTGAGGCTCATCTCAGAGCACTTTCACATTTCACCCATTTCTTGACAAGTTGAGTGATTTTCGACTGGAGAAATCGAAGAGAGAGCTGTGAGGATACTCAGGAGAGAAAATTCCTGTTGTAGGACATATCACCATACCAGTTAAATACAAGGATCAATTTCAGAGCTTGCCTCTCATAGTAGTGGCAGGAGTCAAGCCTGCCTTGATAGGTAGAAATTGGTTGGGATCACTGAAGGTGGATTCGAATGAGATTTTTCATGTGGAAACAAAATTTGCATTGAAAGAGGACATCATCAAGCAGTATCCAAAGGTCTTCTGTGAAACAGGCAGTCCAATCCAAGGCTTCAAGGTGAGTGTCAGAGTGCAAAAGGGCATAGGACCAGTTTACTGTAAGCCACGTACCTTATCGTACACACTCGAGGAATAAGCTGAGCAAGAATTCAAAAGACTAGAAACTGAGACCATGATCTCTAAGGCAGAAGAAGTGTTCCATTTTTCATTGATGAACTGTCGGTCACAGCTGAAGAGATTGGTAGAGCAACCAAATGTGAACCAGTTATGTCAAAGATGTATGATTACATAGCAAATGGTAGGCCAAACCAGGTATCAAAGGGATTCATCCATACTTAATTCAGTACTATGAATGATCAGTGGATAAAGATAGATTATATCATGTGCAAGAGTAGTTAACGCAAATAAGTTCAGGTCCAAATTATTAGGAGATCTTCATGACCAGTACTTGGAAATATGTTTGACCAAGAGTTTTGCACGCAGTTACTTATGGTGGCCAGGTTTAGATAAAGATATAGAGTACATCACTAAAGTACAACATGTCAATCTGTGAGCAAGAAACCACCATCAGTACCATTACAGCACTGGAAATGGCCTCCCAGGGTGTGGCTAAGGTTACATGTAGAGTTTGCTCAGAGAGATCGCTGTGGAGGTCTCGGGGACCTCTATTCATGAACCCAATGCTGCAAAAGGCTCAACGACATAATTCGCCTGATGAAAGTAGGTACATATTCCCCCAACTCGTCATTTCTATCTGCGAACCTCTCCTTCACCTCTTATTTCGAACCTTCACTATATTGTCACTGAAGCAACATTTGATTGTTGAGGACTGATGTGTGTGTTCTCGCAATGGAGGCTCTGTTTCATAAGAATATAACAAATAGGAGCAGGACTGGGCCATTTGGCCCCTCGAGCCTGTTCCGCCATTTAATAAGATTATGGCTGATCCAATCATGGACTCAGCGCCACTTCCCTGCCCACTCCCCATAACCCTTGACTCCCTTATCACTCAAAAATCTGTCTATCTCCACCTTAACTATATTCAGTGATCCACCTCCACAACTCTCTGGGTCAGAGAGTTCCACAGATTTACAACCATCTGAGAGAAGAAATTCCTCCTCATCTCAATTTTAAATGGACGGCCCCTTATTCTAAAAATATGCCCCCTAGTTCTAGATTCCCCCATGAGTGGAAACATCCACTCTGCATCTACCTTGTCGAACCTCTTCATTACCTTATATGTCTCAATAAGATCACCTCTCATCTTCCGAACTCCAATGAATACAGGCCTAAACTCTTAAAGCTTTCTTCAAAAATGTCTCGGAGCGGGTGCAGGACATTCTGAAAAATGAGGGAGAACAGCCAGCTGTCATGTTGCACATTGGTACCAACGACATAGGTAAAAAAACGGATGAGGTCCTACGAGACGAATTTAGGGAGCTAGGAGCTAAATCAAAAAGTAGGACCTCAAAAGTAGTAATCTCGGGATTGCTACCAGTACCACGTGCTAGTCAGAGTAGGAATCGCAGGATAGCTCAGATGAATACGTGGCTTGAGCAGTGGTGCAGCAGGGAGGGATTCAAATTCCTGGGGCATTGGAACCGGTTCTGGGGGACCAGTACAAACCGGACGGTCTGTACCTGGGCAGGACCGGAACCAATGTCCTAGGGGGAGTGTTTGCTAGTGCTGTGGGGGAAGAGTTAAACTAATATGGCAGGGGGATGGGAACCAATGCAGGGAGACAGAGGGAAACAAAATGGAGACAGAAGCAAAAGACAGAAAGGAGATGAGTAAAAGTGGAGGGCAGAGAAACCCAAGGCAAAAAACAAAAAGGGCCACTGTACAGCAAAATTCTAAAGGGTCAAAGTGTAATAAAAAGGCAAGCCTGAAAGCTCGGTGCCTCAATGCGAGGAGTATTCGGAACCCAGGAGAGGGCTCTGAGCTAGTTAGAGTGGGTGAGAGCTCAGATGAACAGGACCCCAAGAAAGAATGAAAAAGACAGGAGGCAACAGAGCAGAGTAGCACTGGGCTAAGTGTAAACCACAAGGTGATAGGAAGGGACAATATGTATGAATATAAAGGGGCTGCAGGAGGGGTCAGAACTAAAAATCATGGTTTAAAAACTAGTATCAAAACACCCTACCTAAACGCACGCAGCATTCGAAATAAAGTAAATGAGTTGACGGCACAAATCATTACAAAAGGGTATGATTTGGTGGCCATTACAGAAACTTGGTTGCAGGGTGGCCAAGACTGGGAATTAAACATACTGGGGTATCTGACAATTCAGAAGGATAGACAAGAAGGGAAAGGAGGTGGGGTAGCTTTGTTAATAAAGGATGATATCAGGGCAGTTGTGAGAGATGATATTGGCTCTAATGAACAAAATGTTGAATCATTGTGGGTGGAGATTAGAGATAGTAAGGGGAAAAAGTCACTGGTGGGTGTAGTTTATAGGCCCCAAATAATAACTTCACGGTGGGGCGGACAATAATCAAGGGAATAATGGGGGCATGTGAAAAAGGAACGGCAGTAATCATGGGGGATTTTAACCTACATATCGAGTGGTCAAATCAAATCGCACGGGGTCGCCTGGAAGAGGAATTCATTGAATGTTTACGGGATTGTTTCTTAGAACAGTATGTTACAGAGCCTACAAGGGAGCAAGCGATCTTTGATCTGGTCCTGTGTAATGTGACAGGAATAATAAACGATCTAGCAAAAGATCCTCTCGGAATGAGTGATCACAGTATGGTTGAATTTGTAATACCTATTGAGGGTGAGGAAGTAGTGTCTCAAACGAGCGTACTATGCTTAAACAAAGAGGACTACAGTGGAATGAGGGCAGAGTTAGCTAAAGTAGACTGGAAACACAGACTAAACGGTGGCACAATTGAGGAACAGTGGAGGACTTTTAAGGAGCTCTTTCATAGTGCTCAACAAAAATATATTCCAGTGATAAAGAAGGGCGGTAAGAGAAGGGATAACCAGCCATGGATAATCAAGGAAATAAAGGAGAGTATCAAATTAAAAACCAATGCGTATAAGGTGGCCAAGGTTAGTGGGAAACTAGAAGATTGGGAAAATTTTAAACGACAGCAAAGAATGACTAAGAAAGCAATAAAGAAAGGAAAGGTAGATTACGAAAGTAAACTTGCGCAAAACATAAAAACAGATAGTAAAAGCTTTTACCGATATATAAAACAGAAGAGAGTGACTAAAGTAAATGTTGGTTCCTTAGAAGATGAGAAGGGGGATTTAATAATGGGAAATGTAGAAATGGCTGAGACCTTAAACAATTATTTTGCTTCGGTCTTCACAGTGGAAGACACAAAAACCATGCCAAAAATTGCTGGTCACGGGAATGTGGGAAGGGAGGACCTTGAGACAATCACTGTCACTAGGGAGGTCATGCTGGACAGGCTAATGGGACTCAAGGTAGACAAGTCCCCTGGTCCTGATGAAATGCATCACAGAGTATTAAAAGAGATGGCGGAAGTTTTACAGATGCATTCGTTATAATCTACCAAAATTCTCTGGACTCTGGGGAGGTACCAGCGGATTGGAAAGCAGATAATGTAACGCCTCTGTTTAAAAAAGAGGGCAGACAAAAGGCAGGTAACTATAGGCCAGTTAGTTTAACATTTGTAGTGGGGAAAATGCTTGAAGCTATCATTAAGGAAGAAATGGCAGGACATCGAGATAGGAATAGTGCAATCAAGCAGACGCAACATGGATTCATGAAGGGGAAATCATGTTTAACTAATTTACTGGAATTCTTTGAGGATATAACAAGCATGGTGGATAGAGGTGTACCGATGGATGTGGTGTGTTTAGATTTCCAAAAGGCATTCGATAAGGTGCCACACAAAAGGTTACTGCAGAAAATAAAGGTACGCAGAGTCAGAGGAAATGTATTAGCATGGATCGAGAATTGGCTGGCTAACAGAAAGCAGAGAGTTGGGATAAATGGGTCCTTTTCGGGTTGGAAATCGGTGGTTAGTAGTGTGCCACAGGGATCGGTGCTGGGAACACAACTGTTTACAATATACATAGATGACCTGGAAGAGGGGACAGAGTGTAGTGTAACAAAATTTGCAGATGATACAAAGATTAGTGGGAAAGCGGGTTGTGTAGAGGACACAGAGATGCTGCAAAGAGATTTAGATAGGTTAAGCGAATGGGCTAAGGTTTGGCAGATGGAATACAATGTCGGAAAATGTGAGGTCATCCACCTTGGAAAAAAAACAGTAAAAGGGAATATTATTTGAATGGGGAGAAATTACAACATGCTGCGGTGCAGATGGACCTGGGGTCCTTGTGCATGAATCCCAAAAAGTTAGTTTGCAGGTGCAGCAGGTAATCAGGAAGGCAAATGGAATGTTGGCCTTCATTGCAAGAGGGATGGAGTAAAAAGCAGGGAGGTCCTGCTGCAACTGTACAGGGTATTGGTGAGGCCGCACCTGGAGTACTAGTTTTGGTCACCTTACTTAAAGAAGGATATACTAGCCTTGGAGGGGGTACAGAGACGATTCACGAGGCTGATTCCGGAGATGAGGGGGTTACCTTATGATGATAGATTGAGTAGACTGGGTCTTTACTCGTTGGAGTTCAGAAGGATGAGGGGTGATCTTATCGAAACATTTAAAATAATGAAAGGGATAGACAAGATAGAGGCAGAGAGGTTGTTTCCACTGGTTGCGGAGACTAGAACTAAGGGGCACAGCCTCAAAATACAGGGGAGCCAATTTAAAACTGAGTTGAGAAGGAATTTCTTCTCCCAGAGGGTTGTGAATCTGTGTAATTCTCTGCCCAAGGAAGCAGTTGAAGCTAGCTCATTGAATGTATTCAAGTCACAGATAGATAGATTTTTAACCAATAAGGGAATTAAGGGTTACGGGGAGAGGGCGGGTAAGTGGAGCTGAGTCCATGGCCAGATCAGTCATGATCTTTTTGAATGGCGGGGCAGGCTCAAGTGGCTAGATGGCCTACTCCTGTTCCTAACTCTTATGTTCTTATGTTCTTATGTTCTAACCCCTTCATCTCAGGAATCAACCGAGTGAACCTTTTCTGAACTGCCTCCAATACAAATATATCCCTCCTCAAATACGGAGACCAAAACTGTGCGCAGTACTCTTGGTGTGGTCCCACCAATGCCCTGTACAGTTGTAGCAGGACTTCTCTGCTTTTATACTTCATCCCCCTTGCAATAAAGGCCAACATTCCATTTGCCTTCCTGATTACTTGCTGTACCTGCATACTAACTTTTTATGTTTCATGCACAAGGACCCCCAGGTCCCTCTGTACTGCAGCATTTTGTAATTTTTCTCCATTTAAGTTATAATTTGCTTTTCTATTTTTTCTGCCAAAGTGGATAATCTCACATTTTTTCACATTATACTCCATAAACTTCTTACCCTTCTCTGTTCCAGTGAGAACCAATCCTCACGTTTCCAACCTTTCCTCATTACTGAAATCCCTCATCCCTGGTAACATCCTGGTAGACCTCTTCTGTACCCTTTCTCAGGGCTTTACATCTTTCCTGAAGTGTTGTGACCAGAATTGTCTACAATTCTCCAGCTGAGACCTAACCAGTATGATCTCTTTGCTTTTATATTCTGTGCCTCTGTTTATAAACCCAAGTAGCCCATATATGTTTTTAACCACCTTATCTACTTACCGTGCCACCTTTAAGGATTTGTGTATATGGACACTAAGGTCTCTCTGCTTATCTGCACTTAGTAAGATCATGCCATTAATAGTATACTGTTTTCCCATATTAGTCCTCTCAAAATGCATCACTTCACACTACTCTGCATTGAACTCCATCTGCCATGCTTCTGCCCATTTCACCATCCTGTTTATGACATCCTGAAGGCTACAACTATCCTCATCAATATCTACTATCTTGCCAAGTTTTGAATCATCTGCAAATTTTATAATGCTGCTCCCTACACCCGAGTCTCGTTCATTTATGAAAATTGAAAAGAGTAATGGACCCAAAGCTGACCATTCGGGAACACCACTGCCAACCACCTCCCAAGCTGAAAGCATCCATCAACCACCACTCTCTGTTTCCTGTTACTGAACCAATTCCATATCCAAACTGCCACTTTCCCCTTAATTCCATAGGCTTCCATCTTCTTAACAAGCCTCCTGTATGGCACTTTGTCAAATGCACTCCAAAAGTACACATATATATATAACATGTACTGCACTGCATTGATCAACCTTCTCTGTTACCACATCAAAGAATTCAATAAAATTCGTCAGTTTTAACATAACCTGCTATAAAAAAACGACCATGAGGACAATGGCATATCAATCTGTGGCCTGGTACAGTGGTGCCCCAACATGCTGTGCTACCAAACCACGCCACTATATTTCTTGCATAGTAAAATGGCCACCTGTCTGACTCAAAAGCAAAATATTGTGGATGCTGGAACCTGACCTAAAAACAGAAAATGCTGGAAATCTCAGCGGGTCAGGCAGCATCTGTGGAGAAAAAAACACAGTTAATGTTTCAGGTCGATGACCCTTCGTCAGAACTGGTGAATATTTGAAAAGAACAGATTCTTCCAGTGAACAGAAATTTCCGGTATATTGGTGACTGTATCGGTGCATCCATTTTTGGGGATAGACTATCGACCAGTATCCACTATAAGTTCACTGACTCCCAGAGGTACCTGGACTACACTTCCTCCCACCTCACATCCTGTAAGGACTCCATTCCATTCTCCCAGTTTCTCTGTCTCTGTCGCATCTGCTCTGACGATGCCACCTTTCACACTAGTGTCTCTGACATGTCTTCTTTTTTCCTCAACCGAGGATTCCCCTCGACCGTGTCCATTATATTTCCCGCATCTCTGCTCTCACCACTTCCCCTCCCTCGCAGAACCACGACAGGGTTCCCCTTGTCCTCACCTTTCACCCCACCAGCCTCCACGTTCAATGAATCATCCTCTGCCATTTCCACCACCTCCAGCATGATCCCATCACCAATCACATCTTCCCCTCCCCTCTCCGCTCCCCCCAGCACCCACTCCCCTTCCCATGGCACCTTCCCATACAAGCGCAGGAGATGCAACAGCTGCCCTTTTATCTCTTCACTTCCCACTATCCAGGACCCCAAATCTCCTTCTCGGTGAAACAGCGATTTACTTGTACTCCTTTCAATTTAATATACTGTATTCGCTGCTCACGATGTGGTCTCCTCTGCATTGGGGAGACCAAGCGTAGAATGTCTGACCGATTTGCGGAGCAACTCCGTTCAGTCCATAAGCTTGACCCTGAGCTTCTGGTCGCCTGTCACTTTAATTCCCTGCTCTACTCCTACTCCGACATCTCTGTCTCCTGCACTGTTCCAATGAAGCTCAACGCAAGCTCGAGGAATAACACCTCATCTTTCATTTAGGCACTTTGCAGTCTTCTGGATTCAACATCAAGTTCAACAATTTCAGATAACCTCTGCCCATTCCATTTATGGTTCCCTTGCCCCCTCCCCCCCTACCCCCTGTAAGTCGACAAAGTCAGCTCTGGACTGTTGTGTTTATATCCCTGTGGCTGTGCATCCTGAAAAGCACTTTTAAAATACTGTGACGCAAAATGGCTGGTCTGGATTAGGAAGAAACCTGTTGCTGGGAGAAACACGTGGGGGTGGTTCTCTCCCACAGAAACTGGTGCGAGAAGCTGGGTCTATTCTGGCCTGCCAGCAGCCAGTGACGTCAGAGCTGGGTGCTCTTAGGAAGGCCAAAGGACTCTTTTGTGTGTGGAGTCTAGGGAAAAGAGCAAGGTGCTAGGGCAAGACCGACACCTGCATTGTCTCCACAACGGTCCAGCAATCACGACTGATGGGCCATTTAACACTCACTCAGGAAGCCTTCAGACATCGATTGGCTGGCTTTGTTCAGACCCCAGCACATCTCAGATAGCGTGAAATAAGACCCGAAGAAGCCAGAAGGGTTCCCCGGAGGCAACAGAATCATCTAAACCCAGCCAGAATTGTGGAATACAGGAGTATAACTGTCGAGTGTTTTGGAAGCTTAATCTTCATTCTATCACATCCTACGTGAAGGCACATTTGCCCATGTTTGCCCACTCCTCAAGGATAATGACCGAGCGAAGCCTCGCTTCTCCAACCCGACCGACTTCAACTTCAACCTGGATCTCGCATGCTTCAGCAAAGCACGGGGCCATGGAGTTGAACTGCTGAGGAAGGACCAGTGAGCAATGAAAGGCGGATTGGGTGAGAACTCAATAGTTGCATGCTCACCAACCGATCCACGAAAGTGCAAGTCCATTTGCCCTAAACAAACCAGTAGAGTTAGGTGGGTTCTGGGAGGGTTTAGCCCACAGGAAGGGTTGGTCTGTTGGAAGGCTAACAAGGGAAGTACACTGTTTTACTGGGTATTACTGCACTGTGTGGTTCTACTTCACAAGCATCTGGTGAATGGAGGTTGATCTTTTATAATAAAACTTGTATGATTTTGAACTTGAAACATTGGTCCGTGTCTCACTATAAGACAATCCGTTGTAACTCTTTTCACCCGAGCATAAGGGCAGGGTTAGTGTGCTTGCTATAAGCGGGTGTTAAATCTTAAACAGCAGATTGGATAACTGTGAGAGATCTATTCGCACCGGTCTCTGCGGAAAATCAACCCACAGTACAGCAGGCAAGGCAGTGCTGATTTGGCACCGGTCTTTGCCAAGTAAAAACCCTTTCGTATTTGGACTCTGGCCTTGAAAACCTTGGGAAATAACCATAGACTGACCACTTACACCCCCCACCCCGATCTTGTTTTTTTTCTCTTTGTCTCCAATGGTAGCTGGTCATTATTACACGATTCACACCCTATCTAGACTAACCTTTTTCTAACTTCTGCCATTACTATTTAAATTCGGCCCATCATCCCTTGTGTCTCTCTAATCTCTCCTGTCTTCTACCCTATCACAGACCTTCCCTTTTGTTCTTTCTTCCCCTCTCCCTTTCATTGCTCCTAAAGAATCTGTTCTTTTCAAACATTCGGCAGTTCTGACGAAGGGTCATCGACCTGAAACGTTAACTGTGTTTCTCTCCATAGATGCTGCCTGACCCGCTGACATTTACAGCATTTTCTGTTTTTATTCCTGTCTGACTCAGGTGGCCGCTTTGACCATCCAATGGTAGGCCTGAGGGAAGATCAGAGTGGCCAAAGCAACAGCGGGAAAAGGCCGGTAAGTCATGGCCACCATTTTTTGAGGTGATAATGCCCCGTTTCTGCCAAGTGAGAGGCCTCAACATCTCCTTCTTTGTGTCAAGGGTATCGAATCATGAATATTGCAGGCTGGGCTGTTTGCTTCATGACTCTTTTTAAAAATGGGCTAAAAAATCTTTTCAGAACCCAGTGTGTGCTCTTAACTATGTATAAAGTGATTTTTCCTTTCACTGACCTGAAGCATCATTGTCAGTGACTGACAAAGTATCAGCATGCCCAGAGAACAAATTCAAATATGATGCAGACGTGAAATATGACTGCATTTAATCAGTTATCTGTTACTGCTCTAGTATAGTAAATTATTTAAATCTGTTTACATCTTTCCATTTCTGTAGTATTTCACTTGATAAGAATATTAATTTATTTATGTGAGGATTTCCATTACATTCCAGTGATAAATACCAACCAAAATCAACTGGAGAAATCTGAGCTGGACCTAGTTTCTTTGTGAATGCACAACTGGTCCCTTTGCACATGTGCGATACTATTCTTGATGTCCTGCCATGTAAACTGCTGTTCTATCATGACCGATGGAGGTTGGCAGCAACAGAGCACCAAATCAAGGTTGTATCATAATTTGGAGTTAACACCCTCCCCTCTCTCTTGCCCCTCTCTCTCTCTCATATAGGTGCAATATAGTGAGAAGAAGAAATATGTCCATTTACCCTGGCTTTCAAAAAAGACTTGTAACTTCCCCGCTACTTTAATGGGCAAATGCGCCAAGTGCTGTGACATGATACTCTATATTGCAAGTTGCAGGTTCAGTTCCTGAGTTTCCTGATCTCAACTAGTCACGGTGCCCTTGGATTAGAGAGGGGAAAATATCAGCCAGGGGCCCTGCTCCAAATAACTAACAATTAATCCATGGTGCAGATTGCCTCTCTGTGGGTGCCAGGTAAGGAGAAGATCAGGCTTGAATATGGTGCTCTCCAGCTTCAAAGAGCTTGTCAATGCTCAGAGTTCAATTTTAACTCAGGGTGCATTTAGGGTGGGTAGAGTGCAGGGCGGGAAGGAAATCCCTTGCAATGTGGGGTTCATTGTAAGGCCCAGGCCATTTTAATTTCCAGGCCCCACTTGAATACTGCAGCAATGCCTTCCAACTGAAACCAGCAGGAGCAAGGCTAGGGCTAATGAAGCTCAAGGACTCCTTGTAGGGTGCAGGAGAGTTCTCCAGCTGCTCCTGGCCCACAAGGAATCCTCTGTAAAGTTGCATCCACCATGGTCTCTTCTGACCACTCTGCTAACTCCTGCCAGGTCCTGTTGTCGGATTTGACCCATGGCGGCCTCCCATATTTTTTATTTAAAATGGCGAATCGGTACCAATGACATCATCAGCCTGGGAATTTGGAATGTAAGGTAGGCCCCCACCTGCTTGGGATGGGTGGCCCCAACGTGCCTTTTTTCCAGGGAGTTAAGATGTTTGGGGGGGGCGGATATTCTTTGCAAGCTGTTGTGGAGTATTAAAAATATACCACTCAACACAAGGTCCGTATATAGAGAAAAGAATTGTTTATTAAAACCTGATTAATCAAGGGAGATCTGGTTGCATCAGTACCGATACTGGATGCTATCCTTACCAGTCTCGTGGGACAGCCTGCGCTGTTACATTTTATACAGTCGAAATAAAGTCAAAATAATGAAACTACGCGGGGAAGTGTTCTATTGGTTATTTGCCACCAGTCTTCGCTCACCTGCTACTAATGCATTGGTTAATACAGTTACAGTAATTACATTGGTTACAGTAATTTCTAATGATTTCATTGATACATTCAGTAATGGCCATTGTTTCTGGGGAGGCCCCCTATGGGTTACGTGTTACGCCTCTGTGAACCTGTTCCCAGGTTTTAACTCTCAGACTGGTGTCCTTCATAAATACATCTGGCTATCCTCATTTCAAAGGGGCTTTGTTTCTGCTATCTCATGTGACTTGAAAATGGCTGCCTCAACTTAATATTTCTGCGAGCTGTCTACATTTGTCTTGTTTGCGCTCTCAGGAGTGTCACCTCTTCAGAGGATTCTTTGACCTTAGTCCTGGCCCCTTTTGAGCATGTTGTTCTTTATTTCAGCCTAACTGCTGGAATGTGGGACTCATCTATTTCTCCATGAACGCATTAAACCTTTCTCTCAGCCTTTCTTGCTTTAGGTTTTAACTTTACCAAATTACGTTTCCTCTGATTAAGGTTTTCGCTATGACACAAGCTATGGCATAATTTTAACCCCCTGCTTGCAACATTACAGCCAGTTTGGTGGAGGGCGGGGGTTAAAATCGACCCCTTATTGTTTACTTTCAGAACTGCAATTTTGCCATTATAGCAAGATATCCGAGAAACACTGACACCCATTGAACTGTCACTAGTTCTCTGGGGTGAGAAGAAAAGAAAATGGGAGAAAATTGAAATAAAAGGGCTTGTGCTCAATCCTGGGATAGTGAAAAGCTAGCTTCAGTGATATAAATTCTCAACATTGGGTGGGTTTGCCATTGTGACCTACCTGGTTACAGATGACCTGGAAAATGTCCCAGCAGACAAGATTATTTTCACATGTTGGCTCCGGCAGAACAAATTTCTTCAAACCTTGTTCACTTTGCTGGTCTCCTACCAACAGTATTGCCCTGAATTTTTCGAGTTGGATCAGATTCAGCAATAGAATTTTGCACTGCCTGATTTATGATACCCATAATCTTGCAGTCAATAGTGGAATCTAGTAATTCGAAGGCTTAAAGGAAAAGAGTTGATCTCCATATTATATAAGAAATGTATTTATTAAATAACTTTTTTTGTTTAGCTACATGGAGTGGTAGACGGGAGCAGTGGTGGCAGCAAGCAGGTGGAGAGCCAGGTGCAACTCAACAGAGGAGTGACGTCAAAAACCAAAAGTGACGTCGGCATAACAGAAGGAGCTGATTGGTGAGTATCCGGTGAGTGTATTTTTTGTGTTCTAGTGTTAAGTTTATTTCACAGTTTAGTTTATAGTCAATACGCTTCGCATATCCTGGACAACCACATGTGCAGGAAGTGTCACCAGTTACAGCAACTTGAGCTCCAGATTTTGGAGCTTGAGTGGAGGCTAGAGTCACTGCGGTGCATCCGCGAGGCTGAGGGCTATGCGGATAGCACGTTTCTAGAGGTGGTTGCCCTACAGCTAACGTGTGCAGGCAGAGAGGGAATTGGTGACCACCTGACCGAAGAGGAGGACAAGGCAGGTAGTGCATCTCGCTCTCCAACCAATATTCTGTTCTGAGAACTGGTGCGGGCGATTGCACTCCCCAGATGAACTATCACAGCCAAGTCTACGGCACCACGGGTGGCTCAGCTACACAGGTCGGTAGGAAGAAGAGTGGAAGAGCTATAGTGGTAGGGGCTTCGATAGTCAGGGGAACAGACAGGCGTTTCTGCGGCCACAGACATGACTCCAGGATGATATGTTTCCTCCCTGGTGCCGGGGTCAAAGATGTCACTAAGTGGCTGCAGGGCATTCTAGGGGGAAAGAGTGAACTGCCAGAGATCGTGGTCCATATCAGTACTAATGACATAGGTAGAAAGAGGGATGAGATGGTGCAGATAGATTGTAGGGAGCTAGGAGAGAGATTAAAAAGCAGGACCTCAAAAGTAGTAATCTCCAGATTACTCCCAGTGCCACGTGCTGGTGAGCACAGAAATAGAAGGACAGGACAGATGAATGCGTGGCTGGAGAGATGGTGCAGGAGGGAGGGCTTTAGATTCCTGAGGCATTGGGACTGTTTCTGGGGGAGATGGGAGCTGCACAAGCCAGAGGGGTTGTACCTCAACATGCCAGGACTAATATCCTCACAGGGGAGTTTGCTATTGCTATGGGGGAAGGTACAAACTAGCTTGGCAGGACGATGGCAACCTGAGAATAGATTCAGTAGGGAGAGAAGCAAAGCTGAAATTGGAAACATAGAAAATAGGTGCAGGAGTAGGCCATTCGGCCCTTCGAGCCTGCACCACCATTCAATAAGATCATGGCTGATCATTCACCTCAGTACCCCTTTCCTGCTTTCTCTCCATACCCCTTGATCCCTTTAGCCGGAAGGGCTAAATCCAACTCCCTCTTGAATATATCCAATGAACTGGCATCAACAACTCTCTGCAGTAGGGAATTCCACAGGTTAACAACTCTCTGAGTGAAAAAGTTTCTCCTCATCTCAGTCCTAAATGGCCTACCCCTTATCCTAAGACTGTGTCCCCTAGTTCTGGACTTCCCCATCATCGGGAACATTCTTCCTGCATCTAACCTGTCCAGTCCCGTCAGAATCTTGTAAGTTTCTATGAGATCCCCTCTCATCCTTCTGAACTCCAAAGTATGAAAGCCCAGTTGATCCAGCCTCTCCTCAGATGTCAGTCCCGCCGTCCCGGGAATCAGTCTGGTGAACTTTCGTTGCACTCCCTCAAGAACATCCTTCCTCAGATTAGGAGACCAAAACTGAACACAATATTCCAGGTGAGGCCTCACCAAGGCCCTGTACAACTGCAGTAAGACCTCCCTGCTCCTATACTCATATCCCCTAGCTATGAAGGCCAACATACCATTTGCCTTCTTCACCACCTGTTGTACCCGCATGCCAACTTTCAATGACTGATGACTCATGACACCCAGGTCTCGTTGCACCTCCCCTTTTCCTAATTTGCCGCCATTCAGATAATATTCTGCCTTCGTGTTTTTGCCACCAAAATGGATAACCTCACATTTATCCACATTATACTGCATCTGCCATGCATTTGCCCACTCATCTAACTTGTCCAAGTCACCCTGCAGTCTTTTAGCGTCCTCCTCATAGCTCACACCGCCACCCAGTTTAGTGTCATCTGCAAACTTGGAGCTATTACACTCAATTCCTTCATCTAAATGATTAATGTATATTGTAAAGAACTGGGGTCCCAGCACTGAGCCCTGCGGCACTCCACTAGTCACTGCCTGCCATTCTGAAAAAGACCCGTTTATCCCGACTCTCTGCTTCCTGTCTGCCAGCCAGTTCTCTATCCACGTCAGTACATTACCCCCAATACCATGTGCTTTAATTTTGCACACCAATCTCTTGTGTGGGACCTTGTCAAAAGCCTTTTGAAAGTCCAAATGCACCACATCCACCGGTTCTCCCTTGTCCATTCTACCAGTTACATCCTCAAAAAATTCTAGAAGATTTGTCAAGCATGATTTCCCTTTCAAAGCTCCATGCTGACTTGGACCGATCCTGTCACTGCTTTCCAAATGTGCTGCTATATCATCTTTAATAATTGATTCCAACATTTTCCTCACTACTGATGTCAGTCTAACCAATCTATAATTACCCGTTTTCTCTCTCCCACCTTTTTTAAACATTGGTGTTACATTAGCTACCCTCCAGTCCATAAGAACTGATCCAGAGTCGATAGACTGTTGGAAAATGATCACCAATGCATCCACTATTTCTATAGCCACTTCCAATTACTCTGGGATGCAGACTATCAGGCCCTGGGGATTATCGGCCTTCAATCCCATCAATTCCCCTAACACAATTTCCTGCTTTATAAGGATATCCTTCAGTTCCTCCTTCTCACTAGACCCTCGGTCCCCTAGTATTTCCAGAAAGTTATTTGTGTCTTCCTTCGTGAAAGCAGAACCAAAGTATTTGTTTAACTGGTCCGCCATTTCTTTGTTCCCCATGATAAATTCACCTGAATCTGACTATAAGGGACCTACGTTTGTTTTCACTAATCTTTTTCTCTTCACATATCTATAGAAGCTTTTGCTGTCAGTTTTTATGTTCCAAGCAAACTTCCTCTCATACTCTATTTTCCCCCTCCTAATTAAACGCTTTGTCCTCCTCTGCTGTATTACAAAATTCTCCCAGTTCTCAGATTTGCTGTTTTTTCTGGCCAAATTATATGCCTCTTCCTTGGATTTAAAACTATCCTTAATTTCTCTTGTTAGCCACAGTTGAGGAAACATGGGCTAGTAAATTGACAACAAGGAAGTTTGGCAGTACTAAATGGTATATACTTCAATACAACGAGTACAGAGAATAAGGCAAATAAGCTGACCGCATACGATAAGGGAATAAGAAGTTATGGGGGGCGGACAGGGAAGTGGGCCTGAGTCCATGATCGGATCAGCCATGATCGTATTAAATGGCGGAGTAGGCTTGAGGGGCAGTATGGCCTACTCCTGCTCCTATTTCTTATGTTCTTATGTTCACACTCTCTCACACACAGACACTCACTCCTACACACACACACACACTCACACATTCATACACATACACACTCACACACGCACACATGCACACACATTTTCTCACACATACACACACACTCACACACTCTCTCACACACTCACACACTCACACACCCGCGCCCTCGCACGCTCACACTCTCACATGCATGCACGCACACTCACACACATGCACATTCACACACACACACACGCGCACACATTCTCTCTCACATTCTCTCTCCACACACTCTCTTTCACACACACTCACACTCTTTCTCACACACTCTTGTTATGTATGTAATAACTCGATAAACTGAAAACTGTAAACTAACACATGTACAAACCTGGCTCTGCTTTATTAGGGCCCAAAGTGATTACATGATGGCTTGCCTTTTATACCTGGGCCGCACACACGTGAGTACAGCCCAATGACCTCTGCCACTTGGTGGCTATTAACGTCAAGCATACATACATGACAATATCACCCTTTAAGATATTAGTACAGTCTTTTTACAAATTGAGACGGTCCGGGGCTTTCTGCTCCTGAGTTGATCGTCTCAATTCAACTCCAGCCTTGGGCGAGCGTTCTGAGTTTGTTATGACTGGGGGCTGGGTGGCTGATCTGATGGGAGTGGCAAAGACCATGTCAGGGATTGAAAGTCCAGATTCATTGATGACAGCGGAGTCCTCTGATAACTGATTGTGTCTTCCTCAGACTGTTCCGGTTCATCTGCGTGCCACAGCTTTATCTGATCAACATGTTTCCTGCATGTTTGCCCCTTCTTGAGCTTGACTATAAACACTCTGTTATCCTCCTTGCCTGTAACAGTACCGGCGATCCACTTGGGACCTTGATTATAATTTAGTACATACACAGGATCGTTAATAGAAATGTCGCGTGACACAGCAGCGTGATCATGATACCACTGCTGACTTTGATGTCTGTATTCAACATGATCGTTCAAGTCAGGGTGGACAAGAGAGAGCTTGGTCTTGAGACCTCTCTTCATCAGTTCAGCAGGGGGGACCCCAGTAAATGTGTGGAGTCTTGTCCTGTAACGAAGCAATATGCATGACAAGTGAGTCTGCAGTGAACCTTGAGTTACACATTTCATACTCTGCTTGATGGTTTGGATAGCACGCTCTGCTTGACCATTAGATGTGGATTTGAATGGTGCTGACCTCACATGTTTGATGTCATTGAGTTTCATGAACTCTTGAAACTCCAGACTAGTGAAGCAAGGTCCGTTGTCGCTTACAACGATGTCGGGCAGACCATGAGTGGCAATCATGACACGAAGGCTCTCAATGGTAGCTGTGGATGTACTGGATGACATGATTATACACTCTATCCACTTGGAATATGCATCCACCACAACTAAAAACATCTTTCCCAGGAAGGGACCTGCAAAGTCGATGTGGATCCTGGACCATGGTTTGGATGGCCATGACCACAGACTCAATGGCGATTCCGCTGGTGCTTTACTTAGCTGCATGCAAGTGTTGCACTGATGCTCACATGATTCCAGATCAGCGTCAATTCCAGGCCACCATACATGAGACTGGCAATGGCTTTCCTCATGTCAGTACCGGGATGAGTGCTATGTAGATCATGTACAAATTTCTCTCTGCCTTTCTTAGACATAACAACACGATTACCCCTCAGAAAACAATCTGACTGAATGGAGAGTTCATCTTTGCGACGGTTGTAAGGTTTGGCCTCATCACCCATTTGCTTGGGTATGGCAGACCAATCACCATTAAGGACACAACATTTCACAACTGCAAATATCAGGTCCTGGCTGGTCCAGGTCTTAACTTGTTGAGCTTGTGACAGGGGTTCCTTCACTTTCAAAAGCATCCATAACTAACAGTAGATCTGCAGGTTGTGGCGTCTCCACCTCCGGTATGGGCAAAGGCAGATGGCTCAGTGCATCGGCACAATTCTCGGTGCCGGGTCTATGGCGAATGACATCATCATAGGCACATAATGTCAGCACCCACCTCTGGATGCGGGGTGATGCATTGGTATTGATATCTTTGTTTTCCAAAAACAATGAAATGAGTGGCTTGTGATCTGTTTCCAGTTCAAACCGAAGACCAAACAGGTACTGATGCATCTTTTTAACCCCATACACACAGGCTAATGCTTCTTTTTCTATCATGCTGAAGGCTCTTTCTGCCTTTGACAAACTTTTAGAAGCATACGCAACAGGTTGTAGTTTACCCGACTCATTAGTTTGTTGGAGCACGCAACCAACTCCATATGACGAAGCATCACAGGCCAATACTAGACACTTACACGGATCATAATGTACCAGCAGCTTGTTAGAGCAAAGCAGATTAATAGCTTTCTCAAAAGCTCTATCTTGAGATGCACCTCAAACCCAGTTGTCATCTTTTCTTAGCAGCATGTGCAGTGGCTCTAATGAAGTGCTCAATCTAGGTAGGAAAGTAGTTGAGTAGACCAAGGAACGAATGCAGCTCTGTCACATTCTGAGGCTTGGGTGCATTTTTGATGGCCTTGGTTTTTGAGTCCGTAGGCCTGATGCCGTCAGCAGCAATTTTCCTCCCCAGGAATTCAAATTCCGGTGCCATGAAGACACACTTCGAACGTTTCAGTCTGAATCCCACTTTGTCCAGATGATGTAGAACCTCTTCCAGGTTGTTCAGATGTTCGGCGGTGTCATAACCTGTGACCAGGATGTCATCTTGGAACACGGTTCTAGGGATGGACTTCAGTAGACTCTCCATGTTCCTCTGAAATATGCCTGCAGCCAAGCGAATTCCAAAAGAACATCTGTTATAGATAAACAGTCCTTTATGAGTGTTGATGCACGCAAGTTTCTTCGACATCTCGACCAGCTCCTGTGTCATATAGGCCGACGTCAGATCCAGTTTAGTGAACAACTTTCCCCGGCTAGCGTTGCAAACAGGTCATCAGCCTTCAGTAACGGGTATTGATCCTGTTTCAAAACTCGGTTGATCATAACCTTGTAGTCTCCACAAATCCTGACAGTGCCATCACTCTTCAACACAGGAACAATGGGGCTGGCCCATTCGTTATATTCGACCGGTGATATGACCCCTTCACACTGGATTTTGTCCAGTTCAATTTCGACCTACTCCCTCATCATGTACGGAACCACCCGAGCTTTATGATGGACGGGTCTTGCATCCAAGTCCACGTGGTTCTGCAACTTGGCTCCCGTGAAATTGCCAATGCCTGGTTCAAACAGCAAGGGGAACTTGTTCAGCATTTGAGCACATGGAGTATCATCCTCCGATAACAACGCTTTGATATCATTCCAATTCCATTTGATTTTTTTCTAGCCAATTCCTGCCGAACAGCATTGGACCATTGCCTGGTACAATCCATAACGGTAAATTATGAACCGCACCGTCATACGACACCTTGACTACTGCACTGCCAATCACCGTTATGAGTCCTTTAGTGTACGTACGCAACTTGGCATTGACTGGACTCAGCTTAGGCCTCACAGCCTTACTATTCCACAGCTTGTCGCATGTCCTCTGGCTCATTATTGATTGACTTGCACCCGTGTCCAATTCCATCGGTACCGGCACACCATTAAGTTTCACATTAATCATTATCAGTTGGCTCTTTGTTAGGAACAAATACAGTTCATACACTTTTTCCTCTGGTATCTCGGATTGCATGTCCGGATCCGCACTATACTGGTCATCATCCTGCACGTGGTGTGTCGCAGCATGCTTGCTCAGTTGTGGACACATGCACTGGAGATGCCCCAGTCTCGAACAGTCTTTACAAATGTACTGTTTAAACCGACACTGATGAGGCCGATGATTGCCCCTACAATGCCAACACATTGGATTCCTTCCTGTTGGTGGACTTTGGGCAGCCACAGATTTTGCATACGGAGTCGAGTAGGCCCGGCCATATGCAGTTCTGCCAAATGACGATACAATCTTGTTTACCGTACTTGCCGAGTTCCGATTTTTCGATGATATCTGCTTTAAGTTTTTGTCCGTCATCATGCATGCCTGGGCAATCGTGATAGCCTTGCTCAAATCCAGTGTCTCCGCCGCCAGTAGCTTACGCAGGATCATCTCGTGGTTGATGCCGATTACAAAGAAGTCCCGCACCATGTCTCCCAATGGGTTTTTGAACTTACACGATCCAGCTAGACGTCTTAGGTCGGCAACGAATTCCGACACATCCTGGCCCTCAGAACGAACGTGCTTGTAGAATCGATATCGTGAGATGATAATGCTGCCTTCTGGTTTAAGATGGTCATGTACCAGACCACACAATTCCTCATAGTCCTTGTCCATTGGACTTGCAAGCGAGAGAAGATTCTTTATGAATCCATAGATTTTCAGATCGCAAACCAAGAGGAATACTGCCCTGCGCCTAACTGCGCAGTGGGTGCCTCCATTTTGTTGGCCACAAAGTACTGGTCCAGGCGAGCTACAAAATCTGCTCAGTCCTCTCCCTCCACGAATCTCACCAGAATTCCAATTGTGCTCATTTTTGCATGCGAAGGTTCTTAAGTTACCTCGTCACCAAATGTTATGTATGTAATAACTCGATAGACTGAATACTGTAAACTAGCACAGGTACAAACCTGGCTCTGCTTTATTCGGGCCCAAAGTGAATACATTACATGATGGCTTGCCTTTTATACCTGGACCGCGCACATGTGCATACAGCCCAATGATCTCCGACAGTGGCACCACCTGGTGGCTAGTAACCCCAAGCATACATACATGACAACTCTCACACACTCTCTCACACACATTATCACTCACACTCTCTCACACAAACACTCTCACACACTCTCACACACTCTCACACACTCTCACACACTCTCATACACTCTCACACACTCTCACACACTCACAAACTCACACACACTCTCATACACAATCATACACTCAAACACGCACTCACACGCACTCACACACACTCACACACACTTACACACAAACTTTCACACACTCTCTCATACTCTCTCACACATACACTCTCATACACTCTCATACTCACACATTCTAACACACTCTCTCTCTCACACACACTATCACTCACACTCTCTCACACACACACTCTCACACACACACTCTCATACACTCTCATACACTCTCACACACACTCACACTCACTCACACACATTCTAACACACTCTCTCTCACACGCACACACTCTCACACACTCTCACACACACTCACATACACTCACACACACACTCTCTCACACTCTCTCTCACACTGACTCACACAAACTCTCACTCACACTCACTCACACTCTCACCCACTCTCAATCACACTCTCACACACTCTCTCACGCACACTCTCACTCACACACTCACAGGGAGTAAAGGGTTATGGCGAGCAGGCAGGGAAGTGGAGCTGAGTCCATGGTCAGATCAGCCATGATCTTTTGAATGGGAGAGCAGGCTCAAGGGACCAAATGGCCTACTCCTGCTCCGATTGCTTATCTTCTTATGTTCTTTGATGGAAACGGGAGTATGTTATTATAGCTATTACAGAGACATGGCTGAAAGAAGAGCAGGTATGGCAGCTCAACATTTCTGGTTACAGGGTTTTCAGACAGGATAGAGAGGGGGGTAAAAAAGGACGGGCAATCGCAGTATTGATGAAAGAAACAATTACAGCTGTGAGGAGAGATGATCTATTGGAAGGATCATTAAATGAGGCCATGTGGGTCGAATTGAAAAACAGAAAAGGGGTGGATCACACTGTTGGGAGTGTACAATAGATCCCCAAACAGTCAGAAGGAGATAGAAGAGCAAATATGTAGACAAATTTCTGAATAGTGCAAAAACTACATGGCAGTAATACAAGTTGAGCGTCCAAAATCCGTCGTCCGGAATCTGTAAAATGTTCGGGAATCCAGACCTGACGACCCTGCCGGCCTCGGGGTCTCGCCTCACCGCAGCTTGCCTCACTGCCCTTACCTCGGGGCCTCCTTGCCGGCACACCCAAACACCTCTTTGGCAGGGCCCCGCCCAATGATGACACCCTCGGCGGGGCCCGTCCGATGGCGTCCTCCTTGGCGGGACCCACCCGATGGTGACCTCCTTGATGGGGCCCGTCCGACGACGACCTCCTTGGTGGGGCCCCGCCCAACGACAACCTCGGCGGGGCCCACTCGAACACCTCCACGGCAGCAGGGCCCGCCCGAACAACGCCTCCCGGCTGGGCCCCGCCCAATGACCATCTGGCGACCGGAACAACTCTTCAGAGAGCAAACCCCGCACCCCCCCGCCTTTCTGACGCTCTGAAATCCGGAAATACCCGAACCTGGGCTCGGGTGTTTCTGGATTTCAGACGTCAGAAACACGTTCCGAAGTCCTGAAAACCGGCCTGGCCTCGGTCCCGATGTTGTCGGATTCGGAACGTTCAACTGTAGTAGGGGCTTTCAACTACCCTAATAAAATGATTCTGAAAGGTATAGAAGATGCGGAATTCCTAAAAGGCATTAAGAAAAACTTCTTTAGTCAGTATGTAGCAAGCGCAATAAGGGAGTGGGTGGTTCTGGATTTAGTTTTCGGGAATGAAGCTGGGCAGGTGGAAGGGGTAGCATTGGGAGAGCATTTTGATGATAGTGATCACAATTCAGTTAGATTCCAGGTAGTTATGGAAAAGGACAAAGATAAACAAGGAATAAAAGTTCTCAATTGGGGAAAGGCCAACCTTGCTAAGTTGAGAGTTAATTTGTCCATAGTGGACTGAAAACAGTTACTTGAAGGTAAATCCGTGTTAGAGCAGTGGGAGGCATTCAAAGAGGATATCCTGAGGGGACAGAGCAATTATAAGGGAATTAAGGGTTACGGGGAGCGGGCGGGTAAGTGGAGCTGAGTCCACGGCCAGGTCAGCCATAATCTTATTGAATGGCGGAACAGGCTCGAGGGTCTAGATGGCCTACTCCTGTTCCTAATTCTTATGTTCTTATGTTATGTTCCCTAAAAGAAAAAGAGTGGGACTAACAAATCTAGAGCCCCCTGGATGTCAAGGAACATACAGGGTAGAATAAAGAAAAAAAGGGAGGCTAATGACAGATTATGTGGGCTCATTACGGTAAAAATCTAAAGGAATATAGAAAGTGCAGGAATGCAATTAAAAAGGACATTAGGAATGTAAAGAGAGAGCATGAAGAAATGTTGGCAAGAAAAAGCAAGGAAAAACCAAAGATGTTTTATAAATATATTAAGAGCAAGCGGATAACTAGAGAAAAAGAGGGGCCTATCAAAGACCAAAAAGGTCATCTGTCTGTGGAGGCGGAAGATGTGGGTATGGTTCTGAACAAATATTTTGCATCTGTTTTCACAAAAGAGAGGGGTGATGCAGACAATGCAATCAGGGAGGAGTGTGCAATATTAAATAAAATAAACTTAGTGAGAGAGGAAGTATTAAGGGGCTTAGCAACTTTTAAAGTGGAGAAATCCCCAGGCCCGGGAGAAATATATCCCAGACTGTTAAGAGAAGCAAAGGAAGAAATAGCAGCGGCTCTGACGATCATTTTCCAATCCTCTCTGGCTACAGATGTGGTGCCAGAGGACTGGAGGATTACTAATGTTGTAAAGCGAGAAAGGGATAGACCGAGTAATTACAGGCCAGACAGTCTAACCTCGGTGGTGAGAAAAGTATTGGAAAAAGTTCTGAGGGACAGGATAAACCTTCATTTGGAAAGACACGGATTAATCAAGGACAGCCAGCATGGATTTGTTAAGGGAAGATCGTGTCTAACTAACTTAATTAATTTTTTGAAGAGGTAACACAGAGGGTCGATGATGGTGGTGTGTTTGATGTGGTGTATATGGATTTTAGCAAGGCTTTTGATAAGGTTCCATATGGCAGACTGGTTACGAAAGTAAAAGCCCATGGATCCAGGGCAAAGCAGCAAGTTGAATCCAAATTGGCTCAGAGGCAGGAAGCAAAGGGTAATGGTTGATGGGTGTTTTTGTGACTGGAAAGCTGTTTCCAGTGGGGTTCCACAGGGATCAGTACTCGGTCCCTTGCTTTTTGTGGTATATAATCAATGAATTGAACTGGAATGTAGGAGGAATGATTCAGAAGTTTGCAGGTGATACAAAAATAGGCTGTGTGACTGATAATGAAGCAGAAAGCTGCAGACTGCAGGAGGATATCAATGAATTGGTCAGGTGGGCAGAACAGTGGCAAATGGAATTCAATCCAGAGAAGTGTGAGGTAATGCATTTGGGGAGGGCTAACAAGGCAAGGAAATACACATTAAATGGTAGGACACTGAGAAGTGTAGAGGAACAAAGGGACCTTGGAGTGTAGGTCCACAGATCCCTGAAGGTAGCAGGCCAGGTAGATAAGGTGGTTAAGAAGGCATACGGAATGTTTGCATTTATTAGTCGAGGCATGGAATACAAGAGCAGGGGGGGTTATGCTTTAACACAATAAAATACTAATTAGGCCACAGCTGGAGTACTGTGTGCAGTTCTGGTCACCTCATTACAGGAAAGATGTGATTGCACTGGAGGGGTTACAGCGGAGATTTACGAGGATGTTGCCTGGTATGGAAAATTTTAGCTATGAGGAAAGATTGAATAGGCTGAGTTTGCTTTCCTTGAAACAGAGGAGGCTGAGGGGTGACCTTATTGAGATGTAAAAAATTATGAGGGGCCTAGATAGAGTGGATAGCAAGGACCTATTTCCCTTGGCAGAGGGGTTAACAACCAGGGGACATTGATTTAAAGTAATTGGTAAGAGGGTTAGAGGAGATATGACAGGAAATTTCTTCACCCAGAGGGTGGTAGGGGTCTGAAACTCACTGCCTGAAAGGGTGGTAGAGGCAGAAACCCTCACCACATTTAAGGGGTGCTTGGATGTGTACTTGAAGTGCTGTAACCTGCAGAGTTACGGACCAAGAGCTGGAAAGTGGGATTAGGCTGGATAACTATTTTTCGGCCGGCACAGACACGATGGGCCAAAATGGTCTCCTTCCATGCCTTAAATTTCTATGATTCTATGATTTTCTATGAGTGGGCAAAGAAAGATTTACTTATTTTTCATGAACGAATCAAAAAATTTTACGACAGAATTGCTAGGGAGATCGCTTTCAAACTTCGTTCCAAATTTTCTCAGTCGAAATGTACATCCCTATCGCACTTCGACAAATCTCCTTGCAACAATGTAAGTCCCGAGTCATTATCATGAGCAAGATGTAACAAAAATTTAAATCTGAAGTACCAAGTAAAATATAATCTTAACTTGACACAGGTGAAAAATAAAATAAAAACATTGGAAAAATATCAGGCCCAAACCTTTGTGCATCTCTATTGTGCAGTTCAACCTATGTACTAAATTCAACCTAATAAGTAAAACACACTGGAGTGATAAACAGCATTGCTACAATTCTCCAAAAATCACCAGACAACCCAGTTTACAAATAATTTAGAAGAACGTACATTAATATCTTTGGTGGAGACTTCATCAGAAAGAGGATAGGTATGCAGCCTTATTGTGCTTGATTCTGTATGATAATCATCCATGGACTGGAACGGTACATTCATCGGGCTCAATTTTCCCCAATTAGCTGTGCCTTTTTTTTGACGTGCATGTTTTTTTTGGAGTAAATAAAAATCTCCAAATTTCCCCAAAGTTTCTGCGCCAGCGTAATTCACTTAGGTATGATTTATTTTTCGGCTACGATTTTTCTGCGTCATAGGGGGCGTAACTTGATGTCTGCACCAATTTTTGACATTTAAGCAAGTTTGGCCAACCTACATTTTTTCTACAACGACGTATGTGACCACTCCCCAAAAACGTTCTGGGCACAACAAAAATCAGCGCACATTACAAAATCAACGCAGAAAGACGCCATTGTTTTTAGCTGAAGTTTTCGAGGGAGTGAAGAAGGTAGAGAATATGCATCATAAATCTTCACTTTTTGAAAGTCAAAAGGGATAAATTGGAAGTGTAATGCAATTCTTGAATTTTTGATTTTTTTCAAAATACCACCCCACCACCGAACCTGTCCTCACCGGGCTCGAGGGTTGGAGCGTTGGCCGGCAGAATCGCTCCCTCGCCCGGACACAGGACCTCAGGGCTCGACTTCAAAAGAAGTCCGGGGGTGGAAGCCAAGCCCCGAGCCCCTGTGTCAGGGTGAGGGAGCGATTCTGCCGGCCGAGGCTCCGACCCTCGAGCCCGGTGAGGACAGGTTCGGTGGTGGGATGGTACTTTGAAAAAAATCAAAAATTCAAGAATTGCATTAAACTTTGTTGCCCCAAAGGTCTTCATTCAATGCCTTGCTTCCCGTTGTTAGCAAGCCTATTGCACATGCGCAGACCAGGGTGTGGTCCATACTAGGGCATCCATTTTAGAGAGAGAGAAGGAAGAAATGGGGTGTGTGCTTCTTTGTTCTTGTGTTTTCAGGTTGTTGCAAAGCTACAATTTAATTATAGGGGCAATGCCATACTTCGTACAAGCCTCCTGCATGATGATGCTGCGGAGGAGAAGATTGATTAGACAGCACCACCTGAGGAACCTCGGAGCACGTAGGATGATGAGCAGGAGGCCTTACCCATATCAGGTATATAGAGACAGGTGTTCATACCTGCAACTGAGTGAGGCAGACTGTGTGAGAAGGGGGCGTTTCCACAAAGAAGTTATAACTGAGATTGATGAGTTAATAAAAGCAGACCTGCAGCCTAGAAGCATCAGGAGGACTGCTTTGTCAGTTGAAGTAAACTGGAGTGGAATTAAACTACAGAGTCTCTTATCAACAAAGGCAGACATTGATGCCTCCAGTGCGCCAGCGCAGCCTTCAGCTGCCTGAAAAGAGTGTTTGAAGACCAGGCCCTCAAATCTACCACCAAACTCATGGTCTGCAGGGCTGTAGTAATACTCGCCTTCCTGTATGGATCTGAGGCATGGACGATGTATAGAAGGCACCTAAAGTCGCTGGAGGTATATCACCAATGATGTCTCCGCAAGATCCTGCAAATCCTCTGGGAGGACAGGCACACCAACATCAGTGTCCTCGACTAGGCCAACATCCTCAGTATTGAAGCACTGACCACACTCGATCAGCTTCACTGGGCAGGCCACATAGTACGCATGCCAGATACAAGATTCCCTAGGCAAATACTTTATGTGGAGCTCCTTCATGGTAAATGAACCAAAGGAGGACAGCGGAAACATTATAAGGACATCCTCAAAGCCTCGCTGGTAAAGTGCGACATCATCACTGACAACTGGGAGACCCTGGCCGCAGACTGCCCAAGGTGGAGAAAGTACATCCGGGAGGGCGTTGAGCTCTTCGAGTCTCAATGCAAAGAGCATAAAAAGGCCAAGCGCAGGCAGCGGAAGGAGTGCGCGACAAACCAGCCCCACCGACCCCGTCCCTCGACGAATGTCTGTCCCACCTGTAACAGGGTCTGTGGCTCTCGTATCGGATTGTTCAGCCATCAAAGAACTCACTTTGGGAGTGGAAGCAAGTCCTCCTCGAATCCGAGGGACTGCCTATGATGATGATAATGAAGTAAAGGTTACAGCTGCACTTTCATTTTATGCATCTGAATCATTCCAGGCCACAACTGGGGATGTGTACGCCATTTCTCAACATGCAACACATATCTGCATTCGGCAAGTGACTGCTGCACTATATGCCGGGAGGAATGACTACATAAAGTTCCCCATCACCGCCCAGGCAATGCGTGACAGGACTGTGGGATTCTCCCAGGATTGCTGGCTTCCCCAAGATACAGGTTTACATTGATTGTACTCTCATCACCTTGTGAGCACCTTTGGACAATTCCAAGATACACAGATACAGAAAAGGTTTCCACACCATGAACGTGCAGCTCGTCTGTGACGATATGCATCACATCATGACAGTTGATGTGAGTTACCCTGGGAGCACCCATGATGCTTTCATCCTACACGAGAACACTATATCGGCCATGTTTCAGCAGCAGCCAGAAGGGCAGAGCTGGCTGCTGGGAAACAAAGGGTACGGCCTCACCACCTGGCTCATGATGCCCCTGCGCGTAACCCGGATGGAAGCTGAGTGAGAATACAACATGTCGCACATTGCAACACGCAGTATAATAGAGAGGGCCATTGTCAACTTGAAGCAGTGTTTCGGATCCTGGACCATTCCGGAGGCTACTTGCAATACTCCCCTGAGATTGTTGGTCAGTTCACTGTTGTCTGCTGCATGCTGCACAACTTAGCCATCATGAGGCAACAGCAGCTAATAGTAGAAGACCCACCTGAGGTGAGAGTGGCTGATGATGATGAGGAAGATGCAGATGATGAGGAGGAGGAGTACAAGGAGGAGGAGGAAACATAGAAACATAGAAAATAGGTGCAGGAGTAGGCCATTCGACCCTTCGAGCCTGCACCGCCATTCAATGAGTTCATGGCTGAAAATGCAACTTCAGTGCAAGACATGCTGAACATGCAAGACATGCAACTACCTGGGTGAAGGAGAGCGGGCCATCGAGCCCCTTTAACGATTGCACGAGCCTTGCGCCAGCAGCTCATCCATGAACGCTTTGCTGTCTGAAGGCTCAGCGGCAACTATTCAAAATGAACCATGTTTACTGTTTGGACCTGTTTTGCAATGTGTTGGGTTAATAATGGAACAAATAATGTAAATAATTCTCCTTTAATTCAAAAAGTTGTGTTAAAAATGGAACAAATAATGTAAATGATTCTTCTTTATTTCACAATGTTGGTTGTTCCAGTTAAGTTTCTGGTCAATGGTGACACCCAAGGTATTGATAATGGGAGATTTGGCAATAGTAATGCCGTTGAATGTCAAGGGGCTGTTGTTAAACTGTCATTTGTTGGAGATAGTCATTGCCTGGTACTTGCGTGGCGCGAATGTTACTGCCAGAGCTATTCTGATGGTGGTTTCAAAATCTGGCTCCAGGAGACTGCATAACACTGTCACAAACTACCTTGTAAATTATAGGCTTTCTGGGCATATCCAGGTATGATTGCCTTGACTGTATATGTTGGTGATAGCATAACGGCAGCTCTGTTTTGAACACCTGAGGTATAATTACATCTGTTTTCTCTGCTTCTTCCTCCAGAACCTGCATATGCAGTGTAGGCCCAATGGGATACCCTTAGGTGCTAGTAAGACGATGAACAATTGAAATTCTGTTTGCAAACATCCACAGAGTGGGGCTGGGGTGCAGCTTTAGAAAGGTATGAGTTGCTTTAGCACTGAACACAAAAAAGCAGCGCAGAAACAGATATACCATCGGATCAACTTGTAGCAACTACCAAAAAAACAAAATACTGTGGATGCTTGAAATCTGAAATAAAAACAGAAAATGCTCAGCAGATCAGGCAGCACCTGTAGAGAGATAAACAAAGGCCCAGAAGTTGCGGTGGGTAATAACAGTGAACGAACAACGTTCGCTGTCATTACCCCTTTGAAATTGACCACAACTTCAGGATTTATCGCATGCGCACCCGAACGCGGAAATCCTGAAGTTATGGTCTGTCATTTACTGCTCTAACACTGGCGGTGCTGTGGTCTCCCTCCCCCCTCCGCTAACCCCATAGCCAGCAATCTGTGTAATTAGTGAAAACGGTGAAACTGATGAAAACATGGGGCTCGAACCTCCACTTTTGTGCTTATCACCCAAAAATGGGCGTTATTTCCGGCATGGGCGGTAAAAAAGGGTTTTCAGATCGCCAGCTTCTCGGCCATTCTCAAAGCACCTAGTCTCCATTTTTGAAAATGGGCATTACCGCGAGCGATATGAAGTGGGCGACAACGTTAAATTTTTTTGACCTTCTGCCGTAAAGTGTGGCTATCCTTAGCAACGGCATGGCAACGCTCGATTCCCGCGATTCAGGAGGTCAAGGGTCATCATGACTTGCGCAGAAGAGGAGACAGAGAGAGGGAGCTCAGAGGGTCTGGAGGCGTGTTTTGGGTGTGGTGTGGTTACTTTGGGAGGAAGGAGGGAGACTTTAGAACTTCACAGCAAGTAGGGAAACAAAAATTAGCTGTTATCAGTCACATATTTGCCCGAATTTGGCCTATAATGGAGAGAGAGGTGGAGACATCACAGCATGCCTTGGAGACTGACGCTGGAGAGAGCAGTGAGGTGGGAGAGGAACACATTGGAGGGCGCAAAAGAGCCAGGAGATTCTCGGTCGAGGCAAATGCCTCCCTCCTGCAGAAGGTCGAGCTACGCTGGGGTGATTTGACACAGGGAGGGTGTGGGAAGCCCACCCCAAAGGCCAATCAGAAGATATGGACAGAGATAGCAGAGGTTTATCTCGTCAGCGACCAACGAGGTGCGTGAGGGAAAACAATGGAACGACTTTGTGGGAGCTGCAAGAGTAAATATTACATTGATTTACATGTACTTACGTATTTATATAATTTGATTTGTAACAGTCATGAGTGACTATCATCAGATGTGAGGTCTTTCACTTTTACCGGGAATGTTTTACTCAAAGCCAGCGGTCACGATGTACATCTTTAGGTAAAGAATGAAAATTTTCACATTAATCATGATTACATCTGTCAATTATGTATTGTATCAGTCTCTGTGACAGTACCTAGCAATGATATCACGCAATGATGTCATGACATGTCATCCTTTTACCTTTTACAGAAGAAGCTATCGATGATGAGGTCCGCGCAGAGGCGAACGGATGTGGGACCACCAGTCCCCAGTGACATCACTGATATGGAGGAGCAGGTGCTCGCACTCGTGGGGAAGCAGCCCCCGGACAGCCACGAACGCATCTGCAGACCCTGAAGTGATACCACGTGAGTAAAGCTTACACCATTGCATGATGTGAAGTCAATAGATGCCACACCCACTCATATCCGACCAATCATATATGATAGATGATTTCTAAAATTGTCATAGAAATAATGATGGCCTAATGAAAATCATTGGAATGCAAATGTTTTGATGGTCATGAAATATGATGCCAGCGATGATTTTGAGAGTGGTAGTGCTTTTATCCTGCATATGCTGTGTGTAGCGCTGGACTCACCTTGTGACCCTAGCACCCACTTCTCCTCTAATAACCTCATCTGTGTTTTACAGCTCAACCAGCAGCGCGTCCCAAGGCAAGACCACAGAGGCCAGGAGGTGAGGGCGCGGGGCAGGAGTCGACTGATGATCCAACATCTGATGTTGAGGAGCTCTGATTCTCGCCTGTCAATCTGCTGGGTCTGTTGTACATGGATAAGAGCGCGGGCTTCGAGGAACCCGCATCACCATGCTCCAGAAGCCATTCCACCCCAAGGCCATGTAATGCTCCTACGGTCATTCTCGCCTCCACTCTGGATGTACCAGCCCCAAGCACCTCACCACAGGATACCCCATTTGTCCCCAGGACGGCACCGACCCCGCGGTGGTCTCATAGACGTGGCAGGTCTGTTCCTGCAGACATTGGTGACCAGCCCATCGAAGCATTGGGGGACATATCCTGACAGCTGGCCACCATGACCGACTACATTCCGTGGATGGCGGAGGCTCTGGATGCGATAGCCAGGAATATTGCTGGCACAGGACTCCAACTGGTTCCCGAGCGCGGCACTCCACCCCTAGGTCCCGCACCACCACTGCGAATGACAGATGAGAGCAAGGACCAAGATTCTGCTTCTGCATCAGATAATGTTGCCCCCTCGGCATCCCCCGCTTCCGTACCCGTGCAATGACTGCACCTGCCTTCATCCCCCCCAATGTGGCACCACCTGAGGAGCTCCTCGGCCAATCGTCGTGGAGCGAGGAGGGGAAGGTATATGTCCGCAGGTGATGGCTGTGTTATATCTCCATCTGGGTGTATGCAATTTGTTGTAATGTATGGGGGCTGGGGACCATCCTCCTGCTTTGCCTTTGTATTCTGTGTTGCTGGACATTTTGAACATGTGATTGATGTCAATGGTGGTAAAAGTGGGGTGTGGGCGTGGGTTAGTTATTATTGCTTATGATACTTATGATTTCAGACCAATGGTGGTATAATTTTTTTTTTTATTGAAAATAACCTCGTTGCACATTGTCTCAGATAGCTGCACCATTACATGAAAGGGTTAAATACAATTTAACTTCAATCAACATAAACTTTAACTGGCACCAAGGTGATGTCTGAGCTGCAAACACACAGCAGTGCATCAGCATTGTCACTCACATCAATGCTCTTTCAGGCAAATCGTTCAGCTATCAACTCCTCACGTAAGAGTCTTGCAGCTATGTAGCCACCACGGACCCTTTCCTGCGGTCTGGAGGGGGTCGTGGACATGGTTGCATACCCAGCCCAATTGTCTGGCCCTAGGTCAGAATCCAGCCCCACGTCATGCTCTTCCTTCTCTCCTGAGGTGCAGCATCAGTACCTTCTGGCAATTCTAGGCCCCTCCTAATAGCCAGGTTGTGCAGCATCGAGCACACAACCATGAATTTACCTACTTGCTCAGGGTTGTATTGTCGCTCCCCTCCAGAGTGGTCAAGACATCTGAAGCGCTGCTTAAGCACAGTTATTGTTTGGTGACCCCATTGCATTGAAAGTACAATAGCAATTGATCAGAAGCAATGATTTCCTTACTAAAATACACCTGGAGAACTGGTTGGCACACAGGAAGCAGAGAGTAGGGATAAACAGGTCCTTTTCAGAATGGCAGGCAGTGACTTGTTGGGTGCCACAGGGCTCAGTGCTGGGACCCCAGCTATTTACAATATACATCAATGATTTAGATGAAGGAATTGAATGTAATATCTCCAAGTTTGCAGAGGACATTAAGCTTCGTGGCGGTGTGAGCTGTGAGGAGGATGCTAAGAGGCTGCAGGGTGACTTGGGCAGGTTAGGTGAGTGGGCAAATGCATGGCAGATGCAATATAATGTGGATAAATGTGAGGTTATCCACTTTGGTGGCAAAAACAGGAAGGCAGAATATTATCTGAATGGCGGCAGATTAGGAAAAGGGGAGGTGCAACGAGACCTGGGTGTCATTGAAAGTTGGCATGCAGGTACAGCAGGCGGTGAAGAAGGCAAATGGCATGTTGGCCTTCATAGCTAGGGGATTAGGAGCAGGGAGGGTCTTAATGCAATTGTCCAGGGTCTTGGTGAGGCCTCACCTGGAATATTGTGTTCAGTTTTGGACTCCTAATCTGAGGAAGGACATTCTTGCTATTGAGGGAGTGCAGCAAAGGTTCACCAGACTGATTCCCAGGATGGCAGCACTGACATGAAGAGAGACTGGATCGATTGGGCCTGTATTTACTGGAGTTTAGAAGAATAAGAGGGGATCTCATAGAAACATATAAAATTCTGACAGGACTGGACAGGTTAGATGCAGGAAGAATGTTCCCGATGTAGGGGAAGTCCAGAACCAGGGATCACAGTCTAAGGATAAGTGGTAAGCCATTTAGGACCAAGATGAGGAGAAACTTCTTCACTCAGAGAGTTGTTAACCTGTGGAATTCTCTACCGCAGATGCCAGTTCATTGGATATATTCAAGAGGAAGTTAAATATGGCCCTGACAGCTAAAGGGATCAAGGGGTATGGAGAGAAAGCAGGAAAGGGGTACTGAGGTGAATGATCAGCCATGATCTTATTGAATAGTGGTGCAGGCTCGAAGGGCTGATTGGCCTACTCCTGCATCTATTTTCAACGTTTCTATGTAGCTATGGAGTAAATCCCTAAAAGTCCAGAGTCTGAAAATATGTCGGTTGAGATGTTCACTTCACCTGAGAAGAACTCCAGAGTCAATGCAAACTCCCCCGAAGTTGAGGCAGCCTTTTGAATGAAGCGACCTGCGATTTAAAAAATGACAGCCACACCGCTGGTGTTCGTTCAGAACAGTTCTACTTTTTGTGGGCGGTTTTTTGGGCGAGCGATATTGTGGGCGATATGTGTGTGAGGTGAGGAAAGTGATGCTGGATGATCTCCTGGGCATTAGATTCACCAAATGTGCTCTTTACGACAAAAAAAATGGGCAGGTGGTATTATTGAATTTCGGTGTTAATTCCGTGTGGAAAGTATGGGCGTTGATTTCACCCATTCTGATGATTCCGCCCCCAAAAATTGGGTGGGCAGTAATATTTTTTCCTGGCACGTGGGGAAAGTAATGCTTGGTGATAAGTTTTCTAAAAATGCCCATCAGTTTCCATTTTGTGCCAAAATGGGTGATATATGGGCGTTATACGTCATTTCAGTGGTAAAGTGGGCGTTAAGCATGAAAAAAAAGGGGAGGTTCCAGCCCATGGGCTTTTCTGCTGTATTTTCATTGTTAAACATCCCATTAAAAGTTAGACCTTGTTGGATTAGGTATAGCTGGGGTTTTAACAGTGTATTGACTGCTAAACAAATGTTATAACCCTGAAAAACTAATTTTAATTTTGTGGAGTGTCAAATTTCTCCATTTTAATTAAAATTACAGTTTTTAAGAAACTTTAGAAAAAAATATATAATTTATAAAAATATATATTTTTTAAAGTTTGTTCATATTTATTTCAGGTTTAACTTTTGTCTATGTGAGCGCCCCAGTCTCTCTTTTTCTCCCAAGAGCACTTCCTGGTTCCCTCTCTCTGAGAATTCTGCATTGTAATTGGCTATTTAGACAGCTTGTTGATGTCATAGCAGCTCGCACTATGGAATTCCCATTATACTGCACTTGTCTCAATTGAACGTTGAAAAAGCCAAAAAATCTCTCCACAGACATCACGAGATCTTTATGGTCTGCTTTCTTCGAGGCCAACGGCTGACCATATTACAGACCAATGTTAACATTTCAGGTTGATGGTCTTCCATCAGAACTAGAAATAGTTAGAGATGTAACAAGTTTTAAGCAAGTACAGAGGCAGGGAAAGCGGGAGGAGAGGAATTAACAAAAGGAAAGGTCTTTGATAGGTTGGAAAGCAGGAGAGATTAAATAACAAAAGGAATGATGTTACAAGGTAAAAGGGGACGGTAATGGAACAAGTAAAGAAACAAAAGATGGGTTTAGAGGAGGTGTGAATAGCAATAGCAGAATCATTACCAACAACTGCTGTTTGAAAAAATGGGAGGTGATAGGAGTGCTTTGAAGTGTTGATAGACAGGTGAAGAGGTGAAGTACTGGGCTCAGCTTTGCTGCTCCCATGCGGTAACTGAATCTCTTCCTGAATTGAACCCAGATCCTGCTAGCACTAACGCTGTACAGGCCTGCTGACTAATAGCCCTGGGGTTATTCCTCTGGTTGCTGCGTTACAGTAACTCCCTCCTTGCCCTGACTTCCTCCTCTAAAGGGTACGGTATTATAGTGGTTATGTTACTGGACTAATAATCCAGCGGCCTAGACTACTGATCCAGCGACATGAGTTCAAATCCCACCACTGCAACTTGGGAATTTAAATTCAGTCAATTAAATCAATCTGGAATAAAAAAAGCTAGTATGGTGATTGTAAAGTATTTGCTTCATGGGTTCTTTGCTAAAACATTCATAGCAACACATTGCTTTTAAGAACTAGTTAGTTTATTAACAAATCACACTACACATTACCAGTTCATCCACTAGGCTCACAAACGAATGCCTCATCGTAGATTCCATGTGAATCGTGTTTTTTTTTGAGTTTTGTGAAAATCGCGTGACTGGCTCAGCCACTGACACTTCAACAGCTCTACAAATCTGTGAGCATACTCACAGGTGCATACATTACAGTGACCATGAAACGACCGGATTGCCATAAAAACCCATCGGGTTCACTAATATCTTTTAGGGAAGGTATATCTTCTGTCCTTACCTGATCTGGCCTATATGCGACTCCAGACCCACAGCAAGTTGGTTAGCTCTTAACTGCCCTCTGAAATGGCCTAGCAAGCCACTCAGTTGTCTCAAGGGCAATTAGGGATGGGCCTTGCCAGCAACGCCCACATCCCATGAATGAATAAAAAAGAACTAGAAGCTCACGGCAGGAAACAGAAAACCGGGCACAGCCCTTCTACTCATCTGCGCTGCCTAAATATTTTGATGTGTTCTTCCAGCAAAAATGTAAGTGGGGAATGTAATCTCGGTGAGCGGTGTATTCTTTCTTTGAATAGGTCTCAGAAGACATGCCGGAAATTGAGCTTCATATGAGCAGGCTGCCCGATTTCCAACACGCCAGTCGAATGGAAATGAGACCCGGTAGTTGAAATTACCTGATCATCCCGCCGATGACGTCATTGGAGCTTGCAACCTGCCCCACTATCCCCCCACCCACTAACCGCCCCCCCCACCCCCGCCCCCACACCACAACGCACACCTCAAGTTAAAATCGGAGCTCAAGATTTGTTGAAGAAAGCCATAGCATGCATTGATATTCATGCAAGGCGCTGATTGTATTATCCATTTGTATTTATTTTTTGTTTTGTCTGTCTGGGGCTATGTAAGAAAACAATTAAACTGAAATTATCAGGTTTACTTTATATTCAGTATCTGCTGAAACTGCTGTCAAACAAAGTTCAAGTTCATGGTGCATGTGGAAAGCTGCTCAACAAATAAATTACTTTGCAAAGCAGAAGAACTGACTTGTCAAGTGTTCCTTTTCACTGTTACACTTGTCTTATTGGTACATTTGTGAAATGGTAAGACTGAACTGCCGAGTTACATGAGTTGCTCACACTGCTCTGGAGGTTTGATGGTAAATTTTAGGAATGCGCACTCTTTCTGTGGTGCCTTGTCCACCAGGAATGTATGTCAGCAAGCTGCATGCATGCTCCGCACAATTATCCATCCATTAAAATTAAAATGTTGCCACTTCTCTATATTAACATCCAGAGGGTGATAATCTAAATTGGGAATATTCATTCACAAAACTTACACTTCGGTAACAGCTCAATTTATCAACCTTGAGCAGTACTGATGCATTATCTATGATTGAAAAGAGCTGATGAGATGGTCAGTTCTCCTCAGTCAAAGGAATTTAGAGTGGAAGTGTAGGAAACTTGCCTACCTTTATAAACAAAGCACATGTACACTCAAGGAAAAACAATTTATGGCTCAACAAGGTGGTCTCACCTACATTAACAATTCTGAGGTAGGACTAGCCGCTCCAATGTTGTGCTACCCATTTAGGATCTTTGTGAAATACATGTTATAAATGTTGCTTTGTTTTGCAGATTTCAGTACTATATAAAGACTGCACACCTAATCTTTGTATCTTCCTTGTTAATCACTTTCTTCCTTTAGTTCCGAGAATTCCCTAACCAGTCTCTCCTTTTAATTATGTGCTGCTGTAATTAATTTGGTCCCATCCAAACTGGAGATTCAAGTGGACATTTTTTTAATTCTTTTATTGGATTAGTTGAAACAGCCAGTGTAAAAAAATAAATCAATGCTTTAAATATTTTAGCTTAACTTGCACAAGGTTAGAGGACAAAATCGACTGTGCTCCCCATCCCTAAGGTTGAATGGATTAATAGCAATAGTCTTGAAAAGTAAAAACTTTGAGCTTCTCTCTTGGGCTGGGTGAATAATTATAATGATGAGTGTAAAACCAAGGCATACAAACTTTGATCCAAAATCGGATCACAGCCAGGGTGACAGTAGGGACAATTTTATAAACTGTTTCAGATCAGGCATTAAGAACATGGTATGCTGAGTTGTAGTTTAGAGTCATTCTTCCTCAAAATCATGCTCCATCTCTTCTGCTCTATCCTTACTAATCTTATTTTGGCCAGTAGTCCCAAGACCTGTTCCCACAGCTCCCCCTCTTTCCCTTCGGCTACTTTTCCACCTCAACCCCTTGTTTACCGACATCATCGATCTATCACTACCCTGCATCATTGTTTCTTCAAAATGCCACCATCACCCCCTCCTAAGAAAAGCTCACTTTAAGCCCTACTACCTTCAATTAGCATCCTATCTCAACCCTTCCTTCTGTTTCCAAAGTCTTTGTTGTCTTGTAACTACACATCTGATGCGATTGCACTAGAGAGGGTACAGAGGAGATTTACAAGGATGTTGCGAGCATTAGAACATTTTAGCTATGAGGAAAGAATGCATAGGCTAGGGTTGTTTTCTTTGGAACAGAACAGGCTGAGAGGAAGCTATCCATTGAGGTGTACAAAATTTTGAAGGCCTAGATAGAGTGGATAGGAAGGACCAATTTTCCTTAGTAGAGAGGTCAGTAACCAGGGGGTATGCATTTAAAGTAATTGGTAAAAGGATTAGAGGGGAGGTGAGGGAAACTGTTTTCACCCAGAGGATGGTCAGGATCTGGAACTCAACATCCAGGAGGCATAGATTTAAAGTAATTGGTAGGAGGTTTAGAGGGATTTGAAGGGAAATTTCTTCACCCAGAGGATGGTGGGGGTTTAAAACTCATTGGCTGAAAGGGTGGTAGAGGCAGAAACCCTCATCACATTAAAAAATACTTGGATATCCACTTGAAGTGCCGTAACCTCCAGAGCTATGGATCAAGAGCTGGAAAGTGGGATTAGGCTGGATAGCTCTTTTTCGGCCGGCACAGACATGATGGCCGAATAGCTTCCTTCTGTGTCGTAAATTTCTATGATTCTACGATTCTATCTGTGTCTTTCATTATGTCCTGTTTGAGACTTTTCAACATGGTTTCCACCCACAGCACAGAGACAGCATTTGGCATTATCATAAATTACATCTTCTGTAACTGTGGCCACAGCTTACTATCCCTTTTCATTCTTTTTACCCTCTCCTTAGTCTTGGATACCACTGATCATTCAGTCTTCCAGCCGAGTTGCTCCTCAGCATGTCGATACATGTCCCTGTGATCACAGTCGATGTTCTCCAATAGCTTCTCCTCCAATGGCCGCATGTTCACCATCAGCGTACCCCGGGGTTATATCCTTGTTCCCTCCTTTTTATCATTTGTTTGCTTTCTCTTGGTGACATCTTCCAGGGATATGGGATCAAGTTCCATATTTATGCTCATGACATCCGCCTTTATGCTTTCTGGCTCCTCCCTTCATTCTACAGATGTTTCTCAACAACTTAGCACTAAATCTAGCATGAATTAAAATCTCCTCCAGCTTAATGTTGGCATCCTTTTTAGTTCCCTTCAAATCTTACTTGCCTGTGTCATACCCTCATTCAACCTCTGCAATTGCCACCTTAGGTTAAGCCCAATAGGGTGCAATCTTGGCTCTGAGTTTCCTTCCCACATCCATTCTGTCACCAAGACCATCTCCAGCTCATCTCCTCCTGTCACAACTGCAAATCATTCAGAATCCCACTATCCATAGAAGTAAAACAAATAACTTGCATTTTTGCATTGCCTTTCACGACCTCAAGATATCCTGAAGTACTTCACAGCCAATTAAGTACGTTTAAAGTGTAGCCACTGTTGTAATGTTCTTATGACCTTACCTGCTGAAGGCCCTCCACTTCTTTTATCCTGATTGCAAGCTGTACTGGTTCCCAGTTTTCCAAGAAATCAATCTTAATATCACATTCCTTAACTTCAAATACCTCCACAGCCTACCTCAGTAAGGTCCTATGTTCCTGCTCTTCACTTCTTTCATACTGGACTTTTCCTAATTCCTCATTCTCAGCACTCCTGGGTCACACAACTCTCATGTGGCTGAGAGATATGCTGAGTGGTTTTCTCTAAACCCATCACAGTCTTGATCTTTGCTGGCCAGGCAAGAGTGTCTGGTGAAGATTGCATGAACAATTTTGACAAGATTATTTTTTTTCTGTAAGTTTCTTGAAATTATGAGTTTTTGCAGCCACCATCCTTTGCTATAAATGTCTCCTTATATTCTCATCAGTCCCACATCATCTGACCGATTTGGGGTCTTCATATGGGTTCCCCACTGTTACCATTTTATTTGCACCACTCTGAACCACTTGTCATGGTAACATGAGCGGACATAGAATTCATGAAGTGTGTAGACAGCACAAAATCTCCCAATATATAAAGATGATATATTCAATATTTATAACCCCATTGCATTGTTTCCCATTGTCATGCTCCATGTCCAACAATCTCTGCCTATACTAATACAAAAGCAAATACAAAAGCGGATGCTGGAGTCTGAAATAAAAACAGAGAATGCTGGAAATCTCAGCGGGTCAGGCAGCAGCTGTGGAGAGAAAAACAATATTAATGTTTCGGGTCAACTACGCTTTGTCAGAACAGTTCTGACGAAGAGTAGTCGACCTGAAATGTTAACGCTGTTTTTCTCCATATATGTGCCTATACTAACGTTGAAATCTCCACTCAACAGGATCACAAGTCTGCAGGACCCTTGTGTTTCCCAACCTAACTAAACACCTGGGACCATTAATAAATAAATAGCTTCAAACCTTATATCTGCATCACTACCAGTTCAAACACAACCACAGCATTAAACCTTTATGTATCAATGTATTTCTCTCTCAAGCACCATGTAATGAAAATATACAATGACTTGATAAAGGAATTATGTGAAGATAAATATAAGTAGAAATGTACCAATCCTTAGCTCCCAGTTTTGTCGCAGTATTTTTGACCCACGCAGATTTTGAATACAATTTCTCACTGGACATGCAGGATCAGTGAATTTACCCTGTAAGCTCTTCAAAATAGGATTTTTAAAACAAGCATCAAGCCAAGTATGTGATGTATTTCCAGTCCACATTAAGTGCTATATCATGATCAACAATCAAAGAACCAGTTCTGGGAATAACACTTTGTAAAGCTCATTAAGGAGTCCATCAGAATGGATTCTTTCCCAACTTCATTGATCTGATGCCCTGTTATTTCCTCCAGTCAGATGGAGGAGTCAAGATCGTCTGCATCAAAATCAACAATGTGGAAGTAATAGATCATTCAAATATTCTGTCATTGTTTTTGGAGAATAATGCAACTAGTACAAATTCTTGCAAAGCCTTGAGAATGCTGAAGTCATGAGAGTTTGGCAAGACGTAAAAAAAATCATGCTGGAAAGGCATTATCAGCATCAATCCAGTTATCTGGTTCTTCAACAAAAGCAAAATACTGCGGATGCTGGAATCTGAAATAAAAACAGAAAATGCTGGAAAGCTCAACGGGTCAGGCAGTATCTGTGGAGAGAAAAACAGAGTTAACGTTTCAGGTCGATGACCTTCGTCAGAACTGGGAATGTTCGAAAAGAGCACATTCTTAAGCACTGAAAGGGGGAGGGGAAGAAAGAACAAAAGGGAAGGTGATAGGGTGGAAGGCAGATTAGAGAGACAAAAGGGATGATGGGCCGATTTGAAATGGTAATCACAGAAGTTAGAAAAGGGTAAATCTGGATAGAATGTGAATGGCAGAATAATGACCAGCTGCCATTTGGAGACAAAAAGGGAAAAAAAGAAGAGAAAAAGAAAAAAAGAAAAACATAAGATGGGGGCGGGGAGGGAGCAAAAGATGGCAAGAGGTTATGCTCTGAAATTGTTGAACTCGATATTGAGTCCAGATGGCTGTAAAGTGCTTAAACGAAAGATGAGGTGCTGTTCCTCGAGCTTGCGTTGAGCTTCATTGGAACAGTGGAGGAGTCTGAGGATGGAGAGGTCAGAGTGGGAGTGGAGTGAAGAATTAAAGTGACACATGACTGGAAACTCAGGGTCAAATTTGTGGACTGAATGGAGGTGTTCAGCAAAGCAGTCACTCAATCTACGCTTGGTCTCCCCAATTTAGAGGAGACCACATCGTGAGCAGTGAATACAGTATACTAAATTGAAAGAAGTATAAGTAAATCGCTGTTTCACCTGGAAGGAGTATTTGGGGCTCTGGATAGTGGGAAGGGAGGAGGTAAAAGGGCAGGTGTTGCATCTCCTGCGCTTGCACAGGAAAGTGGGAAGGGGAGGGGGTGCTGGGGTGACTGCGGAATGGACCAGGGTATCACGGAGGGAGTGGTCCCTTTGGAAACAAAGAAACATAGAAACATAGAAAATAGGTGCAGGAGTAGGGCATTTGGCCCATCGAGCCTGCACCACCATTCAATAAGATCATGGCTGATCATTCCCTCTGTACACCTTTCCTGCTTTCTCTCCATACACCTTGACCCTTTAGCCGTATGTATATTGTAAATATCTGGGGTCTTCCGTGAGCCCTGTGGCACCCCACTCGTCACTGCCTGCCATTCTGAAAAGGACCCGTTTATCACGACTCTCTGCTTCCTGTCTGCCAACCAGTTCTCTATCCACGTCAATACGTTACCCCCAATACCATGTGCTTTAATTTTGCACACCAATCTCTTGTGTGGGACCTTGTCAAAAGCCTTTTGAAAGTCCAAATACACCACATCCACTGGTTCTTCCTTGTCCACTCTACTAGTTACATCCTCAAAAAATTCAAGAAGATTTGTCAAGCATAATTTCCCTTTCATAAATCCATGCTGTCTTGGACCGATCCGGTTACTGCTTTTCAAATGCGCTGCTATTTCAACTTTAATAATTGATTCCAACATTTTCCCCACTACTGATGTCAGGCTAACTGATCTATAATTACCCGTTTTCTCTCTTTCCATCCTTTTTTAAAATGTGGTGCTACATTATCTACACTCCAGTCCATAGGAACTGATCCAGAGTCGATAGAGTGTTGGAAAATGATCACCAATGCATCCACTATTTCTAGGGCCACTTCCTTAAGTACTCTGAGATGCAGACTATCAGGCCCTGGGGATTTATTGGCCTTCAATCCTATCAATTTCACTAACATAATTTCCTGAATAATAAGGATTTCCTTCAATTCCTCCTTCTCACTAGACCCTCGGTCCCCTAGAATTTCCGGAAGGTTATTTGTGTCTTCCTTCGTGAAGACAGAACCAAAATATTTGTTCAATTGGTCTGCCATTTCTTTGTTCCCCATTATAAATTCACCTGATACTGACTTCAAGGGACCTACATTTGTCTTCACTAATGGTTTTCTCTTCACATATTTATAGAAGGTTTTGCAGTCAGTTTTTATGTTCAGAGCAAGCTTCCTTTCATATTTCCCCCCTCCTAATTAAACCCTTTGTCCACCTCTGCTGAATTATAAATTTCTCCCAGTCCTCAGGTTTGCTGCTTTTTCTGGCCAATTTATATGCCTCTTCCTTGGATTTAACACTATCCTTAATGTCCCATGTTAGCCACGGTTGAGCCACCTTCCCTGTTTTATTTTTACTCCAGACAGGGATGTACAATTGTTGAAGTTCATCCATGTGATCTTTAAATGTTTGCCATTGCCTATCCAGCATCAACCCTTTAAGTATCTATTCTAGTCAATTCACATCTCACACCATCGAAGTTACCTTTCCTTAAGGTCAGGACCCTCATCTCTGAATTAACTGTGTCACTCTCCATCTTAATAAAGAATTCTACCATATTTTGGTCACTCTTCCCCAAGGGGCCTTGCACAACAAGATTGCTAATTAATCCTTCTCATTACACATCACCCAGTCTAGGATGGTCACCCTCTAGTTGGTTCCTCGAAATATTGGTCTAGAAAACCATCCCTAATACACTCCAGGATATCCTCCTCCACCGTATTGCTACCAGTTTGGTTAGCCCAATCTATATGTAGATTAAAGTCACCCATGATAACTGCTGTAGCTTTGTTGCACGCATCCCTAATTTCTTGCTTGATGCTGTCCCCAACCTCACTACTACTGTTTGGTGGTCTACACAACTCCCACTAGGGTTTTCTGCCCTTTGGTATTCAGCAGCTCCACCCATACAGATTCCACATCATCCAAGCTAATGTCCTTCCTTACTATTGCGTTAATTTCCTCTTTAACCAGCAATGCTACCCCACTTCCTTTTCCTTTCTGTCTATCATTCCTGAATGTTGAATACCCCTGGATGTTGAGTTCTCAGCCTTGGTCACCCTGGTGCCATGTCTCCATAATCCTAATTATATCATATTCGTTAATAACTGCCTGTGCAGTTAATTCGTCCACCTTATTACGAATACTCCTCGCATTAAGGCACAGAGCCTTCAGGCTTGGCTTTTTAACACACTTTGCCCCTTTAGAATTTTGCTATAATGTGGCTCTTTTTGATTTTTGCCTTGGGTTTCTCTGCCCTCCATATTTACTTTTCTTCTTTTCATCTTTTGCTTCTGCCCCCATTCTACTTCCCTCTGTCTCCCTGCATAGGTTACGATCCCCCTGCCATATTAGCTTAACCCCTCCCCAACAGCACTAGCAAACACTCCCCCTAGGACATTGGTACCGGTCCTGTCCAGGTGCAGACCGTCGGTTTGTACTTGTCCCACCTCTCCCAGAACCGGTTCCAGTGTCCCAGGAATTTGAATCCCTCCATCCTGCATCACTCTTCAAGCCACACATTCATCTTAGCTATCCTGCAGTTCCTACTCTGACTAGCACGTGGCACTGGTAGCAATCCTGAGATTACTACCTTTGAGGTCCTGCTTTTCAATTTTAGCTTGTAGGACCTCATCCCATTTTTTACCTATATCATTGGTACCTATATGCACCACGGCAACTGGCTGTTCATCCTCCCCCTCCAAAATGTCCTGCACCCACTCCAAGACATCCTTGACCCTTGCACCAGGGAGGCAACATACCATCCTGGAGTCTCAATTGCAGCTGCAGAAACGTCTATCTATTGCCCTTACAATCGAATTCCCTACCACTAGAGCTCACCCACTCTTTTTCCTGCCCTCCTGTGCAGCAGTGTCACTCATGGTGCCATGAACTTGGCAGCTGCTGCCCTCCCCTAATGAATCATCCCCCCCAACAGCACCCAAGGCGGTGTATCTGTTTTGGAGGGGTTTGACCGCAGGGGACCCCTGCACTACCTTCCTTCCACTGCTCTGCCTGATGGTCACCCATTCCCTATCTGCCTGAGTAACCTTTACCTGTGGTGTGACCAACTCACTAAATGTGCTATTCACGACATCCTCAGCAGCGTCGATGCTCCAGAGTGAATCCATGCACAGTTCCAGTGCCACAATGCGGCCTGTCAGGAGCTGCAGCTGAATACACTTCACACACATGTAATCATCAGGGACACTGGAAACGTCCCTGACTTTCCACATAGCACAGGAGGAGCATGACATGGGTCTGGGCTCCCCTGCCATGACTTAACCCTTAAATTAATTTAATTTGGCAACAATGCCAAAGGTTTCTTACTGATAAAGGAAAATAAAAAGAAGAAAAACTACTCGCCACTCACCAGCCAATCACTTACCCCCTTGGTTGTGACGTCACCCTTCAATTTCTTTTTATTTCTTTTTTGCCTTCTCTCCCTGCTGCAGCTGCACCAGCTGGCTGCTCGACGATGCTGCCACTCCCTCCGACGCTGCTGGAATGCTGAGAAGGAGGGGAGGGAAAGATGTGATTGGTGATGGGATCAAGCTGGAGGTGGCAGAAATGGCAGAGGATGGTCGTTGCGCATGGAGGCTGGTGGGGTGAAAGGTTAGGACAAGGGGAACCCTGTCATGGTTCTGAGAGGGAGGGGAAGGGGTGAGAGCAGAGGTGTTGGAAATAGAACAGACACTCTTGAGGGCCATGTTAACCACGGTGGAGAGAATCCTCGGTTGAGGAAAAATTAAGAAATTTCAGAGGCACTAGTGTGAAAGGTGTCATCGTCAGAGCAGATGCGACGGAGATAGAGAAACTGGGAGAATGGAATGGTGTCCTTACAGGATGCGGGGTGGGAGGAAGTGTAGTCCAGGTAGCTGTGGGAGTCAGTGGGCTTTTGGTGGTTAGTGGTCGAAAGCCTATCCCCAGAAATGGAGACGGAGAAGTTGAGGAAGGGAAGGGAAGAGTCGGAGATGGACCATGTGAACGTGAGGGAAGGGTGGAAATTTGATGCAAAGTGAATTAAATTTTATAGATTTCAGGGCGAGAGCAGGAAATGGCGCCAATACAGCCATCAATGTACCGGAAAAAGAGGTCAGGGAGGGGACCCAAGTAGGATTGGAACAAAGAATGTTCCACATATTCCACAAAAAGGCATGCATAGCTCGGACCCATGGGGGTTCCCATTGCATCACCTTTAATTTGGAGAAAGTGAGTGGATTTAAAGGAGATGTTGTTCAATGTGAGAACAAGTTGAGCCAGGCGGAGGAGAGTGGTGGTGGATGGGGACTGGTTGGGCCTCTGCTCGAGGAAGAAATAGAGTGCCCTCAGGCCATTCTGGTGGAGGATGGAAGTGTAGAGGGATTGGACGTCCATGGTGAAATGGAGGCAGTTGGGGGCCAGGAAACTGGAAACTGTTAAAGTGACAGAGGGCGTCGCAGGAGGCGTGGATGTAGATGGGAAGAGAGTGGACGAGGGGAGAAAAAATAGAGTCGAGATAGGAAGAAATAAGTTCTGTGGGGCAAGAACAGGCTGAAACGATGGGTCTACCGGGGCCGTCCTGTTTGTGGATCTTGGGAAGGAGGTAGAAATGGGAGCAACCCGCCCCACCCCCACTCCTCCACCCCCCCGCACCCATCTTATGTTTTTTTTTCTATTTTTCTTTTTCTCTTCTTTTTTTTCTCTTTGTCTCCAAATGGCAGCTGGTCATTATTCTGCCATTCACAACCTATCCAGATTAATCTTTTTCTAACTTCTGTCATTACCATTTCAATTCGGTCCATCATTCCTTTTTTCTCCTGCTTCCACCCTATCACTGATCTTCCCCTTTGTTCTTTCTTCCCCTCCCCCTTTCAATGCTTCTTAAGAATCTGTTCTTTTCGAACATTCCCAGTTCTGACGAAGGGTCATCGGCCCGAAACAGTAACTCTGTTTTTCTCTCCACAGATGCTGCCTGACCTGCTGAGATTTCCAGCATTTTCTGTTTTTATATCTGTTTGTTCTGCCAGGCACAGGCCAGAAAGCACCGTGCCTTCACCATGCATGCACTGTCCTCAATGTATCAACCTAAAGAGTCACTTCCATCTCTGCAGTAACGCATGAGTCCAACTCTTTGCAAGCCTGCACAAGAATTAGCAAACCTGTAAACTTGCATATTTCTGTTAAAGTTTTAATGCTCCAATCCATTTTGTTATGCTTTTCTCAGGAAGCCAGAGCCTCTTTTTCTTTTTGACAATAGTTAATATTGCCCCACAGATGTGCCTCAACAGTTTTTCAGCCTCTCGCTACAGAATTGGTAAGATATCAGATGCTCAATTCAGTTGCAGGCAGGTACAGACAGTTTGCATTAAATTGAAATGCCTTGATCCAGACTTATTTTTCAAATCCACATAGGAGATTGAGCAAAGCTGCTTTGTTTAATCTAATGATTTTTCTAGATGCATCTCCAAAATGTAATTTTTTCTTTGTTTGCTGATCCACATATCATATTCTATACCCTATTTTCATTTCGTACACAGAAAGTGTTTGCTTATTAGTTCTGTGGGACAGAGTGGGTAAAGTAGCTCCTCTTCTGATGTTTCAGTAGATAAATACACTGCTCAGTGTAAAACTGTTCTTTACCGGCTAGGAAGGACCTGGGTTCAATAGTCTGTGTTGAGTTAGCTGATCTCAGAAGGGGCAGTGATGACAGCGCTACAGTACTACAGCCAAATCAACCCTGGGCTCAGAGGAGAAAGTAAAGATGAGAAAATAGTGGTGCAATGTCAAGAGAAAGCATATATAAAATATTCGTTCATATTTAATGTTGTTCTGGTAATTCATATCCTTCCAAAAGTGGGTTAACAAACATAGGTGGAAAGTGACCATAATGCTTCTTACAGCTCAATAATGACAAACAATGCAGCATTTCACAGCTGCGTCATCCAATCAAACAGTGAGTATTGCAGACATGATGTTATTCAGTGTAATGAGGGGAAAGATCATCACAGCATTATCACAGAAATTTAAACAAATGAATTTTACATTGCTGTTTTCTGCCTGATAGTCCCTGAATAGCAGTCACTGGTAGACATTTGCAGTGAAGCAAGAGGAGAAGGATCAGTCCAGTATCAAGAGGGCATAAGAGGCACTCAAAACTGCAGCAGGTACGACTGCAGACATATGTCCAGTGCAACAGAGTTAGCTGTCAGGAGGAATGCTGTATGAGGAGACTGCTAGGAAAATCTGCCATCTGGTCCACAAAGACCTGTGGGGACAAGCAATCATCTGTAATGCACTACAAGTGGCAGTGAAGGTTACTAGTGCCCTCGCTATTTATTCAATAAAGAATTTTTAAGCTCCCACAGAGGACATCTGTTTATTTGGCTTTTGGTGAACCTGAGTGTTTGTTTATACATGACAGTAATAGTATAATAAACTGCTAGATATGTTTATGATGTACATGTTTAATATATTTTGCTCCCATGCCTTCCCCTCATGTTTGGTGAATTTGATGTATTTGGATGTGGTGTGGATGTGGTGTATTTGGACTTTCAAAAGGCTTTTGACAAGGTCCCACACAAGAGCTTAGTGTGCAAAATTAAAACACATGGTATTGGGGGTAATGTATTGACGTGGATAGAGAACTGGTTGGCAGACAGGAAGCAAAGAGTAGGAATAAACGGGTCCTTTTCAGAATGTTGGCCTTCATAGCTAGGGGATTTGAGTATAGGCGCAGGGAGGTCTTACTGTAGTTGTACAGGGCCTTGGTGAGGCCTCACCTGGAATATTGTGTTCAGTTTTGGTCTCTTAATCTGAGGAAGGACGTTTTTGCTATTGAGGGAGTGCAGCGAAGGTTCACCAGACTGATTCCTGGGATGGCAGGATTGACATATGAGGAGAAACTGGATCGACTAGGCCGGTATTCACTGGAGTTTAGACAAATGAGAGGGGATCGCATAGAAACATATAAAATTCGGACGGGCTTGGATAGGTTAGAGGCAGGAAAAATGTTCCCGATTCTGGGGAAGTCCAGAACCAAGGGTCACAGTCTAAGGATAAGGGGTAAGCCATTTAGGACCGAGATGAGGAGAAATTTCTTCACTCAGAGAGTTGTTAACCTGTGGGATTCTCTACCGCAGAAAGTTGTTGAGGCCAGTTCGTTGGATATATTCAAGAGGGAGTTAGATTTGGCCCTTACGGCTAAAGGGATCAAGGGGTATGGAGAGAAAGCAGGAAAGGGGTACTAAGGTGAGTGATCTTATCTCTTATGTTGTCAACCTGAGACTAGCATAGAGGCTGCATGGGAATCAGGATAGCTCCATGCATAACATGACATCATTTGTATATTATAATGAAATTACGTTACAACACTTTAACACTGCTTGACGCATTACTCACATGACACAAGTGAGTGCTCTGCCTCACCATGGGTAGTGGCCGGCCGAGCGAGTGTGGCCTCCGACCAGTGCTGCAGCGCATTCCTTTATCTCTGTGAGGATGCTGAGCTGGGCAGGGCCTCCTCCTGTGTGCCTGCGCTCAGCCCGATTCTTCGTTAACTTCTTCTGCAAACGTGAAAAGAGCATGGCATAAGCTAATTTACTCGGTACTATCATGGAAAGACAGCAGTCTCTAACATTATATGCTAATAAGGTTTTTATCCACAATTGATGCACGGTTATAACAAAGATCATGTTTAGGATCTAATGCTTGACATCAGCATCTCTCTCGACTACAATCTCCATTGAAGGGCCCCCGGGGATGGTGGGAATCAGGATAGCTGGTGAACTCGGCAATGACAGGAGCTAATGTCCCAAAGTGTCTCAGGGCAGACTGTGAGCAAGGGCAGCTCTCCCCAAAGTCCTTGCTGGGTCACTGTGTAAATTACAGCAGCCAGAGCGACATAAAAAGGGCACAGATTCCTAGCCCCATCCAGATCTTAGCAGGGAATATATGTAATATATGTAAGAATAATAAGCTTAATTTGAATTCTGGAGATTCATAATTATAATTACAATTTTCATTCTTACAATATAAAATCTATACTTATTCTTGCCGAAGCAACCAGGCTGTTCCAGCGCTTCCAGCACTGGTCGGACCCCCTTGCCTTGTGGGATGCTGATGAAGTCACGTCAGCGATCTCACTCCAAATCTTCCTGTAGGCCCAGGGTGGAGGTTTCCCACGCCCACCCTGGGTTAATTGGGCCCACCGTGAGTGCACCTCCCTGACGAGGGCCTTGTGGGCCTCATCGGAGAAGGGTTTGGCCCTCCTCCTACCCTCCACCTCCTGCCCACTGTCGGACTCGTGGCCAGACATCATAAAAAAATCGAATTGTACTCACTATATGAAATTCTCAATACTCTCGCTCCTCTCCCAATAAACGACAAAAAAATCAAATTGTACTCTCTATATGAAACTCTTAATTCTCTCTCCTCTCCACAGCCTTTCTCTCTCTCTCTCCTCTCTCCCCTTACCTTCTGCGCCTGCGTGGATGACCCCTGACCTCCTGAATCGCGGGAAAACCTGCTTACCAAAATAAATAAAAAACGCATCAGCAGAAGGCCGTAGCTAGGGAATCCTGGCTTTCCACATTGCTGATGCCCATTTCACATCACTCGGGCTCATTTCACATCGCAGGGCTATCGCCCCAAAAGAAATGCCGAAAGTCGCAATCCCAAAAATAGCAATGTTCCAGCGATCATGAAGGCTGAAACATCGCTAAGGCTGGAACATCGCCCCTTTTTTGGGCACTAGCGATCTAAGTGGAAAGTCTAGCCCAAATCTTGTTTATTCATATACCTATCATCAAGTACTCTCTGAACTGCAGAAGTTTGGTACTTCTGCGTTATCAACTTATTTGTGTTAGTATATTACCTAATAGTAAGTGCTCCCTTGGTTGATGACACAGTTCGAGTGAGTGGCTGCATTGCTATACAGCATACAGAAAGTATCAGCCATGGGTCAGTGGTAGTATTCTCACCTGAGTCAGAAGGTCATAGCTTCAAGCCCCATTCCAGAAACTTGAGCACATGATCCAGGCTTACACCTCAGTGCAACACAAAGGGAGTGCTGCACTGTCGAAGGTGCTATAGTTCAGATGAGACAAAAAAACTGAGGCCGCTGGACATAGTAGATGCCACATCACTATTTAAAGAAGAGTGGGAGAGTTCTCCCTGGTGTCCAAGAAACTCTGGGGCTAGTCCAGCACGACAGAGGGCTGGCGGTGCCCATGGAGCAGTGCCAGGGGAGTACCCTGACTTACACCTCAGAATTTTAATCAACTTTTTTTTAAATCAAATTTTAATCTACTTTTTTTTTTAACTTTTAATCAACCTGAGTAACTTTTTAATTTTTTTAAAAATTGGGGCATCTTTTATAATCAATTATTGATTTACAGCTTAGACTTTTAACAACTCTTAGAAACTTTTAAAAACTTTTTAACAACCCTTAGAAACTCTTGAAATAAATTGGGAATCTTTATCAAGTTTTAACTTTTAAAATAATTTTGGAAGCCACCTTCCTAATGCCTGCCCCCCCCAACCAAGCCTCGGGCCATCTACCATCAATGGCACTACCCGGCACCGAGCTTGCGGCCAACACTTTGCCGTAGGCAATTAGGATTATAGAGCTGTGCCTGGCCTCCAGTTGTCTTGGACCCCTTTGCCACTGGACCTTGCTCAGCTAAGCCCGTGTGGTTGCCGATGTGCAGCGGCCACCCCACGTTAAAAGAACTCATGCACAGGCATCTTTCACTTCGTAAATATGAAGTTTGGGACCTGGAACGTCAGGACCCTTATGGACAATCCCAGCAGCAACAGGCCAGAATGCCGCACCGCCATAGTTGCCCGGGTACTCAGACATTTTGACATTGACATCGCCGCCCTAAGCGAGACCCGGCCAGCAGGGGAGGCCAGTTGAAGGAACATGGTGAAGGTTACACCTTCTTCTGGAAAGGGAAACCAGAGGCAGAACGCCGCCTTCATGGAGTTGGATTTGCCGTCAAGAATGAGCTTGTCAACTGCCCCAAAGATTCCCCCTGTGGGGTTAACGAATGCCTCATGACTCTCCGTATCACCCTATCTCGGAACCAATGTGCCACAGACATCAGTGCGTACGCCCCTACACTCAATGCAACGGACGAGGCTAAAGAGGGATTTTATTCCAACCTCGAGACATCTTTGTTCCGTGTCCCCATGGGCGACAAATTGATCCTCCTGGGTGATTTTAATGCCAGGTTTGGCAAAGACGCAGCCCTCTGGGGAGGCGTGATTGGCAGAGAGGGGGTTGGGAAAGCCAACTCCAGCGGTACCCTACTCCTGACAAATGTCTAGAACATGAACTCCTCATCACCAACACCCTGTTCCGCCAGAGGGACAAATACAAGGCATCGTGGCAACACTCTCGCTCCAAGCACTGGCACCTGCTTGACTATGTCATCGTCCGAGCCAGGGATCGCAAGTATGTGTGCATCATCCGCGCCATGACAGGAGCTGACAACTGCTGGACGGACCACTGCCTAATCCGATCCATCATCAACATTAACATTGCCCCAAAGCAGAGGGGACAGCAGAAGCAGTTCCGCAAAAAAGTTAATGCCGAGGCACTTAGAGATCCAGCTAAGAGAGCCTTATACAGCCAGTGCCGCATAGCCAATCTGGCATGCCTTGATAACCCTGAGATGCTGAATGCCCACAGCGCTTGGTCTGCCCTCCAGGCCTCTATAACCAGTGGCTATGAAGAGACACTTGGTCACTCAACCAGAAAACATCAGGACTGGTTTGATGAAAATGATCAGGAGATCGAAGAACTAATAGATCACAAGCGCAAAGCATTTCTGAGCCTCAAGCAACAGCCCAACTCGGGAGCTGCAAAACAATATTACAGACGGCTCAAGGCACAGGTCCAACAATAAACCCGGGACCTAAAGAACAGTTGGTGGATGGAGAAAGCACAGGAGATACAACAACTGACCGACAGCCACGCTATGCAAGGATTCTTCACTGTAGTCAAGGCCACCTACGGTCCAAACTCCCAAGGCCCCACCGCACTCTTGGCTAAGAATGGGGAAACACTCATCAAGGACACCAAGGCTGTCAGGGCCCGATGGAAGAAGCACTTTGAAGATCTCCTCAATCGAGACTCTGCCTTTGACTTGAATGTTCTCGATTCCATCCTGCAGCATGCCATCAACTCAGTGAAACTCCAACGTTCCAGGAGGTAGGCAAAGCCATAAAGCAGCTTAAGAATAACAAGGCTACAGGTGCGGATGGAATCCCTGCTGAGGCGCTAAAATATGGCGGAGAAGCGCTGTTGGCGTGGATACATGACCTCATCTCTCTCATCTGGAGGAAGGAGAGCATGCCGGGAGATCTGAGAGATGCAGTGATTGTGAACATTTTTTAAAAGGGGGACAAGTCCAACTGCGGCAACTACAGGTGAATCTCCCTGTTATCAGCCACTGGGAAAGTTGTCACTTGAGTTCTCCTCAATCGTCTTCTCCCTGTGGCCGAGGAGCTCCTCCCGGAATCACAATGCGAATTTCGTCCCCTACGGGGCACAACAGACATGATCTTTGCAGTGCACCAGTTGCAGGAAAAATGCAGGGAGCAGCGCCAGTCCTTATACATGGCCTTTTTCGATCTTACAAAGACCTTTGACACTGTCAACTGTGAGGGTCTATGGAGTGTCCTCCTCCGTTTCGGATGCCCCCAAAAGTTTGTCAACATCCTTCGCCTGCTCCACGATGACATGCAGGCCGTGATCCTTACCAACGGATCCATTACAGACCCAATCCGCATCCGGACCGGGGTCAAACAGGGCTGCGTTATCGCACCAACCCTCTTCTCAATCTTCCTCGCCGCCATGCTCCACCTCACAATCAACAAGCTCCCCACTGGAGTGGAACTAAACTACAGAACCAGTGGGAAGCTGTTTAACCTATGCCGCCTCCAGGCCAGGTCCAAGATCACCCCAACCTCTTTCGTTGAGCTGCAGTATACAGACGATGCCTGCGTCTGCACATTCAGAGGCTGAACTCCAGGATATAGTCAATGTATTCGCTGAGACATATGAAAGCATGGGCCTTACGCTTAACATCTGTAAGACAAAGGTCCTCCACCAGCCTGTCACCACCGCACAGCACTGCCCTCCAATCATCAAGATCCATGAGGTGGCCCTGGACAACGTGGACCATTTCCCATATCTCGGGAGTCTCTTATCAACAAAGGCAGACATTGATGCAGAGATTCAGCATTGCCTCCAATGCGCCAGCACAGCCTTCGGCCATTTGAGGAAAAGAGTGTTTGAAGACCAGACCCTCAAATCTACCACCAAACTCATGATCTACAGCGCTGTAGTAATACCCGCCTTCCTGTATGGACCTGAGGCATGGACGATGTATAGAAGGCTCCTCAAGTGGCTGGAGATATAGCACCAACGATGTCTCCGCAAGATCCCGCAAATTCCCTGGGAGGACAGGCGCACCAACATCAGTGTCCTCAACCAAGATTGAAGCGCTGACCACACTCGATCAGCTTCGCTGGGCAGGCCACATAGTACGCATGCCAGATACGAGACTCCCTAAGCAAATGCTTTATGCGGAGCTCCTTCATGGTAAACGAGCCAAAGGAGGAAAGCGGAAACGTTATAAGGACACCCTCAAAGCCTCCCTGGTAAAGTGCGACATCATCACTGACACCTGGGAAACCCTGGCCGCAGACCGCCCGAGGTGGAGAAAGTGCATCCGGGAGGGTGTTGAGCTCTTCGAATCTGAAGAGCATGAAGAGGCCAAGCGCAGGCAGCAGAAGGAGAGCGCGGCAAACCAGCCCCACCGACCCCTTCCCTCGACGAATGTCTATCCCATCTGTAACAGGGTCTGTGACTCTTGTATTGGACTGTTCAGCCATCAAAGAACTCACTTTGGGAGTGGTAGCAAGTCCTCTTCGATTCCGAGGGACTGCCTATGATTTATTCCTCAACCAACACTGAAAACAGATGATCTGGTTATTATCTCATTGCTGTTTGTGGGACCATCCTGTGCACAAAATGGCTGCTGCGATTCCCTACATTTCAGTACAATATTGCCCAAAGTGGGTACATTAATGATTTAGACGAGGGGATTAAATGTAGTATCTCCAAATTTGCGGATGACACTAAGTTGGGTGGCAGTGTGAGCTGCGAGGAGGATGCTATGAGGCTGCAGGGTGACTTGGATAGGTTAGGTGAGTGGGCAAATGCATGGCAGATGGAGTATAATGTGGATAAATGTGAGGTTGTCCACTTTGGTGGTAAAAACAGAGAGACAGACTATTATCTGAATGGTAACAGATTAGGAAAAGGGGAGGTGAAACGAGACCTTGGTGTCATGGTACATCAGTCATTGAAGGTTGGCATTGAAGGTTGGCATGCAAGTACAGCAGGCGGTTAAGAAGGCAAATGGCATGTTGGCCTTCATAGCGAAGGGATTTGAGTACAGGGGCAGGGAGGTGTTACTACAGTTGTACAAGGCCTTGGTGAGGCCACACCTGGAGTATAGTGTACAGTTTTGGTCTCCTGACTTGAGGAAGGACATTCTTGCTATTGAGGGAGTGCAGCGAAGGTTCACCAGACTGATTCCCGGGATGGTGGGACTGACCTATCAAGAAAGACTGGATCAACTGGGCTTGTATTCACTGGAGTTCAGAAGAATGAGAGGGGATCTCATAGGAACATTTAAAATTCTGATGGGTTTAGACAGGTTAGATGCAGGAAGAATGTTCCCAATGTTGGGGAAGTCCAGAACCTGGGGTCACAGTCTAAGGATAAGGGGTAAGCCATTTAGGACCAAGATGAGAAGAAACTTCTTCACCCAGAGAGTGGTGAACCTGTGGAATTCTCTACCACAGAAAGTTGTTGAGGCCAATTCACTAAATATATTCAAAAAGGAGTTAGATGTAGTCCTTACTACTCAGGGGATCAAGGGGTATGGCGAGAAAGCAGGAATGGGGTACTGAAGTTGCATGTTCAGCCATGAACTCATTGAATGGTGGTGCAAGCTCAAAGGGCCGAATGGCCTACTCCTGCACCTATTTTCTATCTATATTTCTATGTTTCTGCCCCCGTCCAATGGGGATGCTGACGATTGGTGGTCAGGGAGTGGTGCTATTTAGACTCACCTTATTTAGCTCTCATCAGTGTCACAAATGATATCCTTTGTGAGTATGACAAAGGTAAACTATCCTTCTTCGTACTTTTGGAACTGTCTGCAGTCTTTGACAAGGTTAACCACTGTATCCTCCTCCAGTGCCTCGCCACCAATGTCCAGCTGGGTGGGACTGAACTCGCCTGGTTCCATTCTTATCTATCTAATCATAGCCAGAAAATCTCCTGCAATGGCATCTCTTCCCACTCCTGCATCATTACCCCAAGGATCTATCCTTGGCCCACTCTTATTTCTCATCTATATGAGTCAGTTTCCACATGTACACTGATGACACCCAGCCCTACCTCTTCACCACTTCTCTCGACCCCTACTTGGTATCTAAATTGTAAGATTGCTTGTTCGACATCCAGTATTGAATGAGCAAAAATTTTCTTCAATTAAATATTGGGAAGACCGAAGGCATTATCTTTGGTCCCCGCCACAAATTGCGTTCCTGAACCACTGACTCCAACCCTCTCCTGAGCATCAATATGAGGGTCGCAACCTAGATGTCATATTTGACCTTAAAATGAGCTTCCAGCCACATATCCGCGGCATAACTAAAACCACCTTTTTCCAACTCCATAACATTGCCCGCCTCCGCCCTTGCTTCATGCCTTTGTTACTAATATGTCCTTACTGTACAGGATAAATGCACACGAGGCCCATACTTAAGAGAAGGTCACTCTGTGACCAGTAACCTTTATCAGCCAGCACTGAAGTGATGGAGGTGGGTGGAGCTTCTGCTTTTATACCTGAAAGTCCAGGTTAGGAGTGTCTCCCACAAGTTCACCACCTAGTGGTCAATGTTCTCACGATGTACAACTTAGGTCAGTTTATACATGGGTTACAATGACAGTTTAATACATGACATCACGTCCCCCCCCAAAGTCTTATTGGGATCACAGGTTAAGTCTCTCTGGTGGTTTATGCTCCCTTGTAGAGCGCCTGAGTTGTGGCTCCGGTTGTTGGGCGCTGGCCTGAGTGTCTGCTGTTTGCGGTGTCTCAGGCCTGTCCGGACTGCCCACAGTGACTGGGCTCTCCTCCGCTTGCTTGCTGTGCTCGGTCACCTGTGGAGGAGTGAACTCTACATCGTGTTCTTCCTCTGCTTCTTCTATGGGGTTGCTGAACCTCCTTTTTGTTTGATCCACGTGTTTGCGTCAGATTTGTCCATTGGTAAGTTTAACTACCAAAACCCTATTCCTCTCTTTGGCAATCACAGTGCCAGTGAGCCATTTAGGCCCTGCAGCGTAGTTGAGGACAAAGACAGGGTCATTGACATCAATACATCGCGCCCTCGCATTCCTGTCATGGCAGTCACATTGTGACTGGCGCCTGCTCTCAACAATTTCTTTCATGTTGGGGTGCATAAGGGATAACCAGGTTTTGAGCGTCCTTTTCATTAGCAGCTCTGCAGGTGGAACCCCTGTGAGCGAGTGTGGTTGGGATCTATTGGCCAACAGGAGGCGTAATAAGTGGCTTTGTAGGGAACCCCCTTGGTTTCTGAGCATCTCCTGTTTGATTATCTGCACTGCTCGTTCCGCCTGGCCGTTTGAGGCCGGCTTGAACGGTGGCGTTCTGACATGGTTGATACCATTTCCTGCCATGAAGTCCTGGAATTCAGTGCTTGTAAAGCACGGGCCATTGTCGCTGACCAAGACGTCTGGTAGACCATGGGCGGCGAACATTGCTCGTAGACTTTCTACCGTGGCAGAGGATGTGCTTGAATTGAGAATGTCACACTCGATCCATTTGGAGTAGGCGTCTACTACAAGCAAAAACATTTTTCCCATGAAAGGACCTGTGTAGTCCACATGGATGCGTGACCATGGCTTGACGGGCAAGGACCAGGGGCTCAGGGAGGCTTCCCTGGGCACATTGCCCAGCTGCGCACATGTGTTGCACCTGCGAACACAAAGTTCAAGGTCTGCATCTATCCTTGGCCATCAAACGTGTGACCTGGCAATTGCCCTCATCATGATAATGCCCGGGTGCTCATTGTGGAGTTCTCTGATGAACATCTCTCTTCCCATCTGGGGCATGACTACTCGGCTTCCCCATTGTAGGCAATCTGCCTGAATCGAGAGTTCATTCTTGCGCCTGTGAAATGGTTTGAATTCCTCAGGGCATGCCCCGTACGTGGCTGCCCAGTCCCCATTCAGGACACATTTCTTGACTAAAGACAGTAGCGGGTCTCTATTTGTCCAGACTTTGATCTGACGGGCTGTCACGGGTGAGCCTTTGCTTTCGAAAGCTTCAACAGCCATGCCCATCTCAGCAGCATGCTCGGTTGCCCCCTCGGTGGTGGCTACTGGGAGCCTGCTGAGTGCATCGGCGCAGTTTTCAGTGCCCGGTCTGTGCCGAATTGTATAGTCATAGGCAGCTAACCTGAGTGCCCACCTCTGTATGCGGGCCGATGCATTTGCATTTATGGCCTTGTTGTCGGCCAAAGGGGACGTTTAGGGTTTGTGATCTGTCTCCAGCTCAAATTTCCTGCCAAACAGGTACTGGTGCATTTTTTTTACAGCATATACACATGCAAGCGCTTCCTTTTTGACTATCCCGTAGCCCCATTCTGCCTGGGATAGACTTCTGGAGGCATAAGCTACCAGCTGTGACTGATCCTTAGCATTAATATGCTGCAACACACGCCCGACCCCATAGAACAACACATTGCACGTTGAAACAAGTTTCTTACATGGGTCATATAACGTTAACAGATTGTTGGAGAATAACAAATTTCGTGCTCTATCAAAAGCCCTTTCCTGGCTGTCCCCCCAGACTCATTCGTGACCTTTGCGTAGGAGCGGCTCTAACAGCGTGCTCAATTTGGGAAGAAAGTTACCAAAATAGTTCAGGAGTCCCGGGAACGAACGCAGCTCCATCGTGTTACGGGGTCTGGGTGCTCTCTGGATCACTTCTGTTTTGGACGCAGTAGGTCTGATCCCATCTGCTGCTACCCTCATCCCCAGGAATTCTACCTCTGGAGCTAGGAAGACACACTTCGCCTTTTTCAGTCGCAGACCTACCCGGTCCAGTCTGCGAATCACCTCCTCCAGGTTGTGGAGGTGTTCTTCAGTATCGCAACCCGTGATGAGGATGTCATCTTGAAAAACCACTGTCCTTGGAATCGACTTGAGGTTTTCCATATTTCGTTGGAAGATGGCAGCGTCCGAGCAAATCCCAAACGGACATCTGTTGTACTCAAACAACCCCTTGTGCGTCGTGATGGTGGTCAGCTTCTTCAACTCACTCGCCAGATCCTGGGTCATGTATGCTGAGGTCAGGTCCAATTTTGAAAAAAGTTTGCCACCGGATAGTGTCGCAAAGAGGTCCTCCGCTCTCAGTAACGGGTACTGGTCTTGGAGTGATACCCGATTGATGGTGGCCTTGTAATCACCACATATCCTGACCGACCCATCCGCACTTTCATGGGGACAAAGGTAGTGATTCACATAAACCCGGATGCCAGGCCAGTACCACCGGCACAATCGGGCTCGCCCAGTCACTGAATTCGACTGGCGAGATGATGCCTTCCCTCAGCAGGCGGTCCAATTCGCCTTCTATCTTTTCTCGCATCACGCACGGCACCGCTCTGGCCTTGTGGTACTGGCCTGGCATCCGGGTTTATGTGAATCACTACCTTTGTCCCCATGAAAGTGCCAATGCCGAGTTGAAATAGTGAGTCAAATTTGTCCAGGACCTGTGAGCATGATATTCGCTCCACAGAAGAAATTGCATTGACATCGCCTCATTTCCAGTTCATGACAACAAGCCAAATCCTCCCCAGCAGTGCAGGACCATCCCCCGGGACAATCCAGAGTGGAAACCTGTTTTCCGAATCTTTGTGGGCCACGACTACCGTGGCGCTGCTTAGCACCGGAATGATCTCCTTTGTATATGTCCGTAGCTGTGCGTCAATTGGCAATAATTTTGGCCTCCTGGCCTAGGACGCCCACAACTTGTCGAACTGTTTGATACTCATCAGGGACTGGCTGGCCCCCGTGTCTAGCTCCATTGATACCGGGATGCCATTGAGGAGCACTTTCATCATTATTAATGGCGTCCTGGTATATGAACTGTATATGTGCTCCACTGAACTCGCTGAACTTCAGCTTCCAGCGATTTCCCCCAGTGTCCATTTGGCCTCATAGGGCTTACATCGGGCCCGTCCTCCTCGTACATCAACCTGGCTGCAAGCTTCCGGCACATATGCGCCAAGTGACTGCTGACGTTGCAGTTTCTGCAGGTATATTGCTGATACCTGCAAGCTCTGGCTGTGTGTTTGCCTCCACACCACCAACATGAGCCGTTGTTGGAAACGAAAGGCCTATTACCAGTCGATCGTCTCTGACTGTCTCTGTAACTGTCCTTAAGCGCACCATTGACAGGTGTTGATGGCCCCATTACTGGCCGCATTGTCCCTTGCAATTGCATGAATCGCCATTCAGCTCGCCATTGTCTCTGTTGAATTCCCCCTTTGGGTTCAACTACATGCTCGGGCATGTCCGATTGCCCCTGTCTGCCTGGAGAACTGTGTGCCACATTAACAATGTTAACTCCCTGTCCATTTGCTGCATTTAAACCAAGATTTTTGTCAAACATCATTCTGGTCTCTTCCTCCCCTGAGATGAATGTCTGGGCCATCAAAGCCGCCGTTTCCAGGGTCAAGACTTTGGTCTCAATCAGTTTCCTGAAAACCCCAGCGTGCCTGATGCCCTCAATAAAAATGTCTCGCAGCATCTCTGCTCTGCATGCATCTGGGAACTTATATAGGCTCACCAGTTGCCGGAGGTCTGCCACGAAGTCTGGAACGCTTTGCCCTTCTCGCTGCCGGTGCGTGTAAAACCGGTGTCTCGCCATGTGCATGCTGCTCGCCGGTTTAAAGTGTTCCCCGATCAACTTACTGAGCTCTTCAAAAGTCTTGTCCGCTGGCTTCTCTGGCGTTAGAAGGTCCTTCATCAGGGAGTACGTCCTGGATCCACAAACAGTCAGGAGATGAGCCCTGCGTTTGTCGGCCGAATCCTGTCCCAGCCATTCCTTAGTGACGAAACTTTGCTGTCGTCTCTCAATAAAATCGTCCCAATCATCACCAACACAGTACCCCTCGTCTGTGCTGCTAGTGGCCATGCTCGCGTGGTTTAAATCCCAGTTTCTCGTCGCCAATAATATGTCTTTACTGTACAGTATAAATTCACACGCGGCCCATACTTGAGAGAAGGTCACTCTGTGATCAGTAACCTTTTTTAGCCAGCACTGAAGTGATGAAGGTGGGTGGAGCTTCCCCTTTTATACCTGTAAGTCCAGATTAGGAGTGTCTTCCACAAGTTCCTAGTGGTCAATGTTCTCACGGTGTACAACTTAGGTCAGTTTATACATAGGTTACAATGACAGTTGAATCCATGACAGTTACCTCGAGACTTGACGACTCCAATCATTCCTGGCCGGCCTCCCACATTCTGCACTACATAAAGTTGAGGTCATCCAAAACTCAGCAAAACGTGTACTAACTCGCACAAAATCATGATCACCCATCATCCCTGTGTTTTCTGACCTACATTAGCTCCCGGTTAAACAATGCCTCAATTTCAAAATTCTCATCCTTGTTTTCAAATCACTCCATGGCCTTGCCCCTCCCTATCGCTGTAATCTTTTTCAGCCTCACAACCCCACAAGATGTCTGCGCTCTTTAAATTTTGGCTTCTTGAACATCCCTCATTATAACTGCTCAACCATCAGTGGCCGTGCTTTCAGCTATTTGGGCCCTAAGCTCTGGAACTCCCTCCCTAAACCTCTCCGCCTCTCTACCTCTCTTTCCAGTTTGAAGACGCTCATTAAAACCTACTTCTTTAAACAAGCTTTTGATCATCTGCCTTAATTTCTTCTTTTGTGGCTTAGTGTCAAATTTATCTGTTTTGTCTTGTAGCACTGTTGTGAAGCACTTTGGGATGTTTTACTATGTTAAAGGCGCTACATAAATAAAAGTTATTATTATTTTTACCTTGTAAGCCACTGGGTTCTCGTTGCTTTCTGAAGATAACAAATGGAACATTTAAGTACATAAGCAAATGTTGGATGCTGCATTGTCATAATGTGCATTATTATAAACTTGCATACAATCATTGTTTATTGGCATATTGATTAACATTTATGAATTATGGAATATGTTATTAGTATAATACACATCTCATCTCTCTAATCTCCATAGACCCAATGTCATCCAGAATCTCACTCCCAAGTAATACTATTGTTTCTTTACTATAGTTTGGGAGTGTTCACCTATCGTAACTTAGGAAGTGCTGGGCACTCGGTATCCAATATGTCAGGTTATGATCAATTTTGAAGCATCCATGAAAGCATTTTTTAAGTCACATTGCTCTTCACAAACACAAACATCAAAGTAAAATGTGGTGGAGCGGGGCTGGGAATAATGTCTCCCAATGTCAGGATATCCCGCAAAGAGACAAAGTGTGGCAAAACTGGGCATAACAGCCGAGGAGTGCATGTGGGACCCATCTGTTTCCAGGCCAGAAACTAGGCCTTAGACCCCTGAAAGTGACCCTGAAGATCTGCTTGGGATTTTTTATTTTTTATTTTAAGATGGCCCCATTTGTAAAAGGGCAATATTACTTTGGGTGGAGATTGGGGAACATGGCAACCTTCTGGCCCAAGACACTTTAGCTGGACTGTTTAGCAACTTCACTAGGGGTCACTCCAGATATTTCCCCGCAGAAGTTCAGAGATGTATTTCTTGCACACAGTATAGAGGTGTATCCAGCCCAAGACCCTCGAGCCCTTGCAATCTGATTCTTGAAGTTTTAGCAACTCGGTTATAAGTTTGCTTATTTTTTTATTTTTTTGGTTCATTCTGTTTTATTTTCATGGGCCTGGAAATTAGGAGAGGGAAGCACTTAGCGCAGATTGGTAGATAAATATGAAATCAGAACCCGAAGAACTGTTGGTATCAGCAACTTGAAATGCATGAAAATTAATGGAAACATTGATTTAAACTTTATGTTGGGCTCAATTTTCCCCAAAGCTGTTTTTTGGCGTACTTGAAGAGTTACGCCCGGTTTTTGGGGGCCCAAGTACGCCAAAAAAAAATATTCTAAGTTTCCCCGTTTGATTTTTTCATTTTGGTGCAGCCTAACTTGTCCTTTAGTTTTGGGGGTGGAGCCTTGATAAAAAGGTAATTAACGGCGAGATTCAAATGATACCGACCGCCCACTTTATTTTGTCGTAAAGATCAAATTTGCCAAAACTAATGTCCAAGAGATCGACCAGCATCACTTTCACCACCACGCACACATCTCGCCCACAATATCGCTCACTCAAAACACCGCTCAGAAAAAGTGGAATTGTTCTGAACGAATCACAGCAGTGCGGGCGCCATTTTTCAAATCGCAGGTCGCTTCATTCAAAAGGCTGCTTCAACTTCGGGGGAGTTTGGATTGACTCTGGAGTTCTTCTCGGGTGAAGTGACCATCTCAACAGACATCTTTTCACACTCTGCACGGTTGGGGTTTACTGTTGGTGTATTTTAGTGTGGAAATTATTGCTTCTGACCAATCGTTATTATACTTTCATTGGAATGGGGCCAGCCATTTCTCAGCCTGCATCGATTAATACGCAGATGCTGCAGAGTGCAAGTGGCCAGATTTGGCGCGGGTGGCAGGTTATGCCCCCGTTGGCTGAAATAAAAACTTAACTAAAAAAATCGTAGCTAACTGAGTTACGCTGGTGCAAATTGATCGGGGAAACTGTTTTTTTAACAGGCCAAAAAAAACAGCCTGCGCCAAAATAATGGCGCAAATCACTAGGTAAAAGTGAGCCCTGTGTGTGGTCACCAAAGCTTCTTGGCATGTATGGCCAATGAAGGCCAAACCTGGGACAGCCCTGTCATAGTGCACCACTTGTTAACTCCTAAAGGGCTAATTTTGTCTTTAAACATAAGAGTAGTGGGGATTGAGACTTGGCCCCTTGCTGACATGTTTCTGCATCAATACAATTTGTTTTGCACAAATCTTTAACAGCAATTACTTTTCTCTAAGAGAGGAGTGGAAGGGTTTGAGGAGATGGGTGAGAGGAGAGAGTGCGCAAGATAGCAAAGCCATTACCTGTTTGAATTAATGCCTACAAAACAGATGCCTACAATAGGGGCTGTCCTGTTTTATTTCTAAGTTGGATCCATAATTTTTTTTAAAAACATATTTGTTTATATGACATCAAGTCATGGAGGATATCGAGTCCTTTGGTTGACAGGATCAACAAGGTGAAGTATTAATACATAAAATGATCTGGACTTAGGAATCAAGGGAACAATATGGGAATTTGCTGAAATTTGGGGACATGGCAAATTGTGATGAGGATAGTGATAGATTGTAAAAGGTATGGTTAGGCTAGGAGGATGGGCAAATAGATAGTAAATGCAGTTCAAGGTAGAAAATTTTGAAGTAATATATTTTGAAAATAAGAATAGGGAAAGGAAGTATACCTTAAATGGAAAGAATTTAACTGGAATAGATGTATAATTAATTATATGCAAATACACAGGTTATTTAAAGGTGACAACAGATGTAGATAATAAAAGGCAAATTAAATCCCTGGTTTCATATCTAAAAGCATAGTTACAAAAATAAGGAGATAATGTTAAAGTAGTACACCAACTCACAGCCAAGCATCAAATTGCATTTTAAAGCCCCTGGCTGAGAAATTCGGGGGTGGTACGCCTTAAGGTCAGTTTGGTTGAAAAAATGGCGGTTGTCTCGCTTCCCCCCACTTCTGGTGTGGAACACTGCGGCTGCCATTTTGGAGAGGTTGTGAGCACTGCATTGCCTGCACTCCCCTCTTACATGTAAATATGCAGATCATGATGTTAACTGGTGTGCTATGCCTGAATTGACACACGATTGCAATTTTGGACATTGCCACTTTCTATACTGCCCTCTCCTAGCCATACATGAAAGAACGTGCATGCAGCAGTATTACAGAGATGTCAGCACTTCTTAAAGGGACACACACATGTGGTTTGATGCAATCCATTTAAAAAGTTGTTAAAGTGTGCAGGGAACGCTGCTGGATGCTTACAAGGCTTTGGATGTTAAAGGAAGACCTGTGAGAACACCACTTGTACACAGTCCAGGGGGCACTAGTTGCAGTCTTCTATGGGCTGCAACATCATGTGGAGGTGAAGCAGAGGCAGCAAAGGGGACACGCTGCTTGAGAGGGAAGAGGAGGAAACAGAAGAGGAAGAAGCAGAAGAAGAGGAAATGGGAGGAAGGATGCATTCTGGTCAGGATATCCAGGATCTAATTATCTGCCTGCGGTACCAATGAACACAACCCTAATTCCCCATTCAACATTTGTCCCACACCTCCCCTTCCCTCTGTTATTGACCATCACAGCATCCACAATGCTGAAATAAAAGCCACCAGAAAGCAAACTATCTTATGCTTTCAATATTACAACAAAACATCAACTAATCATCCTGTGCATTTCCTTAGTGACTATCTTGTCAATGTCTTGTCACCTTTGCCAATCCAACTGCTGTCACACAGTGCTACCCCAGTGGCTGCAACATGGCTGGTGGAAGGCTGCTGACTTTCAGTGGGGGCATAGCAAATGACCTTACAGGACGACCTCAAGGAGCTGGTGGCTATGAGTGTGAAAACGAATGACAATGTTTCTTCTTCTTCTTCTTCTTCTTCACGCTTCGCTCCATCTTCTTAGTCAACCACCGGCTGGGCAGGCTGAATTTAATCTGAAATGAGGAAGGCACAAGGGTAGGGTTGTGGTGAGGGGAGGGCGGGAAAGCAAGAGATGCATGCTTTCACCTAGTGCAGCTTGTACATCAGAAGAGATTGTGGGATGAGGGGGAAGTGGGATGTGAGAAGGAGGATAACGTATTTGGATGCTGGCATCTTGTATTCTTTCAGCCCTGCCGCTAGCCAAGGGCTCAGCCATTGCCCTGCTAAGAATGGTCAACACTGTCTCCTCCAAAGGGGTGAGGTGAAGCTCGGAATGTGAAGTGTGCCTTGTATTTGGTAGAGATTGTTGGTAGATGAGTGATGGGGGGGGTGCCTTACATTGAGCAGTGTGAGGCTCGTGGTACAGTTAGTAGAAGATAGCTTTTGAAGATGCATTGACCTTGACCACTTGTCATGAGTCCGCTTTGAGCGCTAGAGCCAGGTCCTGGAGCGAAACTACTGGCAGTGACCGCCTCGGTGATCTGGTCCCACTTCCTTCTTTCTGGAAGGCTTCCTGGCTCCCTGTGGGTAGAGGACCTCTCTTCCAGTGTTGACATCCTCCACAAAGCAGGAGTGCTACATCCAAGACGCAGGGTGCCCTTTACCTGGCCTTTTGAGCCTGACATCCTGTCAGCAGGGCAATAGTCACTGGGCTGTGTGCTAACATCATTTAAATTTGCAGGCAGCATCAAATTAACATGTTTCCTGTGCTTTCTAAATGTGTGCAAGCAAATCTCGCCCCGCAGTGCCTCCACCTGTTTTTGGGCCTTATCGAATTTCCCGGCCGCTGACTCTAATATTTTAGTCTGGAAGAATATGATGAACATTTATCATCTTTGATACACACTGGTCAGGCCCACACATGAAGAAGGATAACTCAAATGTCCAGGAACCATACCCCAGCACTCTGAGGATGGGAAGGAAGAAAATTGAGTATTTTAGTGCAAATTGCCTTGTGCTCACGTATGTTGACTACTGTCATGATGGTTATTTGAATACCTACACAGGAATAAAACAATTACTACATAAGGTGAAGATGTTTGCCTGATACTCTTTATTATGTTAGTAGATAGATTAAACTTAAGGAGAAATCCAATTGTCCTCGACAGTGGGTATCAATGCATGATAAAAGCTATTACCCACTAATAGCATTCATAATATCTCCAATACTTCTAATGGTAAAATAACAGATCTTGTTGATTAAAACACTTGACTGCGCCTTATGTTTAATCATTTTGCAGTCCCCTATTCCACTTTAAATTTGTAATTATCATCATATTGTTCCACACAGGAACTTGCAATGCAATGAGAAGTTATTGACCCTGAAATTCCAGTCGGAGGCTTCCCACGGGCAATTGCCTCTGACCTGAAACATTTCTACGAAAGTACCTGGTGGTCCAGGAGGAGCGTGGAATTCCGGTGGGGAGGCCTTCTCTTCCCGTGCTGCGAAGCGCACTCCCGTCCTCCAGGTTCCCAAGCAGAAGGTGCAGTCATGTGTGACTGCTCAGCCAATCAGATACTGTATTCCACAGCTTTCTCATTAATAGCAATGAGAACTCCGTATCTAAAAAAAACAAAGACACTAAACACACGTAATAAAAAATAAAAAACACACCTCACATAATTAAAATTAATTGAAATTAAAGTTAATAAATACCTGAGAGAAAAAAAACATTTCCGAGTTTTTTTAAAGTTTTTTAAATTATGGTTAAAAATAAATTTAACGTAGTGGGCAAGGTTTTTAAAAATAACATGTGTTTTTTAATTTAATTTAATTATATTTTTGTATGTTTTTAAACTTTTACGCCCGTAAAAGTAGGCCAAGCACCTGCTTTTATCATGCACAAGAATTTTGAGGACATTTGCTCGACAAGATATGGGTAAATACCACAATCTTGCCCTTGCAAATGTCCTCACTCCCAATATACAGATGATCTGCCAAGCTCCAGCTTGACAGACCGGAAAAGCCGGTTTTCAGCACATGAGCATTGTGCGTTGAAAACCGGCTTTTCCAATGCCTTCCCAGATCCGTAGAAATTTCATACGGACCCGGGGAGGCCAGAATTTCAGGGCAATGGTTTAACTCATATGAGTCCAAGTCTGTGTTTCGACACCAGGGAGGCGATGCGTTGGTATTTTTATTACACCACCAAATCAGACAAGCAACAGATATTTAGCTTACATTTATCTCACGAAAGATATGTATAATTTCAAATTTTGTTTCCACTAATAAAAATATACAAACAAATGAAAGAACATGTACGAAAAGCTTACGGCTTTTGACAGTATTGTAATGTTAGATATCACCAACCATAGGCATCTCCATAAAGTGAGAATCTTAGAATGCTGAACCTGTGTAGCATTCATTTACAACTGCCTGTCTGTTAATAAAATTCAAGGCAATTTTAATACATTTAATCAAAGAGGAGGGCAATAATGTTCCAAAAACTTGGCATCCATTTTTACAAGTTTGCAAAGCTACTTAGCAGCATGTATATAGAATTTATTACGTAGGATTACATACGATATATGCAGCACAGAAACAGGCCATTCAGCCAAACCACTCCATGCCGGCATTTATGCTCCACTCGAGCCTCCTCCCATCTTTCCTCATCTAAATCTATCAGCATAACCTTCTATTCCCTTCTCCCTCATATGCTTATCTAACTGCCCTTTAAATGCATCTATACCATTCGCTTCAACCACTATATTCAACAACAGACCTGATTTTGAAAGACATCACTATTAGTATGCAGCTTCCATGTGCATTGTACCTTTCTTATCGTCATACAAAAAAAGATACAATATTAAGTGGCCTTTCATTTATTTCAAATAGAAAATGGTGCCAGCATGTGCCTATGTAAATGACTGATTAATGCTAATGACTCAGTTGGCATATAGCCATACCACTGGGGTTTCGAAAATGTCACACAAATGTTTAGAAAAACTTGATTAATAAATGTATTTTTCGTGACCTGAATTTGGTTCCTGGACCATTGGGGACAAATTGTACAAAAGTTGAGTCATTTTGTTTTAATTTGTTATTCCAGCCGAGCATAAGAAATAGAGCTTCAAATTTTCTAATAATTTTGAAGTTTAGATAGGAACATGGGAATTGCTAAATGAAAAAAGACCTAGATCCATCTAGTTTGTCTTCTGTCATCCAGGCAGTCACATGATACAACAATATTGGAGTTGTTGACTAAGCATGGCACTCAATCTCTATCAATTAGGATACAATAGACACAGACATAGGCAAGGAAATCCCTTGTGGTCGAGAATCTTGAGAACCATAAGTCTAAAGTCACACTTGCTCCCAAGCATGCTACACTTAGCATATGTTATATCTCAAGTCACTCGTACACTGTATGCCAAAATATTATCTTCTGAAAAAAATGTCTAATTTGCATTTGAATTAATCAATATAAAATGCATCCATCACCTCCGAAGGAGCCTGCTCCGTAGATTTATCACTGGCACACGGAATTAATGGGCTGAATTTTAACACTCCAAAATGAGTGGGTTGGAATTGGGTCTGTTGATAAAATGTTTCAAATCTGAAATCCAACCCACCCAGTTCCAGGTTTAACAGAGACAGGGCATGGGGCAGGCAGCCAAACCCCCCACCCCCCCGACCCCCCAGGAGGTGGATTCGCAATTTAAATATTTTAATGAGGAAGACAGCCTCTGATTTAACCTGCTTTACAGGTTTAACAATGGCCAACCAGGTTTCCCAGGACTCGGGAGACCCAGCCACTGAAGGGAGGCAACGACAGCTTCAGGGAGAAGATACATGCTTTTACAGCACTGCTTGTGAGCCAGGAGGAGCAGGAGTGCTTCCCCCAGACCCCCAATATTCCCCCCATCAAACCCGCCCCCATCATACAAAGACCCCCGGGGTCAGGGATTGAACCCCGCCCTCCCTAGGATTGTACCTCTGCCATGGGTCAGTGATCAGATGCCCCTCAAGATCAGACTCCCCACGGTCGAGGTTCAGATCTCCCTGGGATCGGACCCTCCCAGGGTTGTGGATCAGACCTACCTACTCCTGCGGCCTGCTCCAGAATCCTTGCTGCCCAACTGGAAGCCAAGCCTATCAATCAGGCTGACTTCCGGGCGAGGATCCTGTCAAGGACAAATGATGTGCGCTGTGGGCAAATCCGGTTTCCCCTCCAAAACTCCAACCCCTGCCCCGCCTACATAACCGGTCCCTTTTAATATTCAGGTCAATGGTTCTACAGATTACTTTTAAATTTATCTCCATTCAAGTGAAGGTCATTTCCTCTGGTTCTACTGTTCTGCACAAAATGAAACTGCTTGTCACGGTCTACATTATGTAAACCCTTTAGAATCCTAATAACAGCAATCATATCGCCTCTCAACTTTCTCTTTTCCGGTGTGAACATGTCCAATTTACATAATTTCTCTTCTTAATCCAATCTGTCCAATGCTGTCAATCATTCCGGTTGACCTCTTCTATATCCTTTCAATTACTGCAATGTCCTTCTTGTTCTGTGGCGATCAGAACTGTACACAGTATTCTAAGTGCCATCATGCCAATGATTTAAAGCATAAAGTGCTAGGATTGCTTCACTATTTCAGGTTAATATTGGCCTTTTTAATACAGCTCAACATCTGACTTGCTTTACTCACTGGCACTGAGCATTATTGTGATAGTTTCAATTTGTTGCCAATCAGAATCCTTAGATCTCTTTCATTTTCCATATACATTATTTTCTTTCCATTTAAGTACGAGTCCCTTTCTGGATTTTTTTGTCTCAATATGAAGCACTTTTCCTTTTTCTACATTGAATTTCATCTGTCATCTGTCTGACCAATTCCCAAGTATATTCAAATCCTCCTGTAGCTAATTCTGTTCAGTTTTGGAGTCTATCAACGTCATTAGCATTGTACAATTAGCAAATTTGCCCATTGTGACCACTAATTACAGATCATTTATGAAGATATTAAACAAAAGAGATTCCAAAACAAATCCCTTTGGGATCTCACTGTTAACATTCTTTCAGGCTGATGACAATCCCTGAATCACCACCCTCTGGGTTCTATCAGACAACCAATTACGAATGAATTGTAAGATATTTCCACTGATTCCCACTTTCTTTATTTTCAGTACCAGCTTTTCCAAAGTATAAAGTATACACCTGTGAGGATGCTCACAGGTTTGTAGAGCTGTTGAAAAGGGCACTTGAAAACTGTTTGGAGTGTCCCCCCGCCTGCCCCGCCTTTAAGGGAGCACGTGACTTCATTGATTTTTTGTTTTGCAACAAAAAGAGTTGTAGAGCTGTTGCATGGTAAGTTGCTTAGCCAATCACGTGATGTTCACAAGACTCAATAAAACCCCAATCAGTTGGATCTGGGTCATCTACAATGAGGTATGTAGTTGTGAGCCAAGGGGATGAACTGGCAATGTGTAGTGTGATTATTAAACCTTTGTTAATAAACCAACTAGTTCTTAATAGCAAGTGCTGCTATGAATTCTTAAGCAAAGAACCCATGAAGCAAATATATTAGACAGAGGAACTGTATCAAAGGTAGGACAAACAAGAGGTTCTGCTGAGGGAGTATGAGCAGCTAGGGACTAAATTAAAAAGCAAAACCACAATCCCTGGATAATCTCTGGATTACAACCTGAACCACGAGCAAATTTGCATGGGGTAAATAGGATCAGAGAAATGAACGCATGGCTCAAAGATTGGTGTGGGAGGAATGGATTTCAATTCATGGGGCACTGGCACCAGGACTGGGGAAGGAGGGAGCTGTTCCGTCCGGACGGACTTCATTTGAACCATGCTGGGGCCTGTGTCCTGGAGAATCAAATAACTAGGGCTACAGATAGGGCTTTAAACTAAATAGTCGGTGGGGGGGGGGAAGGGATCCGGTGAGCAGAAATTTCATAAGTCAAAGGGAAAGGAGAAGGCAAAAGTGCAGGCTAGCGATAGGGGTAATGACAACCAGAATGTGACAGGAAGGGACAGAGCTTAAATACATAAGACAAAATTAAAAGCTCTATATCTGAACTCACAAAGCATTCGATAAGGTGCCACATAAGAGGTTACTGCACAAGATAAGTGCTCACAGGGTTGGGAGTGATATATTAGCATGGATAGAGGATTGGCTAACTAACAGAAAGCAGAGAGTCGGGATAAATGAGTCATTTTCAGGTTGGCAAACTGTAACTAGTGGGGTGCCAAAGAGATCAGTGCTGGGGCCGCAACTATTTACAATCTATATTAATGATTTAGGTGAAGGGATTGAGTGTAGTGTAGCCAAATTTGCTGATGATATAAAGATAGATGGGAAAGCAAGTTGTGAGGAGGCTGTAAAGAATTTCCAAAGGGATATAGATAGGCTCAGTGAGTGGGCAAAAATTTAGCAGATGGAGTATAATGTGGGAAAATGTGAGGTTATCAACTTTGGTAGAAAAAATAAAAAAAGCAAATTACTATTTAACTGGGGAGAGATTACAAAATGCTGCAGTACAGATGGATCGAGGGGTTCTTGCACATGAAACACAAAAAGTTAGTATGGTACAGCAAATAATCAGGAAGGCAAATGAAATGTTGGCCTTTATTGCAAGGGGAATGGAGTATAAAAGCAGAGAAGTCCTGCTCCAAATGTTGGTATGACCACACCGAGGGCCCAAAATTGGTGGACATACTGCCTGCAGATTGGCCAACATACCGCCCAAAATCATGAAATTGGTCAAAAAATACTTACATACCGCCCACTTACCACCTGGCGGAAAAGTCATCAGCGACATACTGTTGGGTGGTATGCATACCATCCGCCCATGCACACCAACGACATAATGCCCAAAATTGCAAAATTGATCAGTTCACTTAGCGTCAACATACGGCCGACCCTGCAGACCGCCCTGGAAAACGTGGTTTTAAGTCGATATTCAGTCGGCGGTATGCATCTTTACCTGTAATTTTTTTTAAATCTCTCAACCCTCTGACTCACCCCCTAGTTTCTTCCCCACCCCTCACCCCCACAGCGATCTCCCCCCAAGTAGCGATGTCCCTTCACAGGTATCTCCCCCTACAGCAGCGATCCTCCCCTTCACCCTCCCACATACCTGCACAGCACTCTCAGGCCGGCAGTCACTGTCGATTCTGGTTTGTGACTCTCGGGGGGCGGAACATCTCAGCAGCAGCACGCGCGTGCGCACAACTCGAGACATGAAGATTTCCAAATAAAAAGGAATCATCGCCCGCACACCGCTGGCTGCACACCACTCTGCCTGCTGCACTCCGCTCAGCATATCGGCGAGAAAAAAGTGACCAAAATCGCGCACACTCCGCCCTAGCGGTATGCGGCTGTATGAAATGGCAGACCGCCGAGAAATGGGCGGACGACCAATTTCGACCCCCTAGAATACTGCGTACAGTTTTGGTTTCCTTATTTAAGGAAGGATCGACTTGCATTGGAGGCAGTTCAGTGAAGGTTCACGAGGTTGATTCCTGAGATGAAGGGGTTGTCATATGAAGAAAGGTTGACCAGGTTGGGCCTATACTCGTTAAAGTTTAGAAGAATGAGAGATGATCTGATTGAAACATATAAGATTCTGAGGTGGCTTGACAGGGTAGATGCTGAGAGGATGTTTCCCCTCGTGGGGGAATCTAGAACTAGGGCATATAGTTTCAGAATAAGAGGTTGCCCATTTAAAACAGAAATGAGGAGGAATTTCTTCTCTCAGAGGGTCATGAATCTTTGGAATTCTCTACCCCAGGGAGCTGTGGAGGCTGGGTCATTAAATATATTTAATGTGGAGCTCGACAGATTTTTGAATGATAAGGGAGTCAAGGGTTATGGGGAGCAGGCAGGGAAGTGGAGCTGAGGTCAGGATCAGATCAGCCATGATCTTATTGAATATCGGAGCAGGCTCGAGGGGCTAAATGGCCTACTCCTGCTTTTATTTCTTATGTTCTTATGTTCAAAGGCCTTACTTAAATCCAAGTGCACCACATATATTGTTTTGCTCTTATCAAGCATCTTTATCACACCCTCAAAGAAAACCATTAAATTAGCTTGGTAAAATGATCCCTTTCATGGCTCCATATTGTGGTGATCTTTTATGATTATATTTCTATCCAGATGCCCCATGATCTTATCGGGGTCTTCATAAGAAAGAGTACTTAAGAAAGTGGCCCTAGGAATATTGCATGCATTGGTGATCATTTTCCAACATTCTATTGACGCTGGATCAGTTCCTATGGACTGGAGGGTAGCTAATGCAACACCACTTTTTAAAAAAGGAGGGAGAGAGAAAACAGGGAATTATAGACTGGTTAGCCTGATATCACTGGTGGGGATAATGTTGGAATCAATTATTAAAGATGAAATAGCAGCGCATTTGGAAAGCAGTTGCAGGATCTGTCCAAGTCAGCATGGATTTATGAAAGGCAAATCATGCTTGATAAATCTTCTAGAATTTTTGAGGTTGTAACTAGTAGAGTGGGCAAGGGAGAATTAGTGGATGTGGTGTATTTGGACTTTCAAAAGGCTTTTGACAAGGTCCCACACAAGAGATTAGTGTGCAAAATTAAAGCACATGGTATTGGGGGTAATGTATTGACTTGGATAGAGAACTGGTTGGCAGACAGGAAGCAGAGAGTCGGAATAAATGGGTCCTAGTGGGGTGCCGCAAGATTCAATGCTGGGACCCCAGCTATTTACAATATACATCAATGATTTGGATGAAGGAATTGAATGTAATAGCTCCAAGTTTGCAGATGACACTAAGCTGGGTGGCGGTGTGAGCTGTGAGGAGGATGCTAAGAGGCTGCAGGGTGACTTGGACAGGTTAGGTGAGTGGGCAAATGCATGGCAGATGGAGTATAATGTGGATAAATGTGAGGTTATCCACTTTGGTGGTAAAAACAGGAAGACAGAATATTATCTGAATGGTGACAGATTAGGAAAAGGGGAGGTGCAACGGGACCTGGGTGTCATGGTACATCAGTCATTGAAGGTTGGCATGCAGACAGTGAAGAAGGCAAATGATATGTTGACCTTCATAGCTAGAGGATTTGAGTATAAGAGCAGGGAGGTCTTACTGCAGTTGTACAGAGCCTTGGTGAGGCCACACCTGTACTATTGTGTTCAGTTTTGTTCTCCTAATCTGAGGAAGGACGTTCTTGCTACTATGGGAATACAGCGAAGGTTCACCAGACTGATTCCCGGGATGGCAGGACTGACATATGAGGAGAGACTGGATCAACTGGGCTTGTATCCACTGGAGTTTAGAAGAATGAGAAGAATCTCATAGAATGTTATAAAGTTCTGATAGGATTCGACAGGTTAGATGCAGGAAGAATGTTCCCGTTGCTGGGGAGTTCCAGAACCAGGGGTCACAGTCTAAGAATAAGGGGTAAGCCATTTAGGACCGAGATGAGGAGAAACTTCTTCACTCAGAGAGTGGTCAACCTGTGGAATTCCCTACCGCAGAGAGTTGTTGAGGCCAGTTCGTTAGATATATTCAAACGGGAGTTAGATATGGCCCTTACGGCCAAAGGGATCAAGGGTATGGAGAGGAAGCAGGAAAGGGGTACTGAGGTTGAATGATCAGCCATGATCTTATTGAATGGCGGTGCAGGCTCGAAGGGCTGAATGGCCAGCTCCTGCACCTAATTGCTATGCTTCTATGTTTCTATGTTTCTATAACTTTACCCACGATGGACATCAAATTCACTGGTCGACAGTCACTTCTGCTAGCTTTTCTAAAAAAAAGGTAACAAATATAACTAAAAAAACTTTCTATTATTATCCTTCACATCTCTTGCTTCACATCTGATGCTTTAAAAAAAATCCTGACATATCTTTTTGGTAATAAAGCCAGCTTTATTCTGTGCCATATTCAAGCCTGGCAGACCAACTCTGACAAGACTGCTCAACCACATAAAGTTTGTCTTCGCAAAAATTGATAATTTTGTCTGGGGTTTTATAACCTTGCCAATCCTTGCAATGTCAAATACAATCACATTATTATCACTGGTGCTTAATGCCTCATCCTCTTGTGTTTTGGCGATTTGATCATCCCTATTACTCGTAATCAAATCGAAGATAGTTTCTCTCCTTGTTGGCTCTTTTACAACCTGAGTCATAAAATTTTTATTCGTTAACTCGAGAAGTCCCTTCCTTGTCTTCCCAGAAGAATGAGAGGTGAACTTATCGAAACATATAAGATAATAAGAGGGCTCGACAAGGTGGATGCAGAGAGGATATTTCCACTTATCAGGGAAACTAAAACTAGGGGACATAGGGCCCGAATTTGATGAAGGCCCCTGCCTGTCCAAATGCTGTCCAAAGGACCGCCAATGGCCACCAAGGTCCCTGGCGATTCTTTGGGCATGGTTTTCATCACCCAGGTTCCTCGAAGGTCGGCGGTGGCAAATCTGCGACGTACGTCGCCTATGTGGACGGCAGCTCTCTTCTCGGCGGCACCGAGGATGGAGTCAGGCACACGGAGGGTTGAAGACCTGAAAATTAAAATGATCAGAAAAAAAAATGAGGAAAGTCGCTGTGAAAATTTTTTTTTTCGAGTTTCCTAACCTTTTTTTTATGATCTTCATACCTACAGTCGGGGACAGACAAGCCTCCTCGCAGCGGTCCACCCCCGTTCTGTCGCCAACTCCCGCCCGCATGAATATGGCATCTCGGCAGGCAGGAATCTAATTGCGCCACTCGGCCGTCTGCTGGCGTCACCAGGCATTTCCCGGCGGTTCACCAGACTGATTCCCGGGATGGCAGGACTGACAGATGAGGAGAGACTGGATCGACTGGGCCTGTGGGCCTGTATTCACTGGAGTTTAGAAGAATGAGAGGGGATCTCATAGAAACATATAAAATTCTGATGGGACTGGACCGGTTAGATGCAGGAAGAATGTTCCCGATGTTGGGGGAGTCCAGAACCAGGGGTCACAGTCTAAGGATAAGGGGTAAGCTGGTTAGGACCGAGATGAGGAGAAACTTCTTCACTCAGAGAATTGTTAACCTGTGGAATTCTCTACCGCAGAGAGTTGTTGATGCCAGTTCATTGGATATATTCAAGAGGGAGTTAGATATGGCCCTGACACTAAAGAGATCAAGTGGTATGGAGAGAAAGCTTTCAGGAAAGAGGTACTGAGGTGAATGATCAGCCATGATCTTATTGAATGGTGGTGCAGGCTCAAAGGGCCGAATGGTCTACTCCTGCACCTATATTCTTTTTTTCTATTTTTCTCTCGCCTCCCACCCACTCTAGCCCACGTCGAAAGTGGCACTGGGCGGATCTTCATGAAGATTGTCGGCGGCAGTCGACGGTAGTGGGTGGTAAGGTGATCAATTCCAGGCCCATTGTCTCAGAATAAAGGGCCGCCCATTTAAAATTGAGATGAGGAGGAATTTCTTCTTTCAGAGGGTTGTAAATTTATGGAATTCTCTGCCCCAGAGAGCTGTGGAGTCTGGGTCATTGAATATATTTAAGGCGGAGATAGACAGATTTTTGGTCGATAAGGGAGTAAAGGGATATGGGAGCGGGCAGGGAAGTGGAGCTTGTTAAATATGTAAACTTGTATTTACTCTGTACTGCTACCAGAGGGCTCATCCTCTGGAGTTCCAAGGGATCCCATAATCCCTTGGGAGCACAGGTATTTAAGGAGGCCTCACAGGCTGGAGAGGCATTCTGGAGACCTGCAATAAAACACTACGGTCACACTTTACTTTGAGCTCACAGTGTTCAGTCTGACTCTTTCTCCATACATAACAACTGGTGACGAGATACAGATAGCGAACCCAAAGATGCAGAGAACAGTGGGGATCCTGGAGAAATTCTCGGAGGGAGATGATTGGGAAACTTTTGTGGAGAGACTCGACCAATACTTCATTGCCAACGAGCCAGATGGAGAAGAGAACGCTGCCAAACGAAGGGCGATCCTCCTCACCGTCTGTGGGGCACCAACGTATGGCCTCATGAAAAATCTGCTTACTCCAGCGAAACCAAGGAAAAATTGTACGATGATATGTGCACACTAGTCCGAGAGCATTTGAACCCGAAGGAAAGTGTTCTGATGACGAGGTACCGGTTCTACACCTATAAAAGGTCTGAAGGCCAGGAAGTGGCGAGTTATGTCGCCGAGCTAAGACGCCTTGCAGGACATTGCGAATTTGAAGGACATTTGGAGCACATGCTCAGAGACTTTTTCATACTTGGCATTGGCCACTAAACCATACTTCACAAACTTTTGACTGTAGAGACTCCAACCTTGAGTGAGGCTATAGTGATAGCCCAGGCGTTCATTGCCACCAGTGACAATACGAAGCAAATCTTTCAGCACACAAGTGCTGCTACAAGTACTGTGAACAAAGTAATGTTGTTTTCAAATTGCAATGTACAGGGCAGATCATACATGCTTGCAGCTGCACGTCCACAGATGTCAGAGTCCACCATCAAGGGGGATGAATGCAAAGCCATTAACACCTTGTTGGCGCTGTGGGGGTGATCATCGTTTCCATTCATGCCGCTTCAAAGAGTACGTTTGCATGGGCTGTGGAACAATGGGACACTTCCAACGAGTGTGCAGGCGAGCTGCAAATCCTGTTAAACCTGGAAACCACCATGTTGCAGAGGAGGACAGATCCACGGAGGATCACGACGAACCAGAGCCTCATACCGAGGAGGCAGAGGTACATGGGGTGCACACATTCGCCACAAATTGTCCCCTGATAATGCTAAATGTTGAACTAAATGGACTCCCGGTGTCAATGGAGCTGGACACAGGCATGAGCCAGTCCATCATAGGCAAAAAGACTTTCGACAAATGGTGGTGCAGCAAGGCCTCAAGGCCAGTCTTAACTCCAATTCGCACAAAACTAAGAACTTACACAAAGGAACTGATTCCCGTAATCGGCAGTGCTACTGTAAAGGTCTCCTACGATGGAGCTGTGCACAAGCTACCACTCTGGGTGGTACCGGGCGATGGTCCCACACTGCTTGGCAGAAGCTCGCTGGGAAAGATACGCTGGAACTGGGACGACTTCCGAGCACTCTCATCCGCTGATGACACTTCGTGTGCCCAGGTATTAAACAAGTTCCCTTCGCTGTTCGAACCAGGCATCGGGTAATTCCAAGGAGAAAAAGTGCAGATCCACCTAATTCCGGGGGCTTAACCCATCCATCAGAAGGTGAGAGCAGTACCGTATATGATGAGAGAAAGGGTAGAGATCGAGCTAGACCAGCTGCAAAGAGAGGGCATCATCTCACCGATTGAGTTCAATGAGTGGGCCAGTCCTATTGTCCCAGTCCTCAAGGGAGACAGCACCATCAGAACCTGTGGCGATTACAAAGTAACTATCAATCGTTTCTCCCTGCAGGACCAATACCCACTACAAAAGGCTGATGACCTCTTTGCAATGCTGGCAGGAGGAAAGACGTTCACGAAGCTGGATTTGACTTCAGCCTACATGACGCAGGAACTGGAGGAATTATCGAAGGCCCTCACCTGCATCAACATGCACAAAGGTCTTTTCATTTATAACAGATGCCCGTTTGGAATTCGATCAGCAGCGGCGATATTCCAGACAAACATGGAAAGCTTAATGAAGTCGGCCCCGTGCACCATGGTCTTCTAGGACGACATCTTGATTACAGGTCGGGACACAGTCGAGCATCTGCAGAACCTGGAGGAGGTTCTTATTCGACTCAACCACACGGGGCTCAGCTTAAAACGCTCGAAGTGCATTTGCCTGGTGCCTAAATTGGAGGAGGATCGCACCTGGGGAGGAGGATCGCAGTGGACGGCATCAGACCCACTGATTCGAAGACGGAGACAATCGAGAACGCACCGAGGCCACAGAACGTGATGGAGCTGGGGTCGTTTCTAGGACTCCTGAACTACTTTGGTAACTTCTTACTGGGTCTCAGCCTACTGTTAGAACGATTGCATGCCTTACTGCTTAAAGGGTATGGGGCAAAAGCCAAGAAAATGCCTTTGTAAAAGCTAGAACATTGTTATGCTCAAACAAATTGCTTGTAAGCGTTTGGTACGAGCATGTGATGTGTCGTCATATGGCGTCGGATGTGTATTGCAACAAGCTAATGATTTTGGGAAATGGCAACTGGTTGCTTATGCATCCAAGAGTCTGTCTGAGGCTGAGAGCCTACAGCATGATTGAAAAAGAAACATTAGCGTGTGTCTATGAGGTAAAGAAAATGCATCAATATCTGTTTGGGCTAAAATTCGAATTGGAAACTGACCATAAGCCACTCACATCCCTGTTTTCCAAGAGTAAGGGGATAAATACTAATGCATCGGCCCTCATCCAGAGATGGGCACTCACATCATCCGCATACAACTATGCCATCCGCCACAGGCCAGGCACAGAAAACTGCACTGATGCTCTCAGTAGTCTGCCATTGCCCACCATGGGGGCGCAGCCCACAGATCTAGCCAAGATTATGGAAGCATTTGAGAGTGAGCAATCACCCGTCAATGCCCGGCAGATCAAAACCTGGATGATCCAGGACCCCTTATTGTCCCTAGTCAAAAACTGTGTACTTCACGGGAGCTGGTCCAGTGTCCCAGTGGAAATGCAGGAAGAGATAAAGCTGTTTCAGCGGCGCAAAAATGAAATGTCTATACAGGCAGACTGCCTTCTGTGGGCAATCTAGTAGTGGCTCCCAAGAAGGGTAGAGACACCTTCATCAGTGACCTTCACAGTACTCACCCAGGGATTGTAATATTGAAAGCGACAGCCAGATCCCACGTGTGGTGGCCCGGTATCGATGCGGACTTAGAGTCCTGCGAGCACAGATGTAATACATGCTCGCAGTTAAGCAATGCACCCAGGGAGGCATGCTAAGTTTATCGTCTTGGGCTCCAAACTATGGTCAAGGGTACATGTCGACTATGCAGGCCCGTTCTTGGGTAAATGTTCCTTGTGGTTGTAGATGCGTACTCCAAATGGATTGAATGTGATATAATGTCGGCTAGCATGTACGCTGCCACTACTGAAAGCCCGCGGGCCATGTTTGCCACACATGGCCTACCCGATGTCCTGGTGAGCGACAACGGGCCATGTTTTACCAGTGCAGAGTTCAAAGAATTCATGATCCGCAACAGGATCAAACATGTCACATCTGCCCTGTTTAAACCAGCGTCCAATGGTCAGGCAGAGAGAGCAATGCAAACCATCAAGCAGGGCTTGAAGAGGGTAACGGAAGGCTCACTGCAGACTCGCCTATCCCGAGTCCTGCGTAGCTACCGCACGAGACCCCATTCGCTCACTGGAATCCCACCTGCTGAACTGCTCGTGAAAAGAGCACTCAAGACAAGGCTCTCGTTAGTTCACCCTGATCTGCATGAACAGGTAGAGAGCAGGCGGCTTCAACAAAGTACATACCATGCTACCACAAATGTGTCACGCGAGATTGAAATCAATGATCCTGTATTTGTATTGAATTATGGACAAGGTCCTAAGTGGCTTCCCGGCACTGTCGTGGCCAAAGAGGGAAGCAGGGTGTTTCGGGTCAAACTTTCAAATGGACTCATTCACCGGAAACACTTGGACCAAATCAAACTCAGATTCACCGACTATCCTGAGCAACCCACCTTGGACCCTACCTTCTTTGACTCACCAACCTACACACCAGTGTCAACCGGCACTGCGGTCGGCCACGAAGCTGAACCCATCATCCACAGCAGCCCAGCAGGACCCACCACACCAGGCAGCCCAGCAAGGCCAGCTGCACAGCAGCCCAGCGAGGGCCCAATAGTTGATTCACCAATACCAGCTTTCACACCAGGGCAAGAAGGGCCCCAGATCGACTCACCTTATAAATAGTTACACTGTTGACGTTGGTGGGGGAGTATTGTTATATATGTAAACTTGTATTTACTCTGTACAGCCAGCAGAGTGCTCATTCCCTGGAGTCCCAAGGGATCCCATAATACCTTGAGAGCACAGGTATTTAAGGAGGCCTCACAGGTTGAAGAGGCACTCTGGAGACCTGCAATAAAAGATTACGGTCACACTTCACTTTGAGCTCACAGTGTTCAGTCTGACTCTTTCTCCATACATAACAGAGCTGAGTCCATGATCAGATCTGCCATGATCTTATTAAATGGCATAGCAGGCTCGAGGGGCCAAATGGCCTACTCCTGCTCCTATTTCTTATGTTCTTATGAAACATTATTGTCGCAGTCAATTTCTGGTAAGTTTAAATCCCCGACTACTATACAAAACCAAATACTGCGGATGCTGGATATCTGAAATAAAAACAGAAAATACTGGAAATATTCAGAGGAATTTAATTTGAGCACAAGTAAATGTTCATAAAATAACATTGTCAAAATTCACTGCCAGGCTCTCAACATTACTTATTTATCCCTAAGGGGTAGTCATGGCTAACTTGTCGGTTAAATTGTACCAAACACCAGATGGTCATCTAAAATAGAGAATGCTGAAGTTGTTGAAGAAAGTATTCACCAGCAAATGTTAAACTTCTGATATCAACAGCAACACTTTGCATTTATATAGCACCTTTGCGTAGCAAAACTACCCAAGGCACTTCACAACAGCCACATCGGAAAAAATTGATACCGAGCAAGGTACAGCCACCAATGGTGAGGCGAAGATAAGCAGGGTTGAACAAGGGGCCAGAATTGGAGGAAAGCTGTACTCAGAGCTTTCTAGGGTTGGAGGAGGTTACAAAGGGCTCAAGTTTCAGAACCCCACTAGAACGGCGCACATCGGAGAGGCCCGCCTAATTTGTAGAACAAAAATTGCGCCGAATACTTACCTCGCGATTCTCCGATATCTGTAGGCCCATTTCCAGATGCACAGCAGGAGCTGCTGGCGGTGCAGCTACAGCCCTGCACCAAAAACAGTGCCGGTAACTGCGCACATGCGCAGTGGAGGCTGCGCATGTGCGCAGTAGCTCCCGGCCCTCCCAGCACGACCTGTCTCCGGGCAAAGACCCTATCCCAGGCCGAAAGGCATTGCCTCTATCCCGGGCCGAGTGGCCTGACACCTCTTACCTCGTCGGTGGGGCCCGCCCAGCCTCTTGCTGGGGCGGGCCCCACCCGAAGTCATCCTGGGAGCCCTGCAACGGCAGCGGCAGCAGCGGAACCTGTTCAGCCTCGCTCTCTCCCCCCCACCCCGTTCAGCACCCCTCCCTCCCCCCATTCAGCCCCTCTCCTCTTCCCCCTCCCCTCTCCCCACTTCCCTCTCCCCCTCCCCTCTCCCACCTCTCTTCTCCCCCTACCCTTTCCCCCCTCTCCTCTCCCCTTCCCCTCCCCCCCTCTCCTCTCCCCTCTCCCCTCTCCCCCTCCCCTCTCCCTCCTCCCCTCATCCCCCCTCCACTCTTCCCCTCCTCCCCTCTTCCCCCTCTCTCTTCCCCCTCCCCTCTTGCCCCCTCCACTTTTCCACCTGCCTTTCCCCCTCCCCTCTTCCCCCCTCCCCTCTCCCCCCCTCCCCTCTCTCCCCCCTCCCTCCTCCCCTCTCCCTACTTTTTCCCCATCCCCCTCCCCTCTCTTTCCCCTCTCCCCCCCCTCTCCCTCCCCTCTCCACCCCCACCTCTCCCCCTACCCTCTCCTCCCCTCCTCCCGCTGTCAGAAACACAGAGAGACACTGACAGAGACAGAGAGAGAGACACACTGGGGGGGGCCTCATCCCAGCACGCTGTTGGAGTGCTCCTGGTGCTGCAGTCAGTAAGTAGAAACTTATTTTTTTATTTATTGATTGATTTTTTATTATTTTTTTTATTTTTTATTTTTTAATTTTTTGATTGATTTATTGGTTGATTTATTGATTTATTTTCATTTATTATTGATGATGGCTCTTCTTTTGTAAAAGTGAAGTGTTTAATGCTTGTAAACTCCCCCTTCGCTGCCCCCCTCAACCCCCGCCCCCATCTCTTGTTCCCTATGCCTGATTTAAAAGTGTCGGCAAGGTTTTTCTGAGCATACAAAAATCGACACTTACTCCATTCTAAGTTAGTTTGGAGTAAGTTTTTGCTGCCTAAACTTGCAAAGCAGGCGTAAGTAGCTGAACACGTCTCCTTTTGAAAAAAAAATCTGTTCTAAAATGAAACTATTCTAAATCACTAGAACTGGAGCAACTAAATGCCGAGAATTGCAATTTCTAAGATGTTCCATTCTAAACTAGTTGCTCCAAAAAAATAGGAACAACTCAGGCCGAAACTTGAGCCCTTCAAAGATAGGGCACGCTGAGGAAATAGAGGGATTTGAACTCAAGGAGAAGAAATTTAAAATGGAGATATTGCCAGACTGGGAGTCAAAGTGTCAGTGAGCACAGTGGGGCTGGGAACGGGACTTGATGCAAGTTAGAATATGGGCAGCAGAGTTTTGGATGACCGAAAGTTTATGGGAGGTTGAAAATGGGAGGCTGTCCAGGAGAGAATTAGAATATAATTCATGAAACTACCTTCAGCATGGTTTCTAGTTATATATAAAATATAATGTCCATGTAATATGCATACTATAGTAAGGGTTTTGAGTGTTCCTGATTGTGCCATACTTACTTTCTGTATAATGCTATTTCCATCATGCCTGTGCATCACACCTGAGCATTATGCCTGGGCATTACAATTTAAGCTGTAAGATTTGGTTACTTACCTTTTATTCCTTTGAAGGTAGGTGATTATATGTCATTATGCTCCACAGAACCACCCCTTTTATCTTCTCTCTGTGATACTTATCTCTGGCCCTGAAAGGATCCCTCCCACCGTGCACTACCTAAAAGCCAACCTTTCGGTCCTTGCCGGCACCCTAAACCCACCAGGACCTGAAAGCCAGCCTGTTGCCCTGGCCAATTGCCTTCCCAGAACGCTGACCCAGCATTTTCACTTGTAGTATTTTCACTGACAGCTATATTTATGAGATCTGTACTGAGAGCTAGTACCAGAAAAATCTCAAAGATTGTAGCCTAGAAAGTACTGCTAGTGATAATAGTGAAAGAACACTTCACATATTATAACATACTTTGTCCACTATTTTCATATGGGCGTAACTCAGGATGGCAATCAGGTGGAACAGGTTGACTGCCCGCTGTAGAATCCTCCTGATTTTCATTTTATTGATTTCAATGCAATGAAAGTCAGAATGGTTCTATAACAGGCAGGTGAACTGTTCCACCAGACTACCACCTATAACAGTGAAGATAAAAAATTACTCCCATTCGTTTTAAAAGAGCTGAAGTAGCAAACGAAGAAATGTTCAAACATATAGGTCTAGAAATTCAGTTGTATACTACCTGTTGTTTGGGCGCTTCAGGTGCCGAGCTGGGACCAAAATGGCATCCGAGCAATGCGTGCACACTTGTGGTGTGGGCTGTGCCGGATGGCTTCTTGGTGAGGGCAGTAGTGTGGCTGTTAAGAATGTGCGCTAGAAGTATCGTAAATCGGCAGATCGTGACGTCAATCAGGGTGCAATGCTGATTTGATGCAGGACTGCCACTTTTATCATTATCGCTGGAGCTAATGCCCTCTCCTCACCTCACACAGCTGAACATGTGTTCAGCAGCAGGAATGAACCCCCACCAGCGATATTTAAAGGAATCATCAACAACTTTCAGGTAACTTGCTTTTTGATTTGAATTGGCTCTGTGTAAGTTTGTGGAATTGTTTGCAGCTTTCTTAGAGTTATTTAAAGTTGGTGAGGTGACAGGGAGTGGTGCTACAAGTGGAGAAGGCCTTGCTTCTGAATTCAAGCTCTCTTGTTCCCAGTCATGGGTGCTCTAGTTGTCATTCCCCTTGGCCTGCAGCATGACAGGGAGATGGAACAGAGGCAGCAAAGAGGACAAGCTGTTGGCAGAGGGAGGAGGAGGAGGCCTTACCCACCGAGGGATTTCCGAGAGCAATTCTCTTACCTCGGCCTGAGCCAGGAGCAGCGTCTAAAGCCTCTGCACTTTACGAAGGAGATGCTCACAGAACTCTGCCACTTCTTGCAACCAAACCTGCAGCCACACACCAGGGCTACGGCAGCACTGCTAGTGGCTGTGAAGGTGACCGTGACCCTGAATTTCCTTGCAATGGGATCCTTCCAGGCTGGAGCAGACGATCTCTGGAACATCTCCCAGTTTGCCATTCACTGCTGCATACGAGAGGTGGCAGACGCTCTTTATGCCAGGAGAGTGGACTTCTTTGTCTTCTCTCTGACCAGAGAGAAGCATGTGGAGCGTGCACGTGGCTTTGCCAAGATAGAAGACTTCTCCATAGTGCAGGGCACCATTGACTGCTTGCATATAGCTTTGGCGGGCACTGTATACAAATGCTGAGTTGTACTGTAACCGCAAAGGTTAATACTCGCCGAATGTGCAGTTGGTGTGCAACCGTGTTCAGCATATCATGATGGTGAATGCCCAGTATCCTGGCAGCAGTCATGATGCTTTTATTCTGCACCGGATCGCTGCTCCATCATTCTTTGAGCCACCAAGATAAGCCAGAGGATGGCTACTGGGTGACAGTGGCTATCCCTTGACCACTTGGCTCATAACCGCAATCCACCTACACATGGACAGCATGCGTACAACGAGTGTCATGCTGCCACATGAAATATCATAGAGTAGCCAATCCTTGTGCTCCTAGGCTGTGCTACCCCAGTGGCTGAAGCATGGCTGGTGGAAGGCTGCTGACTTTCGGTGGGGGAGGCTGCATATGGCCTTGCAAGACGACCTCGAGTAGCTCTGAGCTAGTAGGCCCAGATGTGGACCGCACCTCCTTGGCATGGGTGGCAGTGGGCTGAGCTGGCTGGCTGACAGACAACAGCAAGGGCATTGATGTAGTGGCAATGGTGTGAGGGCAAATGCTATCATCCTGAGAGGGGACAGAGTTGTCCTCCACAGATCCATTGCTGCTCCCCAGGGGCAGCGCCTCAGCAATCCTCGTAATCTGCTGGAGTACAAATAGTTGGATTGCTGTGACACCTTGCAAACCCCTTTTAACATTGGTAAAAGCAGCCATGATGGCAGCAGTCTGAGCTTGAATGACTTCAGTCTGAGCTTCCATTGCAACTGAGGTGGCTTCCGTTTGTGTTGCAACAGAAGCTGAGACTTTAGCCATCAGATGCAGCATGATGGTTGGGTTCACAAGTGTGTTAATGGACCTGCCTAGCCCTGGAAAGGATGGGCTCCAAGCTCTGCCCAAACCCTGGACTCCTCTATGCTCTTTAACATTGCACTCAGGCATTCTTGCACTAAGCATTTCATTGTCATACCTATCAGCATTCTGCTGTAAGCTACCCTATCAAGTTCTTCATCTGAGTCCTGTGCAGCAGGACTCATGTGTGACCTCGCCCTCTGGGTAGCTGGCATCCGAGCTACCCTTTCCCGCACCGGCAGGCCCCCCCTCCCCCCCCTGCTGGCTGCAGGCCATTAGAGCCCGGTGTCTCACCAAGTGCTGATCCCATGTCTAACCTATTCTCTGAAGTATCTGAGATAGTGGCTGGGCGTGTGAAATTAAGCGGCAGTGTTTCTCCTTCTTTTTGTCTCTCCTTTCCCCCTTGTTATTTGACCACTGGCTGGGCAGGCTGGATTTCTTGGGTGGCTGAATTGAGAAAGGCACAAGGGTTATGGTAAGGGAAGAGGGTGGTGGGGGGCAAGAGGTGCAAGCTTACACCATGTGCAGCTTGTAAATCAGAAGTGATTGTGGAATGAGGGGTAAGTGAGATTTGAGAAGGAGGAAAACATATGAGGATACAGGTATTCTTTCAGTCCCGCCACAGAATGGCAGGGGCATGTCTCCTCTAAGGGGGTGAGGTGATGCAGGCGAGCCTGCCCCTGCCGGTTAACAACTGCTGGCATCTGTTATGCACCACCTTTTTCCTGCAAGAGAAACTAATTGTGTCAGTGAGTGTGGTGTGATGTGTTTGGGTGATGTGCCTGTCGTGGTTGAATAGCTGACAGTGTGCTCAAGCTGTGAGAAGTGGGTATGAGGCTTGCAGCTGTGGTAAGTGTGTGCGTGTGAGGTGAAGCTATGAATGTGAGGTCTGAGTCATGTTTGGTAGAGATTGTTGGCAGGTGAGTGATGGGGGTGTGGTGCTTTGAACAGTGTGTAAAGCTAGTGGTGCAGATGGTGGGATATGGCATTTGAAGATGAATTCACTGACCTTGTCATTAAATTTCTTCCTGCACTGAGTCCAGGTTCTCGTGGCTATACTGTTGGCATTGACCACAGTGGCTATCTGCTCCCACTGCAATCTTATCTGTTGCCTGGAAGGTCTCCTGGCCCACTGTGGGAAGAGGACCTCTCTCCTGGAGTTGACCTACTGGACCAACACCTCCAGTGCTGCATCAGAGAACCTTGGATCCTTCCTCTGGCCTGTTGAACCATTACTCAGTCTTCTTTTTTCTGAATAGCCTCCAGAGGCATTTCCACCATCTGTTATAGGCAGAAGGCACACCCCGCTTAAGAAGTGCAGACTGCCTTTAAGTTGATTTTTTTTCGTTCTGGGATGTGGGCGTCACTAGCAAGGCCAGCATTTATTGCCCATCCCTAATTGCCCTTGAAAACATGGTGGTGAGCCGCCTTCTTGAACCACTGCAGTCTTTAAATGTTGGAGCTAGCCTCGCACAAACTTAGGCCCTTTGCTGAGAGATCAGTCTGGAGCCCTCAAACAAATTCCATTAGTTTCTACACTTACCTCACGTAGAGTGATTTTATATTGAATGGACAGTAAAAATGCCAATTTCTGAATGTAGTTGAGCAATAATTAGTGACGTGCTGCAACAAATCACTTATCCTAATAAAGAAATAAGGACTTGGATTTATATAGCGCCTTTCACGACCACTGGACATCTCAAAGCATTTTACAGTCAATGAGATACATTTGGAGTGTAGTCACTGTGGGGAATAAAGGTAAATAATCCAGTTTTAACGCCAAGATTTAAGAACTCTTTCATACTGGTTACCTGTTAAGTTTAAAAGAAAGGAAGATTTTCATTCATATTACATCTAAAAGAATCAGGAGGACAGTAGTGTCTGATGCAACAACCAGAGAACGACATAAAGACATAGATGATATTTGCAAGTGGACAGAAATATGGCCGATAAAATTCAACACAGAGAAGTGCAAAGTCCTACATTTTGAGAACAAAAATAGGAACTGCATTTACCTAATCAAACTAGATTGGGAAGAGGCTGAAAGAGATCCAAGAGTGATTGATGACTCAACGCTGATCATATCAAATTATTTTCAGAAATGCAATCAACAAAGAAAACAGACCAATGGCCTATGTTGCCAAACAGTGGAGTATATAGGTCTGAGGCTGTAATGCACTCTGGTCTGGCAACACCTTTGAGATATATTCACAGAGCACAAGCACACACAGCTCCTAACATGGTAGGGAGCTCTCTCAGAAGTCTCTGGAATTGCCTGGTTCTGTTTATTATTAACTCTGCAGCTGCAGTACACAATACGTCCACACCCACAGTGTGGAGCTACAAACATTACAAGCTTACAGACATTACATTTCTCCCTCCTTAATGATGAAGTTATTAGAACAAACGTCATACATAACTTTCATGGTTATACATAACACGGGATATAAACTTTTTTTTTTCACATTTACAAATTTAACTTTACCACTTGTTTTCTGTTTCGAAGAGGGTACCTTCGCTCTCGAACAGAACCTTCCAAACATGCTGTTGAATCTAAACTCATTCGAGGCTCATCCTGAGGAACGTTTTCCTCCACGGAATTTCCTTGATTTTCATTTGAACTCACTCAAACTTCAGGCTCTTTGTTTTCCTGACTCGGACTCAGACTTTCATTCTGATTCTCTCCTGGATTTGTTTCCAGTACATTAGATTTAGGATTTGCTGCTGGTATATCAAAACTATCTGATGAGTCAGAACTAATTGAATCATTCCCACGTTTATCTCCTTCCATGTCTATAGGTAAAATATGATTAATATGAACAAACCTAACCTGTCCATTATCAAACATCTTGACCAAATATGTGTGTGGACCACATATCTTCACTACTCTTCCTGGTAACCACTTTAACCATTTATGGTGATGGTTCTTCACTCACATCTTCTGGTTTAATTTCACACTTCTCTCTTTTACTCTACCTCTATCATGATTCTCTTTCTGTCTTAATTGTGTCTCTTCTACAGACTGTGCCAAATTTGGCTTTAACAACGAGAATCTGGTTCGTGGCTGTTGTTTGAGAAACAACTCTGCTGGTGTTCCACCAGTAGTTGTATGAGGAGTATTTCGATATGTAATCAAAAAATTAGCCAATTTGTGATCCAATGACAACTGTCATTTCCTTGGATTTGGATCTAACATTTGTTTTATGAGGGCACGTTTTACAATTTGTACAGTGCGCTCTGCTGCATCATTCAAAGCAGGATGATATGGTGGAACCTTGGTATGTTTCACACCATTTTTGCTCGTGAATTGTGCAAATTCTTCTGAATGAAATTGTGGTCCATTATCCGAAACAATCTCTTCAGGGGGCCAATGAAGAAAATAATTTTCATAAAATGTCCAATGTTTTACTTGTTGTTATTTTCCAAATTGGAAACACCTCAACCCACTTCGAATGGCTATCAATCACAATGAACAATTGTTGTCCTTCTAACTCAGCAAAATCAATATGTAGCCTTTGCCACACCCTGGGAGGCCATTTCTATGGCTGTAATGGTACTGGTGGTGGTTGCTTGCTTACCGATTGACATGTCGTACACTGACTCATGATGTACTCTATATCTTTATCAAGACCTGGCCACCATAAATAACTGCGTGCAAAACTTTTGGTCAAGCACATTCCCAGGTGCTGGTCATGGAGGTCTCCTAAAAATTTGGACCTGAATTTATTTGGTATAACCACTCTTGCACCCCACATGATACAATCTTTATTGACTGATAATTCATTCCTATGAATGAAGAATGGATGTGTATCTTTGTCTGTTACATGGATTTGGCCATCCATTTGCAATATACTCATACACCTTTGACATCACTGGGTCACGTTTGGTTGCTCTACCAATCTCTTCAGCTGTGACTGGCAGTTCATCAATGTATGAAAAATAAAACACTTTTTCCCTATCGGGTGTAACTTGTAATGGGGAAGACAATCTCGACATTGCATCAGCATTACTGTGATCAGCTGATCGTCTGTATTCAATATCATATGTATATGCTGACAAAATCAAAGCCCATCTCTGCTTTCGGGCTGCAGCTAATGTTGGAACTGGGGACTTTGGATGGAGGAATGCTGTTAGGGGCTTATGGTCCGTAACGATGGTAAACTTATGACCATACAAGTATTTGTGAAGCTTCTTGATACCAAAAATTAATGCCAAAGCTTCCATTTCAATTTGCGCATAATTACTCTCACTGGCACTAAGAGTGTGTGAAGCAAAAGCAATTGGTCTCTCCTCCCCATTACTTAATACATGAGAGATCACTGCTCCAACTCCATACGGAGAGGCATCACATGCTAGCTTAATCTCCTTAGATATTTCATAGTGAACTAACATGGTGCTCTCTACAATTTGCTTTTCCACTCCTTGAATACTGTATCACATTCTTTTGACCACTTCTAATGGACCTGTTTTTTCAAAAGTTCATTCAGTGGATGTAATACTATAGCCAAATTTGGTAGGAACTTCTCATAATAGTTCAAAAGACCCAAGAATGAACGAAGTTCAGTGACATTCCTGGGAGTGGGTGCATTTCTGATCGCATCCAATGTTTCCATGGTTGGATGTAAACCATCTCTGTCTACTCTGTACCCAAAGTATTCCACTGAGTTTTTAAATAACTCACACTTACAAGCAGACTCTGTGCTTCTCTAGCCGTTTGAGGACTTGGTGCTGAAATTAGTATGTCATCCAAATAACATACTAACCCTTCAATACCTTGTAAAATCTGGTTCACCACCCCTTGGAATACGGCAGGGGCGGAAGACACTCCAAATGGTAGCCTTTTAAATTGTTATAGGCCTAGATGAGTATTTATAGTCAAACATGACTTGGAATCCTCACCTAGTTCAAGCTGTAAGTAGGCATTCGTAAGATCCAGTTTTGAGAAGATCTGACCACCTGTCAGTGTTGTGAACAAATCTTCTAAATTCAGCAATGTATTGGGGACATTACCCTCTAGAACCTGGTTTACGGTTACTTTATAATCACCACACAATCTTACTTTACCATCAGACTTAGGTACAACAACAATGGGTGTAGCCCAATTACATCGATCTATCTTACAAATAATGTTCTCACTCTCTAGTCTTTTGAGTTCTTGCTCAACTTTCTCCTTGAGTGCATATGGTACGGAACATGGCTTGTAGTAAACCAATCTAGCGTCCTTCTGTACCCTGACACTCGCCTTGAAGCCTTGGATCGGACTGCCCGTTTCGCAGAACACCTTCGGATACTTCTTGATAACCTCATCCGTTGATGAAAATCTCGCTTCCACACAGAAAATCTTACTCCAATCCAGCTTCAGTGAGCTCAACCAATTTCTTCATAGAAAGGCAGGCTTGTCTCCTTTCACTACTATTAGAGGCAAGTTCTGAAATTGATCTTTATATTTCACCGGTACGGTGATACGATCTACCACAGGAATTTTCTCTCCCGAGTAGCCTCGCAGCTCTACCTTGGATTTCTCCAGTTGAAAATCACACAATTTTTCGCGATATAGTGAATCCGGTACCACACTCACGGATGCACCCGTGTCAATTTCCATTGGTATCTTGAATCCCGAACATCGATGTGGATTTTGATGCTTTCCGAATCGCTGTCTGTTAACCTCGTGCTCCTCATGACATGTAACTCTAACATCTCCTCGTCCTGTTGTTGTTCTTCCACGCTGTGTAGTCTCTTGGGATTTCTACTCATAGCTTTGAACGCTGGACTCATAGCTTTAAAAGCTGGTTTACCCTTCAGTCGGCATGCCTTCGCAAGATGCCCAGTCTTTCTACAGAAGAAACACTCTGCCTTCACGTATGGACAACTTTGAGCAAGGTGTTGTCCCAGGCGCCTATAGCACGACTTCGACGCTCTGTTAGAAATTCCAGTTTCTGAGACTTTGGGCCCCCATCATCTTTTACTTTGAACCTGCAGGTGATTTACCTCAGTTGACTGACGACCGTAATTATTATTTAATTCTCGGGAATATTGTTCGGCCATGCCCATCGACCTCGCTGTCTGACAATCAATCTCAAAAGTCAAGTCATCCGTCATCAATAACTTCCTTCTGATCGCATCATTTTTCACCCCACAAACAAAACAATCCCGTAATGCCCGGTTTTGAAAGTTTCCAAAATTGCAGTGCATCGATAGCTTTTTTAATGCTACAATGTAATCACTGATACTTCAATCAGCCTTTTGATTCTGAATCCCGAAACGATAGCTTTCAGCAATTTCTAGTGTTGCTCCAGTTTAGTTAAAATCTCTTTAAGCGTTGTGTCCTTTGGCTCATCAGGCACAATCAGATTTACAAGAGTGTCATATAATGCCGAACCTGCCTCCGATAAGAAGTTCGCTCTCTTACATTCCAATACAGCCCAGTTCTGGACTGCATTGTCTGGAACTTCGATTATGTTATTTACAATGAAATACACTTCTAGCCGATCCACATATGCTTTAAAACGTGCTTGGTCATGTCTATATTCCCCCAAATGTCCGATTACACCCGCCATTTTAATCTCTAGCTGTTCACACCATGTGCTGTATTTTACCTCGGATTTTGTAGCTTTTTTCCAAAGACAGAAACTTCCAAAGTCTCTCTGTCGGCTGGCTGAAACCTTCACCAACAAAATTTAAGCTTTAAATCATCCGAAAAATCCCATCTCAATCGCCAAATATGATATATTCACAGTGCACAAACACACACAGCTCCTAGCATGGCAGGCAGCTCTCTTGGAAGCCTACGAAAATCTGCCTGGTTCTGTTTATTCTTAACCCTGCACTTGCAGTACACAATACGTCCACATCCACAGTGTGGAGCTACAAACATTACAAGCTTACAGACATTACAACCTTGAATATGGCATTTCCTTCTGGTCACTGAGGCACAAGGAGAACATTCTAGCCATGGAAGCAGGTCTGAGAAGGGCTGCAAACCTGAGCAGAATGCTAGAGGACTGAGTCATGAGAAAAGTCTAGAAACACTTGAACTCTCCATCCTTGAAAGGAGATAAAAGAGTGGATCTTATAGTGATGTATGAAATAATGAATGGAATAGAAAAGGTTCATACTGAGCATGATTTCTAGTTTAACCACAACTGCAAGACAAGGAAACCTAGGTATAAATTGGTAAAAGGCAAGTTAAGGCTGCTAAGTCAGGAAGCACCATTTTACACAAGGAGTGATCGATACTAGCCCCATGAATCCCCTGTCAACCCCCCGCAACAAGCCTCTGTGTAGCCGCAGCATGGTCCGACAGAACCCGATGCCTGATGCCACAGCCAGAGACACTACATCAGCCGAGACCACGCAGATCAGTGGAGGAGGCGGCTTTTATGGCACTCATTTGGAAATGATTAATTTTGTATCTTTACATAAGAACATAAGAAGTAGGAGCAGGAGTAGGCCATACGGCCCCTCAAGCCTGCTCCGCCATTTAATACGATCATGGCTGATCCGATCAAGGACTCAGGTCCATTTTCCTACCCACTCCCCATAACCCCTTATCCCCTTATCGTTTAAGAAACTGTCTATTTCTGTCTTAAATTTATTCAATGTCTCAGCTTCCACAGCTCTCTGAGGCAGCGAATTCCACAAATCCCCAACCCTCTGAGAGAAGAAATTTCTCCTCATCTCTGTTTTAAATGGGCGGCCCCTTATTCTAAGATTATGCCCCTTAGTTCTAGTCTCCCCCATCAGTGCAAACATCCTCTCTGCATCCACCTTGTCAAGCCCCCTCATAATCGTATACGTTTTGAGAAGATCACCTCTCATTCTTCTGAATTCTAATGAGTAGAGGGCCAACCTACTCAACCTTTCCTCATAAGTCAATCCCCTCATCCCCAGAATCAACCGAGTGAACCTCCTCTGAACTGCCTCCAAAGCAAGTATATCCTTTCAGGTGTGGCCTCACCAATACCCTGTACAACTGCAGCAAGACTTCCCTGCTTTTATACTCCATCCCCTTTGCAATAAATTCCAAGATTCCATTGGCCTTCCTGATCACTTGCTGTACCTGCATACTATCCTTTTTTGTTTCATGCACAAGTACCCCCAGGTCCCACTGTGCTGCAGCACTTTGCAATCTTTCTCTATTTAAATAATAACCTGCTTTTTGATTTTTTTCTGCCAAAGTGCATGACCTCACACTTTCCAACATTATACCTCATCCTCCAAATTTTCACCCACTCAATTAGCCTCTCTATGTCCTTTTGCAGATTTTGTGTGTCCTCCACACACATTGCTTTTCCTCCCATCTTTGTATCACCAGCAAACATCTTTTTAATGTTCCAATTAATAAGTTTTTTTCATGAAATTAATTTTAGGGTTCAGTATTTTCCCCACTAATTTTCTCCCATTTAAATCACGTTTTTTTTAAAGTTCTGTTTTCGGAACATATTTCCGGATTTCGGATGACTCCTCCGATCTGCACAATGTCTGGTTTTCGGAACATTCCGTTTTTTGGAACTCCGGATTTCGGAGGTTATACCTGTCCTTGATATTAGGTTTCAGTATGGCTCAGATTTAGGCCTTGATCAATCTATGAAACTAAACTTTTACACAGTCTATGCTTCTTGACATTCGGATTTGGCCTTACTTGTATTGTTTGACAATAGATAAAAATGCACTTGTTCTTTCCAATAACTGATCTATGATTTGGCCTGTCATGGACTCTATCCAACTTATTTAATTTCCTGAGGGAGTGAACTTCAAATAAACTAAAGCAGTGAAATCTTTCTCTGATTCTGCCACATACGATTTAATCTATAATATTCCAGGAGATCAATCTAATATTGCGTTTCACATTATTCACCCATGACTACTCCTATTTCACTGATGAGATTTCCATGGTTTGAGCAGCACAGACATCTTAGTATTGCCTAAGGTATATGATCAAATATGCCATAGCTCATCCATATAACGTTCAATCCTGTTCTTAATCAAATATTCATCCAACACTTTTTAAAATAGTTCATCAGCATTGTTTCAGCTGATTCTGATAGCAGCCTATTTTGCAGGTCTAATACTCTGTGAGAGAAACATTTTCTTCAGTCTGACATTAGGCTTGTTAGTTTCTGTTAATGTCTTCCAGTTGCACAAACACAGCTTGAATTAAATGATTTTTCTAATCTGCATTAGTTATGTTGTTAAGTATCTAAAAACCTGGATCATGACCCCCTCGAAATCTTCTATTCTCAAATGAAAACAAATTCAGCTCTGTGCGCCTCTCTTAGTGTCAGCTGTGGCTCACTTTGTAGCACCCTCACCTCTGATTCAGGTTTTGTGTTCACGTCCCACCCAAAAAAGTTGAGCACAAAAATCTAGGCTAACACTCCAGTGTAGTCCTGAGGGAGCACAACACTGTCAGAGGTGCTGTCTTTTGGCCGACGTTAAACCGAGACCACATATGCTCTCACAGGTGGATATAAAAGATCCCATGGCACTATTTTGAAGAACAACAGGGGAGTTATCCCAGGTGTTCTGGCCAATATTTATCCCTTAATCAACATCACCAAAACAGATTATCTGGTCATTATCACATTGATGTTTGTGGGAGCTTGCTGTGCGCAAACTGGCTGCTGCGTTTCCTACATTACAACAGTGACTACACTTCAAAAAGTACTTCATTGGCTGTAAAGCACTTTGGGATGTCCGGTGGTCATGAAATGCAAGTCTTTCTTTTTCTTCATAATTGATAATTATCAATCCTGGAATCATCTTTGTCAGTCTTCTTTGAATTTTCCTCTCCAATGTTGTTTTGAAGGTGAAGTCTTGAAAACAGCACATAATATTCAAAATGTGAACTTGCTGATGAGTTATACATGATCCATATAGTCAATTTCAAATAGTAATCAACAAGCTGAAAATGTATCCCAGTATTTGATTCGCTTTATTGAAAGTAGATTCACATTGACTGGAAAAATTCAGTGAGTGGTGAGTGAGCAAAACTGAATCTTTTTCTTTTCCTATCTTTGCTAATGGACAATCAATCGCTTCCTACAGTCAAGTTATGTTTACTGTATAAATGTGTACTGCCTTACATTTATCCACACCAGAATCCATCTTCTATTCCGTAGTGCATCCACTTAATTAATCCAATCCCCTTTGAATATGATCAATCTCTCTGACAGAAGTCACATGGACCCATAGTTTGGTGGCATCAGCAAACGTCTGTTCCTGGCAGGTCCATTCTCTGTATCACTAATGAACAGAACTTTAGGATTTTGGCCCAGTGTACTGTTGGATGTTGGGCTTCTGGGCTCAATTTTCCCCAAAGCCATTTTTTGGCATATTTCAAGTGTTACGCCCGTTTTTTTAGCCCCGACTACTCCAAAAAAAAACTTGAAAGTTTCCCCATTCTAATTTTAAAATTGGTGCCGGGCAGCCTGTGCTTTAGCTTCAGGGGATGGAGCCTAATGTCTGTACCGAAAAAAGGATGCCCACCACCCTGCCCCCGCACCGCCCCCCACCCCCAGCCCTTCTGCGCATGCGCGAAAAAAAATTTTTTTTTTACGTGACTGCTATGGGCGTACATGCCCAGTACACCTCCCGGTCTGCAAACGGCCATTTTTAAAGAGCCAGTTGTGTGTGAGAACTGCGTGAGAACTTTAATCCTTAGTGGAAAAATCGGAGCTGCAATTTGCCACGCGGCTCAAGGACCAAGAATTTCTCACACGAGGAAGTGGAGGCACTGGTTACTGTAAGTGAGGTCAGATGGCATGAGCTGGACACTAGCAGAGGTCACATAAAAGTTTCACCAAAAGAAGTGAAGAAACGCTGGAACCAAATTGCAGAAGATTATGGTGCAATGGTGACCGTTCTGAGGTCTCAAGGCCAGTGCAAAAAGAAATGGCAGGGCCTTGGTCATGTAGTTAGTGTAAGTAATATTTTCATTTATTCACTGGAATTGTAATTGAAATGTGACCAGCTGTATATGTCCCACCCAGCAGAAAGACACCCTCTCTAAAACGTTATGTTTTCATCTTTGCAGAGGAAGGTGGCACGCAACAAAAGAGAAAGAACTCGAACGGGAGGAGGCCCGGCAAATCGGCACCCACTGACACCCTTGGAAGACAGGGTCGCTGCTTTGATGGATCCTGTCTGGAGAAAAGCAACCACCACTGCACAAGCTGGGCCCACACTTGAGGGAGAGGGTAAGTCCTGCAAATTCCACATTCTGGCTTTGCTAAAAGTTAAGTACTGCACAGTCTAGCCATGCTTCGGTTCATGGGGATGTCTCCGTCAGCGACGCTTCGGTTGATGCAATGTACCATCATTCATCGTGGTCCTTCAAATCAGCCTGTTACCTGTGCTGTGTGAGCCTACTCATTCCACCCTGCCCCCTCCTCTGCTGCTAACCATTTGTTTGTTCTGTTATTTGAGGCCAACTCTGATGAGGCTGAAGCTGATACAGAAGAAAATAAGAACATAAGAACATAAGAAATAGGAGCAGGATTAGGCCATTTGGCCTGTTCCTCCATTTAATAAGATTATGGCTAATCTGATCATGGACTCAGCTCCACTTCCCTGCCCACTCCCCATAACCTTTACTCCCTTATCGCTCCAAAATCTGTCTATCTCCGCCTTAAATATATTCAATGACCCAGCTTCCACAGCTCTCTGGGGCAGAGAATTCCATAGATTTACAACGATCTGAGAGAAGAAATTCCTCCTCATCTCAGTTTTAAATGGACAGCCCCTTATTCTGAGACTATGTTCCCTTGTTTTAGTTTCCCCTATGAGTGGAAATATCCTTTCTGCATCCACCTTGTCGAGCCCCTCATTATCTTATAAGTTTCTGTGGTGTCCCTGCACCTTACTACAAATTCACACGAGGCATGTATAGCAGACAAGTCACTCTGTGACCTTAACCTTTATTGCCAAGGAGTGCTGACCCTGGGTGGGACCTCCCCTTTTATACCTGGAAACCCAGGTGAGGAGTGTCTCCCGCAAGTTCGCCCCCTGTGGTCAGGGTATGCATTTCTAGGGTATAAGTACAGTGTACAGAAGTTGCCTGAAGGTTACAGTTACATCAAGATTATCATTGCATGATGGTTACATACATGACAGTTTCAATAAAATCACTTCTCATTCTTCTGAAATCCAATGTGTATAGGCCCAACCTACTCAACCTATCCTCATAAGTCAATTCCCTCATCTCCGTTATCAACCAAGTGAACCTTCTCTGAACAGATTCAAACGTGGGCGAGCCTGAAGAGGAGAACATCTTCCAATCCCAACTTCCAGACCAAGAGCATGGGGGTGAGGGGCAGGGGAAGGGGGAGGGGGAGGATGAAGCCCCCACTGTTGTACTCACTCTGGAGGAGGTGCTGGAGCCGCACATTGAGGTGCCAGCCCCTTTCCTGAGTGATATGAGTGTTGGGATATTCCATCGTTTCACACAGTCCGAGGATGCGAGTCCCAGTGGGATGCAGCGAGCCTCACCCAGGGTGAGGAGGTGAAGGAGAGCTCAACAGCACTCTCCTGAGATGCAGGATCTAACAGATATGGGTCAGATGATGGCAATGAGTGCAGAGAGCATTGATCTTATGTGATCGCTCCTGGACACCATCAGTGGGGTGGGTGATGAGGTATCGGGACTGTCGGGAGAAGTAACAACACTCTCACAAGAAATGGGCACATGAGGGAGGGAATGTCGCAGGTAGCTGATACAATGTTGGTGCACATGAGGGAGGGAATTTTGCAGGTATTTGAAACGCTTGCGGGGAGGAATGTCGGAGTTAGCTACTGCAATAAGGGAACACGCCCAGACCCCACGGCCATTCACGGAATCAACTGCCACTCCCACTCCAATCCCCAGACCAGCCTCTGAAGAGGCCCAATACAGACCTTCCACATTGCCGTCTGCCCACGCCCCCCCATCAAGAATTGCACATTACCCGAGATGCTCGAAAGAATAAGCTTGGTACCAACCCGAGAAACGCTGTGTCACCGCCAGCGGGCAGGGCTAGAGTCACCAAGACCAACGCAGCAGGGTCTTAGAATAAGGTGGAGAAGCAATGGGTACAGCCTTTCTTTGCTGCAGTTGATGTTGTTGTTGGTATTATTATTGTATCTAGCGTGGCGGCCCCGACCTGCGAGAGACCATCAGCGGCAGATCGGGGCCATAAAAGGGGTGGCGAGCGGCGGCCCCTGGAAGCGTGGCGGCATATCACTTCAAGGTACAGCACGAGCTGGTGCAGGAGGATGACGGCAGCGAAGAAGGACGTCATCAAGGTCCAGGTCGGTGATTGGAGCGTGGGCAGATACAGCAGGAGCAGTGTGGTCGGGGCGAAGGAGCGGCGAGAGAATGTAGAGGGATATGATTGGGACCTGGGAGAGGCGTGAGTTCGGGGCCAGAAGAGGTGAGGGCCAAGGGGCAGCACAAGCCAGCCCACACTGTGATATGTGTGCACACTAGATCCATGCAGCAGAACAGGTCTCCAGTCACTGGACCAAGACTTAGCTTTGTCAAGCCCGTGTGGTGGCTGGTGTGCAACGGCCACCACATGTTAAAAAAATCCACGCACAGGCATCTTCCACCCTTCAAGATGTAGTTTGGGATCTGGAATATTAGGTCCTTCATTGAAACACCTGTGAACTCATCCTTTTTTGGCATGGAAGCAAGTCATCCTCGTTTCGAGGGATTGCTTATGATGATGATATTGTTGTTACTGTTGTAAATGTTCTCAAATTTAAAGTTTTTTGCAAGTGATGTAAATTTACAAGTTTAAAAGTTTGTAATGATTTTAAAGTGTGTAAGTGATATTAACTAAACACTTTAAAACTTGATGCAAGAATATTTTTATTTAAGTTAAGTACAAACAATTGTTAAACTTTTGAATAAAATATATTTTAAATTATAACTGAATAATTTACATTACTTGATCCATTATTAACACAACTTTTTGAACTGAAGAAGAATAATTTCCATTATTTGTTCCATTATCATAACACAACATTATGGAACAGGTCCAAACAGTAAACATGGTCCATTTGGAATAGTTGCCGCTGAGCCTTGAGGCTGCAAAGCGTTCATGGTGAGCTGCTGGCACAAGGCTCAAGCAATCGTTAAAGGGGCACGACGGCCCGCCCTCCTCCGCTGCAGTGCTCCGGGTTCAGGTAGTTGCATGGCTTCCTCATCCTCCTCCTCCTCCTCGTCATCTGCATCTTGCTCATCATCATCAGCCACTCTCACCTCAGGTGGGTCTTCTACTATCAGCTGCTGCTGCCTAAGTTGTGCAGCATGCAGCAGACAACAGTGAACTGACCGACAATCTCAGGGGAGTATTGCAAGTAGCCTCCGGAATGGTCCATGCATGGAAACGCTGCTTCACGATGCCAATGGTCCTCTCTATTATGTTGCACGTCGCAATGTGCGACATGTTGAATTTCCGGTCAGCTTCTGTCCGGGTTACGTGTGGCGGCGTCATGAGCCAGGTGGTGAGGCCATATTCTTTGGTCCCAGAAGCCAGCTCGCATCAACTGCCATGATGCGATGCATGTCGTCACAGATGAGCTGCACATTCACGGAGTGGAAGCATTTTCTGCTCCTGTACATCTCGGAATCGTCCAAAGGTGCTCGCAAGGCGAAGTGGGTACAATCAATACACACCTGTACCTTGGGGAAGCCAGCAATCCTGGAGAAGCCCACAGCCCTGTCACGCTTTTCCTGGGCGGTCATGGAGAACTTTATGTAGTCATTCTTGTGGGCATATAGTGCAGCAGTCACCTGCCAAATGCAGATATGTATTGCATGTTGAGAAATGGTGCACACATTCCCAGTTGTGGCCTGGAATGATCCAGATGCAAAATGAATGTGCAGCTGTAACCTTTACTTCAACTGACAAAGCAGTCCTCCTGATGCTTCTAGGTTGCAGGTCTGGTTTTATTGACTCACAAATCTCAGTTACATCTTCTTTACAGAAGCGCAGCCTTTTGACACAGTCTGCATCACTCAGGTGCAGGTATGAATACCTATCTCGATATACCCAATGTAGGTAAGGCCTCCTGCCCATCATCCTACGTGATCTGAGGTTCCTCATGTGATAATGTTTAATCAATCTTCTCCTCCGCAGCACAATCATACAGAAGGCTTGTACGAGGTATGGCATTGTCAATATTGCCCCCATAGTTAAATTGTAGCTTTGCAAGAATCTCAACACAGCAGGAGAAAGCACTCCCAACTCCTTTCCTCTCTCTCTCCCCAAGGTCAACGCCCTGGTATGGACCACACCCTGGTCTGCGCATGCGCAATAGGCCTGCTTAGAACGGGAAGCTAGGCATTCAATAAAGAAACAAAGTCTAATGCAATTCTTTAATTTTTCTGTATTTTCAAAGTACTACACCACCACCGAATGTCTCCTCACCGGGCTCGCGGGTCGGCGGGTAGAATCGCTCCCTCGCCCGGACACAGGGGCTCGGCGTCCACCCCGAGGGCTTCTTTTAAAGTTGCTCTACAGCCTAAGGGTTCTCATCCCTTCAGTTCAGCTTCCAGCCCAGTCCCCAGACCTCACACTCCCCCCCCCACGCCTGCCAACCCCCACCCCCCGGGCTTCTTTTGAAGCTGCTGTATCGTCTAATGGCTAGAATTTCCCCAAAGAACACCAACGCCCGATGGCCGACCAAAAAACCGCTAAGGCTGGGAAGATAATCGCCAGCGAAAACTTCCCGAAAACATTTTTTTTAACCCACCTAGCGAAAAATATGGGCCTTGCACCCCCAATCTGGGTGGAAGAGTGCAAGAAAATGAGTGAAAAATAAAAAAATCTATAAAAATTTACACCGAGGCTGCGGGTTGGGCCCAACACCAAAAAAAAAAAAAATTTTTCAAAAAACCTAACTGAAAAATCCCCAAAACATTCCTATGACATTTTTAAATTAAATCACCCTAACAGATTTTGAAAATAAATAGTAAAAAACCAATCACTTACCTTTGTCTTGCAGACCTACTTACCTACCGCCCAGCTCCGCTGATCCTCGTGGGCGGTTAAAAACATGTTTTTATGCTAATCTACGGGTTCCCGCTCAGCCAAAGATCATGCCAGGGCGATCTGTGGACGTTGCACGCCGGCGATACCCTCCCCAGCAGGACTTCGAAACCGGCGGTGTGCCTCAGGTAGGGAATTTTTCGCCGACCCAGTTCTCGCCCAAAACAGCCAATACCGCCGAGAAACTGGGCGGTGAACCAGTGCAAATTCTATCTCTAAGGGTTCTCATCCCTTCAGTCCGGCCTTCCACCCCACCCCATCCCACCCCGAGCTCTTTTGAAGCCAAGCCCCGAGCCCTTGTGTCCGGGCGAGGGAGCGATTCTGCTGGCTGACGCTCCGACCCTCAAACCTGGTGAGGAGACGTTCGGTGGTGGCGTGCTACTTTGAAAAAAATCAAAAATTGAAGAATTGCATTAGACTTCCATTTTCTCCCTTTTGACTTTGAAAAAAATTAAGCTTCATGATGCATATTCTTTGCCTTCTTGACTCCCTCCAAAACTTTGCCTAAAAACAATGGCGTGTTTCTGCACTAATTTTTTAATGTGCGTTGGTTTTTCTTCAGTGCCCAGAAGGTTTTTTTGGAGTGGTCACATACGTCGTCCTAGGAAAAATGTAAGTTGGCCAAGCTTGGTTAAATGTGAAAAACTAGCGCAGACATCAGGTTACGCAAAAAAAACTAACCGAAAAAAATCGTAACTGAGTTACACTGGCACAGAAACTTTGGGGAGACTTGGATATTTTAATTTATGCCCAAAAAAAGCAGCGCACGCCAAAAAAAAAACGGCGCAGATAACTGGGGAAAATTGAGCCCAAAACTTTATAACATTAGGTTTCGATGCAGCCTGTATTTCACAATACTAGTGTTTGGTCAAAACCTACGGGCATTGGGCCTTAAAGCAAATCCCAGTTCATTGCAGTTCACTAGGCTATAGATACCAGTCTGCAGAATGTGACATATATTTGGCAGAGTTGAGTTATACTGCCAGCTGCAGCACATGATGCCTTGCACTCTGCTTCGGCAATCTGTGGATGCATGTTTGTATGCCTGCACAAGGCTCTGCTCCCCAGACAGTTCTTTTCTTAATGCTAGGAGAGCACACTGTCTTAATGTTAAACTAATTAAAAAGGTCAGAAAACACCCAAACAATAAAGACTAAACGTCAAAAATACTTCACTGGCTGTACGGCGCTTTGGAATGTCCTGACGTCATCAAAGAAGCTATATAAATGCAAGACTGTCTTTCTTTCCCTCCTTCAAGGAGTTTTAAAATGTGGCTTTGCACCAGGCTTAAGTTATATTAGAACCTGTGCAAAGCCCAAGTGGTTTGAGCCTAAATCCTGGAGATGTCCATCCACTGCTTTCGGTGTCTCCTGGGTTACACTGCCACTTTCATATCGTGGCCTATTCAAAACTACCTCATATTGACATGAAAGTGATATTAGAGGAGCACTATTACATAGACTATTACATGTAATAGATAGATGTAGAACTACTCTAATTATTGTAATTTAAACTGTATTACCAGTCTTGGCCTTGCAATTAAATTTCTATTGTAAATAACAGGAATCAAAGGTACCCACATATAGTGTCGCAAGCAGCATTTGTTTTAATGCACTTACATTTTTGTAGTGGAGATACATTTCAGTGGCATACAGTTTGTGTACTTGTGCACTGACCTTTGCTCCCAAGCCCTGGATGCATGCCAATCACAGAACCAAATCTCAAGGGTCAGGATAAGCACACAAACCATGTGATACTCAAATTGATCTTTGATGCAGAAACTTAAATAACATTGAATTGGATGTCAGTTAAAAGGACTTAGTTCATGCGTCCATTTCATGGAGCAACATGACAAAAATCAATCTAATTTCTGTATCTATGAATTAACAACAACATTTATATGATGCTACTCACGTAAAAGAATATCTCAGACACTTAAAGGAGCAGTTCACACACCAGCCAACAAAGGAAGGAATTTGGGAGGTGGGACTGAAGGCATACTTCAAGAAGAAGGTTTCAAAGAGGCTTTAGAAGGCCAGAAGAAATACAGCAAGACAGAAGAGTTTTGAAAGAGAATCCCAGAAGGCAGGTGCATAAGAGCTAATGGATTGGCTTCAATAGCGGAATGAAAGAGCATAAACAGCAATCCTGTCAAAGGAATGTTGGATGCAAGTTAGATGAATGGGTGGCGAAGATTCCCTATGTCGAGTTGGGCAAAACCAGGGAGTGATTTGAAAATAAGGACAGGATTATTAAACTGGATTTTCTAGAGCACAGGCAGCTAGTCAAGCTTGGAGAGGGTGGGTATTATGTTTTCAGTATGACCTCACAAACACACAGGCTTTAAGATGGCTGATAACTTCAGGAGCTCATCAGGTGATTCCCTCTTTATTGTTGTAAACAGCAATGGCTGCAATGCCACGGTAGTCCACTAGGTGGAGCTATATATATATATATATATATATATTACACTTCTCCCTCCTTAATGAAGAAGTAATTATAACAAATAATCATCATGCATAACTTGCATGGTTATACATAACAAAAGATATGGGGCTAGATTTTCCATTATTTTTCCATGCATACTGCCAACTTAACGTCAATTTTAATGCTGAAATGAGGTGTAACGTCCATATATTGCCCATTTGGCCACAAAATGGAAAGTAGCGCCCATTTCTCGGTCACTTATTGCCGAACGTTACTTTCGGCATGTACGTAACGCCGACAAAAAATAATACCGCCCTCCCACTTTTTTTGGACAGAGAGATCAGAACGGGCGAAACCAACGCCCATAATGTCGCCCAGCGTTACTTTCGGCTCATAATTGGCGCTGAGATTTAATAATACAGCCCGGCCACTGTTTTTTGTCGTAAAGATCATAATTGCCGAAACTAACACCCAGAAAATCGGCCATCGTTACTTTCGGCACCTCGCACACATCTCGCCGACAATATCGCTCGCTGAAAAAAACGCTGTGAAAAAGTTGAACTGACCTGAACTAATGACAGCGGCACGGATGCCATTTTCTAAATCGCAGGTCGCATCATTTAAAAGGCTGCTCTGTTTCAACTTCAGGGGAGTTTAGATGTACCCTGGAGGTCTTTTAAGGTGATGTGAACATCTCAACAAACATCTTTTCATACTGTGGACAATTGGAATTTAATTTAGGTGTCTTAGTGGGGACATTTATTGCTTGTGAACAATCGGTGTATTACTGATAGTAATTGGAATGGGGCCAGCCATTTCTCAGCCTGTCTTGATGATAACGCAGATGCTGCAGAGTACAGATGGCAGAAGATATATTCGACAGCATTATGTGCCCAATCTAAGCCGTGCCAGACTGATGAGGAGGACGAGACCATACACTTACATGGAGAAGCGTTACCTCAACTTATCCGAGCACACCTGTCTTCGGAGACTGCATGTAAAGTCCTGACCCTGCAGTACAGACTCACATGAGGCACATCCTGAATTCAAGGTCACTCTGGACCTGCACCTTTATTTCACAGCTCTCGAGTGCCACACTTGCCTGAGACCTGCCTTTATATACCTGTGTCGTATATAAAGGCAGGTCTCCTGCAAGTGCACCCCTGGTGGTAAAGTATGCTTGTGGTCACAGGTCATATCTAGTTACAGTCATGTATAGCATGGTAAGATACAGTTATATACAGTAGTGTGAGATACATGACATCACCCTCCCCCAAGGTCTTATTGTCTTTATAGATTCAGTCTCCCAGGTGGTCTAAGGTGGTCTACGCTCTCGAGTGGAGCGTCTTAGTTGTGGTTCAGTTGTTTGCCTGGGCTGTCTGTTTCGTTCAGTATGATTGCTGATATCTCACCTGGGCTGTCTGTTGAGACTGCCCTTTCCTCAGGTTGTTCCCTCTGTCTGTCCATTAGGTGCGGTGTGAGTTCCACATTGTAGTCTGCCTCTGGTTCTGCAGTGTTGTTGGTAAATCTACTTTTTACTTGGTACATGCCTCTGGCAGGTTTGGCCATTGCCCATTTGTACAACCAGTAGCCTGTTTCCTTCCTTGCCTGTTACAGTCCCTGCAAGCCATTTGGGACCCCTGCCAGAGCTTAGCACAAACACTTTGTCCCCTATCTCATTCCACCTCCCCCTCGAATTTCGGTCATGGTACTCAGTTAGCTTCCAGCGCTTTGACTCAACAATTTCATGCATGTCTGGGAGGATTAACGAGAGCCTCGTCTTTAAGGTCCATTTCATCAATAGTTGCGCGGGGGGAACCCCAGTCAATGAGTGCGGACGAGATCTGTAGGCCAGCAGCAGTCGTGACAGGCGGCTCTGCAGCGTGGGACCTTGGATTTTTAGCATGCCTTGTTTAACGATTTGCATTGCTCGCTCCGCCTGGCCATTGGAGGCCGGCTTGAACGGTGCCGTCTTAGCGTGATTTATGCTGTGGTCAACTATAAAATCGTGAAATTCTGCGCTAGTGAAGCACGGACCATTATCACTGACCAATATGTCAGGAATTCCATGCATTGCAAACATGGTTCTAAGGCTCTCTACAGTGGTGGAGGTGGTGCTCGAGTTTAAAATGGTACACTCGATCCACTTTGAAAATGCATCGACGACTATGAGGAACATTTTGCCCATGAATGGGCCCGCATAGTCTACATGCACCCGCGACCACGGTTTGGTGAGCCAGGGCCAGGGGCTTAGGGGGAGCCTCCCTGGGGGCATTACTGAGTTGGGCACAAATGGTGCACCGCCGGACGCAGAGCTCCAAGTCCGCGTCAATGCCAGGCCACCAGACGTGGGATCTGGCTATGGCCTTCAGAAGGACGATCCCCGGGTGCTCACGGTGGAGCTCCCAGACAAACACCTCTCTGCCTCGCAAGGGCATAACTACTCGGCTGCCCCACATCAGGCAGTCTGCCTGTAGTGATAGTTCATACATGCGCCTATGGAAAGGTTTGACCTCCTCAGGGCAGGCATCGCGAGCCTCTGCCCAGTCACCAGTTAAAACACATCTTTTGACTAAGGATAACGTGGGGTCGCTGGTCGTCCAGGCTCTGATTTGGCGAGCCGTCATGGGCGAACCTGTGGATTCAAAGGCATTGATTGCCATGACCATCTCACAGTCCTGTTCATCGGACCCTTCCGTGGTCACCAGGGGTAGCCTGCTAAGCGCGTCTGTGCCTGCTCTGTGCCTTATTGTGCAGTCGTAAGACGTCAGCATGAATGCCCACCGCTGAATGCGCGCGAGGCGTTGGCGTTTATTGCCTTGCACTCGGATAGCAGGGACGTGAGGGGTTTGTGGTTAGTTTCTAAAGCGAACTTGGCCCCGAAAAGGTATTGGTGGATCTTTTTGACACCGTACACGCACGCGAGCGCCTCCTTCTCAACCATACCGTACCCGCGCTCCGCCCACGAAAGTGACCTGGAGGCATAAGCAATGGGTTGTAATTTACCCGCATCATTGACATGCTGTAAAATGCACCCGACCCCGTACGTTGGCGCATCACATGTAAGAACTAACTTTTTACCTGGGTCAAAAAAGGCTAAAACAATGTTGGAACATAGAAGGTTGCGTGCCTTATTGAAGGCGCATTCTTGGGCGTGCCCCCCAAAACCAATCGCACCCCTTTCTGAGTAGCACGTGGAGAGGCTCCAGCAGCGTGCTCAAGTTCTGCATTAAGTTCCCAAAGTAATTGAGTAGCCCGAGAAAGGTGCGCAGTTCCGAGACATTCCGGGGCCTGGGTGCCAGACAAATTGCTTCGGGTTTTGGATTCGGTTGGGCGGATTCCATCAGCGGCAATCCTTCTGCCCAAAAATTTAACCTCGGGCGCAAGAAACAGACACTTGGATTTCTTAACTCTTAGGCCTACCTGATCCAATCGACTTAATACTTCCTCCAAATTGCGGAGATGGGAGTCAGTGTCCCTGCCCGTGATGAGTATGTCATCTTGAAACACAACCGTCCCCGGGATGGACTTGAGCAGACTCTCCATGTTGCGCTGGAATATAGCAGCTGCCGACCTGATGCCGAATGAGCATCGACTGTACATAAAAAGGCCTCGCTGTGTCTTGATGGTGGTGAGTAGCTTAGATTCTTTGGTCAGTTCTACCGTCATATACACAGATGTGAGATCTAGTTTCGAGAAAAATTTTCCTCCAGCCAATGTGGCAAATAGGTCCTCCGCTCTGGGCAGCGGGTATTTGGTCCTGTAGGAAGACTCTGTTTATGGTAGACTTGTAATCCCCACAGATTCGTACAGATCCATCAGGCTTCATGACGGGGACGATGGGACTTGCCCAGTCGTTAAATTCCACGGGTGAGATAAGGCCTTCCCGCAGAAGCCGGTCCAGTTCGTGTTCAATCTTTTCCCTCATCACATAGGGCACAGCTCTAGCTTTGTGATGGACCGGTCTGGAATCCTGTGTGATGTAGATATTAACTTTAGCCCCTTTGAAGGTGCCCACACCTGGCTGAAAGAGATGTTCAAAACGACTTAGAACTGTTGAGCAGGAGATCCGTTCCTCTGACGACATGGCGTGAACATCATCCCATTTCCAATTTAGTTTTGCCAGCCAGCTTCTCCCCAACAGTGGGAGATATCCTGGGACAATCCACAGGGGAAGTCGGTTCACTGTCCCTTTGTGTGTGACTGAGAGCATGGCGCTGCCAAGGACGAAGACGATTTCTTTGGTATAGGTCCTCAGTTTGGTGTCGATCCTTGTGAGTTTTGGTCTGTTGCTTTTGTGCGGCCACAGCTGTTCAAATTGTTGGACGCTCATGAGAGATTGACTAGCTCTCGTGTCCAGTTCCCTGTTGATGGGTATCCCGTTGAGTAGGACCCTCATCATTATTGGAGGCGTCTTGTTGTAAGAACAGTGGGCATTGATCGTGTTGACCCGCTGTACCTCGGCATCCCGGGTACTGTCCCCACCGTCTTTTGGTCCACTTTCCGATCCTTCCGATTCGTATACCAGCCGAGCTGCTGTTTTTTTGCACATGCGAGCCAGATGCCCTGTATAGTTGCAGTTTCTGCAAACAGCATGCTGAAATCGACACCCCCTTGTTGAGTGCCTTCCCCCACATCTCCAGCACAGACCGCTTCCATTGTTTTCGAAGGATGAGCTGCGTCTGGCTGATCTCTCTTGAGCTTCTCTCAGTCTGTAGTTGATTGCTCGCATTGTGGGTCGAGGAGGTGTGAACGGCCGTTCATGTGGCCCTTGATGGCTTCTGGTGCAACTGCCTGCTGTTGAAGGCCTGCTCTCCTGCCTTTGTCTGTGTGTGAGGGTCGCAGCTTGTTTCATGCTGTGAACCCCTTGCTCCGATGTTTTGTTAGTTGTCGTACCCACAGTATAGATCAACCTCGTTTCTTCTTCTCCTGCCAAGAATGTCTGTGCGACCAGTGCTGCTGCCTCTAGGATCAAGTTCTTGGTCTCTATAAGCTTTCGGAATATGCCTGCGTGGCCTATTCTTTCAATAAAAAAGTCTCTCAGTACTTCTCTCGTTAGTTCATCGGAGAACTCACATAAACTAGCCAGCCTCCGAAGTTCCGCTACGAAGTCGGGTATGCTCTGGCCCACACAGCGTCTGTAGTTGTAGAACCTGTGTCTGGCCATGTGTAGGCTGCTCGCTGGCTTCAGGTGGTCTCTCACCAGTGTGCTCAACTCCTCAAATGACTTGCTTGCTGGTTTCTCGGGTGCCAGCTGGTCCTTCATTAAGGCGTATGTTTTCGAGCCACAGCTGATCAAGAGATGGGTTCTTCTCTTGTCTGCTTTATCGTCGCCCAACCAGTCTTTGGTTGCAAAGCTTTGCTGGAGCCTTTCTATAAAGTCTCCCAATTGTCTCCAGCATTGTATTTCTCATCTGAGCCGTTGGTAGCCATTCTGTGGATTCTGTGATCCCGTAACTTGTCGCCACTGTAAAGTCCTGACCCTGCAGTACAGACTCACATGAGGCACATGCTGAAGTCAAGGTCACTCTGGACCTGCACCTTTATTTCACAACTCTCGAGTGCCACACTTGCCTGAGACCTGCCTTTATATACCTGTGTGGAACAGGTATGCAGTGTCTCCTGCAAGTGCACCCCTGGTGGTAAAGTATGCTTATGGTTTCAAGTAATATCTAGTTACAGTCATGTATAGCATGGTAAGATACTGTTATATACAGTAGTGTGAGATACATGTCACTGCGCTTCCACAACGAGGTTATCAGTGAGATATGCCAGCTCATCAGGACAGATCTGCAGTCAGCCAGCACCATCAGGACTGCACCATCCATTCTATGTGTCATGTTCCTTTCAGGCCTCTGCTGGTGACATTTGCGCTACATCTCAGCATGCCACACATTGTTGCATTAGACAGATCACTGAAGCCCTGTACGCAGACAGAATGGACTTTATCAGCTTCCCTATGACCACGGAGGCTCAGACTGAGAGGGCTCAAGGATTCTACTGAATTACTAACTTCCCCAAGGTGCAAGGAGAATAGATTGTATGCACATCGCCATGTGGGCACCTTTTCAGGATGCAGAGGTTTTTTGGAACCGAAAATGAATTCACTCCCTGAAGGTGCAGCTTGTTGTCGACCACAACCAGATAATTATAGGAGTGAATGCCAAATTTCCAGGCAGCGTCCATGATGCTCACATCCTGCATGAGAGTGCTGTATCTGACATGTTTACCAGTCAGCCACAAGGTTGATTGGTGACAAAGGATATGGCCTCGCCACCTGGCTGATGGCCTCCCTGCATGACACCCACACTGAAGCCAAGAAGCGATACAACGAGAGCCACAGAGCCACATGCAATGTGATCCAGAAAACCATTGGTGTGATTAAGCAGCGCTTTAGAACCTGACCTTAGAGGCAACAGCACTGGTTACTCAGACATTCTTGGTAGGGGAAGAAGAAACGAGGTTGATTTACAATGCAAGTACGACAACTAACAAAATATTCCGGAACAAGAAGTTCACAGCAATAAACAAGCTGCTACCCCCACACACAGACAAAACCAGGAGAACAGGCTCTCGACAGCAGGCACAAGCCATCAATAGCCACAGGAACGGCCGTTCACAGCTCATCAACCCACAATGCGAGCAATCAACTTCAAACTGAGAGAAGCTCAAGAGAGATCAGCCAGACGCAGCTCATTCTTTGGGAACACTTTGAACAATGGAACAGGTCTGTGCTGGAGGTGTGGGGGTGGGCACTCATCAAGGGGATGTCGATTTCAGCAGGCTGTTTGCAGAAATTGTGAATATACAGGGCATTTGGCCCACATGTGCAAAGAAACGGCAGCTCGACTGATATATGAATCGGATGGGTCGGAAAGCGGACCAGAAGATGGTGGGGACAGTACCCGGGACACCGATGTACAGCGGGTCAACACGATCAATGCTCCTACAACAGGACGCCTCCTATAATGATGAGGGTCCTACTCAACGGGATATCTGTCAACATGGAGCTGGATACGGGAGCGAATGGGCGCTCAACAATTTGAACAACTGTGGCCGCATAAAAGAGACAGACCAAAACTCACAAGGGTCGACACCAAACTAAGGACCTATACCAAAGAAATCGTACCAGTCCTCGGCAGCGCCATGCTCTCTGTCACACACAAAGGGACAGTGAACCGACTTCCCCTGTGGATTGTCCCCGGAGACCCCCCAGCACTGCCGGGGAGAAGCTGGCTGGCAAAACTAAACTGGAAATGGGATGGTGTCCATGCCATGTCATGAGAGGAATGGACCTCTTGCTCAACAGTTATAAAGCGATTTGAGCATCTCTTTCAGCCAGGTGTGGGCACTTTCAAAGGCGCCAAAGTCAAAATATACATCACACAGGATGCTAGACTGGTCCATCACAAGGCCAGAGCTGTACCCTATGTGATGAGGGAAAAGATTGAACACGAACTAGACAGGCTTCTGCGGGAAGGCATTATATCACCTGTGGAATTTAGCGACTGGGCAAGTCCCATCGTCCCAGTCATGAAGCCTGATGGATCCATACGAATCTGTGGGGACTACAAATCTACCATAAACAGAGTCTCCCTACAGGACCAGTATCCGCTGCCCAGAGCAGAGGACTTATTTGCCACATTGGCTGGAGGTAAACTTTTCTCAAAACTAGACCTCACATCTGCGTATATGACGCAAGAATTGACCGAGGAATCCAAGCTACCCGCCACCATCAACACACATCGAGGCCTTTTCATGTACAATCGATGCCCATTCGGCATCAGGTCGGCAGCTGCCATATTCCAGCGCAACATGGAGAGTCTGCTCAAGTCCATCCTGGGGACGGTTGTATTTCAAGATGACATACTTATCACAGGCAGGGACACCGACTCTCATCTCCGTAATTTGGAGGAAGTACTAAAGTGGTTGGATCGGGTAGGCCTATGAGTCAAGAAATCCAAGTGCCTGTTTCTCGCACCCGAGGTTGAATTTTTGGGCAGAAGGATTGCCGCTGATGGAATCCGCACAACAGAGTCCAAAACAGAAGCAATTTGCCTGGCACCCAGGCCCTGGAATGTCTCAGAACTGCACGCCTTTCTCGGGCTACTCAATTACTTTGGAAACTTTATGCAGAACTTAAGCACGCTGCTGGAGCCTCTCCACGTGCTACTCAGGAAGGGGTGCGATTGGTTTTGGGGGGACACCCAGGAACGCGCCTTCAATAAGGCACGCAACCTTCTGTGTTCCAACAGTGTTTTGACTTTCTTTGACCCAGGTAAAAAGCTAGTTCTCACATGCGATGTGTCAGCATATGGGGTCGGGTGAGTCTGCAACATGTCAATAGTGCGGGCAAATTACAACCCATAGCTTATGCCTCCAGGTCACTTTTGCGGGCAGAGTGCGGGTACAGAATGGTAGAGAAGGAGGCGCTCGCGTGCGTGTATGGTGTCAAAAAGATGCTCCAATAGCTTTTCGGGGCCAAGTTCGCGTTAGAAACCGACCACAAGCCCCTCGCGTCCCTCCTATCCGAGAGCAAGGCAATAAACGCCAACGCCTCGGCGCGAATTCAATGGTGGGCACTCATGCTGGCGTCCTGCGACTATACCATAAGGCACAGACCAGGCACAGACGTGCTCAGCAGGCTACGTCTGGCGATCACGGAAGGGTCTGATGAACAGGACTGTGAGATAGTCATGGCAATCAATGCCTTTGAGTCCACAGGTTCACCCATGACAGCTCGCCAAATCAGAGCCTGAACGGCCAGCGACCCCACGTTATCCTTAGTAAAAAGATGTGTCCTAACCGGTGACTGGGCAGAGACTCGCGATGCCTGCCCTGAGGAATTAAAACCCTTTCACAGGCGCATGCATGAGCTATCACTACAAGCAGACTGCCTGATGTGGGGCAGCCAAGTGGTCATGCCTCTGCGAGGCAGAGAGGCATTTGTCCGGGAGCTCCACCGCGAGCACCCGGGGATTGTTCTCATGAAGGCCAAAGCCAGATCCCACGTCTGGTGGCCTGGTACTGATGTGGACTTGGAGCTCTGCGTCCGAAGGTGCACCATTTGTGCCCAACTCAGCAATGCACCCAGGGAAGCTCCACTGAGCCCCTGGCCCTGGCCACTGTGGAGAGCCTCGCAACCATGTTTGCAACGCACGAAATCCCTGACATATTGGTCAGTGACAATGGTCCGTGCTTCACCAGCGCAGAATTCCAAGACTTTATAATTGACCACAGCATAAATCATGTCAAGATGGCACCATTCAAGCTGGCCTCCAATGGCCAGGCGGAGAGAGCAGTGCAAATCATTAAACAAGGCATGCTTAAAATCCAAGGTCCCAAGCTGCAGATCGCCTGTCGTGACTGCTGCTGGCATACAGATCTCGTCCGCACTCACTGACTGGGATTCCCCCCGCGCAACTGTTGATGAAAAGGACTTTAAAAACAAGGCTCTCATTAATCCTTCCAGACATGCACGAAATCATTGAGGCAAAGCTGACTGAGTACCATGATAGAAATTCGAGGGGGAGATGGAATGAGATAGGAGACAAAGTGTTTGTACTAAACTATGGCAGGGGTCCCAAATGGCTTTCAGGGACAGTAACGGGCAAGGAAGGAAACAGGCTACTGGTAGTACAAATGGACAATGGCAACACCTGCCGGAGGCATGTAGACCAAGTCAAAAGCAGATTTACCAACAACACTGCGGAACCAGAGGCAGACTACATTGTGGAACTCGCACCACACCTAGTGGACAGACAGAGGGAACAACCTGAGGAAAGGGCAATCCCAACAGACAGCCCAGGTGAGTCAACAACAATCACACCAATCAAAACAGACAGCCCAGGCGAGATACCAGCAACCACACCCAAAGAAAAACAGACACCAAGGCAAACAATTGAACCACAACTCAGACGCTCCACGCGAGAGCGTAGACCACCTGAGAGACTGAACCTATAAAGACAATAAGACCTTGGGGGAGAGTGATGCCATGTATCTTACATTATATACATTATATTATATATAACTGTATCCTAACATGCTATACATGACTGTAATAAGATATGACCTGTAACCACCAGCATACCTTGCCACCAGGGGTGTACTTGCAAGAGACACATATATAAGGACAGGTCTCAGGCAAGTGCAGCATTCCAGAGCTGTGAAATAAAGGTGCAGGTCCAGAATGACCTTGACTTCACTACATGCCTCGTGAGAATCTGTACTGAGGAGACAGGACTTTACAGGAACCACTCAGGAGGGGAGCTCCAATATCACCCTGATCAATTCATGGTTGTGTGCTCTGTGATGCTCAATTTGTCTATCAGGAGGGGGCAAGAATTGCCAGAAGGGTCTTACGGTCCACCTCAGGAGAGAGAGGAAGAGGAGGATGAGGAGGTGGACGCTGACCTCAGCCCAGACAATCAGGCTGACTATGCAACCATGCCCATGCCCCCCTCCAGACCGCAGGAAAGGCCCATGGTGGCTACATAGCTGTACGACTCTTACGTCAGCAGCTCATAAATGAGCGCTTTGCCTGAAAGAACGTTGCTGTTATTGGCAAAGCTGACCCACTGCTGTGTGTGTGCAGTTCAGATATCAAAGGTGGGCATCACCTTGGTGCCAGAAAAAGTTTAAGTTGATTCAAGTTAAGTTTAATTATACCCTTTCATGTTAAGGAATCACCAGTGTGTAACGGTCCAGCTAGCTGAGACAATGCGCAATAAGGTTATGTTAAATAAAAAACATTTAATCCAACCATTTGTATGAAATCATAAGCATAACTGTCAAAAACACCCCACCCCCACCCCCACCCCACCCCACAACACATTTATAACATTGGCATCAATCAAATGGTCAACATTTCCAGCAACACAGAACACAAATGCAAACCAACTAGGGGGTCCCCTCTCCCTGTACCTCAGACCTTACAACAAATTTGATACATCAAGATGAAAATATTACAAAGTCATCACCTGCAGACATGCACCTCATTTTCCTTCCCCCCCACCGCCTTTCTTCTCCCCACCTCTACCCCTTCCCCTCCTGACTTAATGCCGCCTGACCGAGGAGCTCCTCAGGCGCTGCGTCATTGGGGGGGATGAAAGTTGCACAGAAACCGGAGAGGAGAGTCACGAGGTGGGAACCTTCTCTGAGCCAGAAGCAAGATGTTCCTCCTGGTTTGCATGTGTCGTTGGCAATGGGGGTGCGGCACCTTGGGGTTCAGGCTCTGCAGTTGCTAGCGTGGCCAACTGGGGGTGGGTCCCCACTAGTGCCAGCACCTGCTCCTCGATATGGGTGATGTTGATGATGACTGGTGGACCCCCCACCCATTCGTCTCTGCTCAGCCCTATTCTTTGAAACCTTCTTCTGTAAAAGGTAACAACAGCACGACATGGCATGAGATCATTGTGTGATATCATTGCTAGATACTGTCACAGATACAACAAATAACTGACAGATGTAATCATGATTATTATGATAATTATCATTCTTTACCTAAAGATGTACACTGTGAATGCAGGTTTTGAGTACAACCTTTCCGGTAAAAGTGAAAGACCTCACATTTGATTTTAATCACTGATTACACTTACAAATCAAATTATATAAATATATAAGTACATGTAAATAAATGTAATACTTACTCTTGCGGATCTGACAAGGTCGTTCCATCACTTGTGGCACTGGTTGCCCTCAAGCAGCTCGTTGGTCGCCGACGAGACCACCTCAGCTATCTCGTCCATATCTTCTGGTAGGCCTTTGGGGTGGGCTTCCCACGCCCACCCTGTGTCAATTCATCCCAGCGTGACTTGACCTTCTGCATGAGGGAGGCATTTGCCTCGTCCGAGATCATCATCATAGGCAGTCCCTCAGAATAGAGGAAGACTTGCTACCACTCTTAACATGAGTTCCTAGGTGGCTGTACAGTCCAATACGAGAACCACAGTCTCTGTCATAGGTGGGACAGTCATTGAGAGAAGGGGTGGATGGGACTGGTTTGTCGCACGCTTTTTCCACTGCCTGCGCTTGATTTCTGCATGTCCGAGAATCTCCTCGCTCTCTTTCGTCCTCACAATTGTTCCTTTCCCAGCTCACTGCTCTCGCCAACGTCAGTCTCCACAGCGTGCTGTGTTGCCTCCTCCATTCCCTCCATTATAGGCACCAATTAACGAAAATATCTCGCTGGTAACAGCTAAATCTTTGCTGACAATTCTGTATTAAGTTCGAAATTCTCCCTTCTACCTCCCAAAACAGCCAAACAAGCACCACATCACACCCACACACGTCTTCACTCCCTCTCTGCTCCCTCTCTCTCTATCTCCTCTTATGCGCATGTAATAATGACCCCTGACCTCCTGAAACACAGGGAAACTAGAATTGCCATGCCATTGCTAAGGACGTCGAAGGTCAGAAAAATCTAACTCTAACGCCCATTTCAGATCGCTCACGGTAATGCCATTTTAAAAAATGCAAAGTAAGGGTTTTGACAATGGCCGATAATCCGGCGATCTGAAAACCCATATTTACCGCCCAAGCTGCACAAAAGTGGAAAGTCTAGCCCATGGACTTATCTTGCCATATTTACAAATCAAGCGTAACCACTTGTTTTCTGTTTCGAAGAGGATACCTTCGCTCTCGAACAGAACCGTCCAAACATGGTGTTGAACTTAGACTCCTTCTAGGCTGATTTTGAGGAAAGTTATCATCCAAGGGATGCCCTTGATTTACATTTGAACTCTCTGCAACTTCAACTGTTTGTCTGCCTGACTCGGAATCAGACTTAAATTCTGACTTTCTCTTGGACTTGTTTCCAGTACATTTGATAGAGAATATGCGACTGGTACTCTATTTGTATCAAAACTATCTGATGAGTCAGAAATAATCGAATCATTCCAACCTTCAATTCCTTCCATGTCTGTAGGTAAAATATGATCATTGTGAACAAATCTAACCTATTCATGATCAAACATCTTGACCAAATATGTGCGAGGACCACATATCTTCATTACTCTTCCTGGTAACCATTTTAAACATTTATGGTGCTGGTTCTTCACTCTCACCTTCTGATTTAATTTCACACTTCTCTCTTTTACTCTACCTTTATCATGATTCTCTTTCTGTCTTGATTGTTTCTCTTCTACGGACTGTGCCAAATTTGGTATTAACATCAAGTATCTGATTCGTGACTGTCGTTTGACAAACATCTCTGCTGGTGTTCTACAATGAGGAGTATTATGATATGTAATTAGAAAATTTGCCAATTTGTGGTCCAATGTCAACTGTCATTTCTTTGGATTTGAATCCAACATCTGTTTGATGAGGGCACGTTTTACAATTTGTACTGTCTGCTCTGCTGTACTATTTGAAGCAGGATGGTATGGTGGAACCTTGGTATGTTTCACACAATTTTTGCTTGTGAACGGTGCAAATTCTTCTGAACAAAATTGTGGTTCATTCTCAGAAACAATTTCTTCTGGGAGGCCAAATGAAAAATATAATCTTCGCAAAATATATAATGTTTTACTTGTTGTTATTTTCCGCATTGGAAACACCTCGACCCAGTTCGAATGGTTATCAATCAAAATGAACAATTGTCCTTCTAGCTCAGCAAAATCAATATGTAACCTTTGCCACATCCTGGGAGGCCATTTCCATGGCTGTAATGGGACTGATGGTGGTTTCTTGCTTACCGATTGACATGTCGTACACTGACTGATGATGTACTCTATATCTTTATCTAGACCTAGCCACCATAAGTAACTGCATGCAAAACTCTTGGTCAAGCACATTCCCAGGTGCTAGCCATGAAGATCTCATAATAATTTGGAACTGAACTTATTTGATATAGCCACTCTTGCACCCCAAATGATACAATCTTTATTGACTGATAATTCATTCTTATGAATGAAGAATGGATGAATATCTTTGTCTGTTACCTGGTTTGGCCAACCATTTGCGATGTAATCATACACTCTTGACATAACTGGGTCACGTTTGGTTGCTCTACCAATCTCTTTAGCTGTGACTGGCAGTTCATTAATGTATGAAAAATAGAACACTTCTTCCCTATCGGGTGTAACTTGTGATGGGGAAGGCAATCTAGACATAGCAACAGCATTAATGTGATCAGCTGATCATCTGTACTCAATAACATATGTATATGCTGACAAAATCAAAGCCCATCTCTGCATTCGGGCCGCAGCTAATTTTGGAACTAGGGACTTTGGATGAAGGATTGCTGTCAAGGGCTTATGGTCTGTAATGATGATAAACTTACAACCATGCAAGTATTTGTGGAACTCCTTGACCCCAAAAATTATTGCCAAAGCTTCCCTTTCGATTTGTGCAAAATTACGCTCACTGGCACTGAGAGTGCGTGAAGCAAAAGCAATTGGTCTCTCCTCCCCATGACGTAGTACATGAGAGATCACTGCCCCAACTACATATAAAGAGGCGTCACATGCTAGCTTGATCTCCTTAGATACGTCATAGTGAACTAACATGGTGCTCTCTACCAATTGGCTTTTACACTCCTTGAATGCTGTGTCATGGCCAAGGTGGCCATCAGCCGGTCCAGGCAGCGGGTGGTCGAGGGGTTCATTCAGCCCGACTGCCTGCCTCTCTTCCATGGTTACATCCGAGCCAGGGTGTCCCTGGAGATGGAGCACGCGGTGTCCACCGGTACGCTCGCGGCCTTCCGCGAGAGGTGGGCACCAGAGGGACTGGAGTGCATCATCATCCCCGGCAACCAAGTTTTAATTTGATTTAAGTTTACCATCCAAAGTTCAATTGGATTATTTTGTCGGTTTTAGTGCCGCCCCCCACCGCCCCCCCCACCCCATCCCCCTTTAATCAGGGGGCACTTGATTAATGTTTACAACTAAAATAGTTATACGGCTTTTATGCAGTAAAGGACTCAGGCCATTGAATTTTTATTAGCTGAAATGAGAAATTGATCCTCACGGTAATGAAAGTATGGCTAAGGGTTTTGGCAGTAGTGGGAGCGAGGCAAGGCTGAGGGAGACAATATTCTGGAGGTAGAAGAATCATCATCATAGGTGGTCCCTCTTTTCAAGGATGACTTGCCTCCACATCAAAAAGGGATGAGTCCACAGATGTTTCAATGAAAGACCTAATATTCCAGGTCCTGAACTACATGTTGAAGGTGGAAGATGCCTATGCGTGGATTTTTTAATGTGTGGTGGCCGTTGCACACCAGCCACCATATGGGCTTGACAGAGCTAGGTCTTGGTCCAGTGGCAAGGACCACCTCTGCTGCACGGACCTAGTACGCACACATATTGCAGTGTGGGCTGGCCCGGGCTGCCCCTGGGCCCTCGCCTCTTCTGGGCCAAGAACTCATGCCTCTCCTGATCACCTCGCTGTACCTGCCCACGCTCCAATCTTGGTTATGGTGACGTCCAAACCAGTCGCCCTCTTCACAGCTGTCGCCCTCCTGCTCCAACAAGCGCTGTAACATCAGAAGGTCGGGGTCAAAGGAGCAAAGGTGGAAGAATGCAGCCTTGGTGTCAGACCAAATGTGGGGTTGAAAGCTCAATGCAGGGTTGAACTGATCACCGAGGTTGCACAGGTTCAAACTCAGCAAAGCTGATAGAGTCAGGATTAGGTGCTGGTGAGAATTGAACTGAAAGGGTTCAGTTTTGTCAATGTGGCAAAGTAGGAAGCTTTGAATCATCTGGGATTTGATATCACACAAGCAGTTGTATAGGTAAATCCCCTGGGAGAAGAGATGCACCAACATTAGCGTCCTCGATCAGGCCAACATCCCCAGCATCGAAGCACTGACCACACTCGACCAGCTCCATTGGGCGGGGCACATTGTTGACACAAGACACCCAAAGCAAGCGCTCTACTCAGAACTCCTACATGGCAAGCGAGCCCCAGGTGGGCATACAAAACATTTCAAGGACACCCTCGAAGCCTCCTTGATAAAATGCAACATCCCCACCAACACCTGGGAGTCCCTGGCCAAAGACCACCCTAATTAGAGGAAGTGCATCCGGGAGGGCGCTGAACACCTCGAGTCTCATCGCCGAGACCAGGCAGAAATCAAGTGCAGGCAGCAGAAAGAGCGTGCGGCAAACCAGACTCCCCACCCACCCTTTCCTTCAACGACTGTCTGTCCCACCTGTGATAGAGACTGTAATTCCCATATTGGACTGTTCAGTCACCTAAGAACTCACTTTTAGAGTGGAAGCAAGTCTTCCTCGATTTTACGGAACTGCCTATGATGATGATGAGGTATAGGTACATCCTGGAGTCAATATCAATGGTGGTAGCAGAGAGGTGTTGTTGCCATGCACAAGTTAACCCTTTCAGATGCTAATTTTGAAGCTTTGGATGCATATACTACTTAGACTTTGTAAACACTGAAAATTCATTACAGAACAAATTCCCAGTGGAGAGATGCATTCATAGGGAGTGTAAGTCAAATAATTGGTGCTAGAATGTTGTAGCCCTATCTCTGATCTACATTCCCCTTGAGTTCGACCTCCCTGAAGGAAATGCAGGATCACAGGATTAACCCTTATTCACAATAGAATAGATTAGATATAAATAGGCCTTCAAATTTTTGCATTTTTTTTTAATTTGAGAAAGAAAGCAATGTCACCTAACTGCCGGCAAATGCATGATTTTTAAGGTGAAAAATTAAAATAGAATGGAGGAGATTTTCACTGCTGCTGCTGGTGGAAACAGAACGGTAACACCTCTAAAAAGCATACAGCACATTCCTGCTCCTGATTCGACCGATGCCATCTTTGGATGGCTGGAGTGTTTACCTGAAACTATGAAAATCAGGGTCCTATGATGCACAAAGATAGAACCCCAATTGCCATTTCGGGACACCAGAGGACAGCGTGAACCGTGGATGCACCGCCCGGTTTTACTGGGGCGGTCCAGCCTAGTGGGAATCACAAAGGTTTTTAATACATTTTGTGAGGCCAGGAGGAACAGGTTTCCCTTCTGGGCCCCACAAAACGTATGTGGGCCGCAGCCACATCGGGTTCGCTCCGCGTTCGGCAAACGGCCTGCTCCCCCCAGATCTACATTGATATTGCCCAGGTTGGCCTTGGGCCGCCCGATATTATACCAGTCTGGATTTGGTGAGCTGCAACAGCTTGCCGATTGCACAGTAATGAGGCCCAGCCATCTAAAGGCGATACCAATAGTACCTCCCATTGGTACTATCAGACTGCTAGATAGCTGGCCGTTCGATAACTAAAATCAACATTTGGAACCAAAAATCTTTGGGTTTAATCAGCAGATCAGTTTGGAAAGGAACAAATAAAATACCCCTATTAAATCAACAGTTACAGCTGTATGTGATGCAGATGAGTGAAGGTACATTCAAAGCTGCTCGCAGTACAGAAAGAGGATAAAGTGCTGCCTCTACTAGACATTAAACCACAACGATGGTGTGCCAACAGAGGTGTTTCTGGCTTTTATTGAGATCAACCCTAACTTAACGCTGAAATCAAAAAGATTAAACAAAACTTTCATACATGGTAAGTAAAATATTTTTGTGCCCAATTTGTTTGTCAATGTTGGTACATCCATTTTGATTCAAAATGCATACCCTCTGGCCCAGTCCAATGAAACGTGATCTTACTCATGTTCAGTTTAAGTTTTCAGCTTGCTCTAGTTCAGCAATGACTGCTTATTGGCACTGAGGAGGAATGCGGGTGTCGCGGTTCACAATTTGCAACGTACTCCGAGCCAGTGTGGGGCAGACAATTACATCAGTTGTGACTGTTTCATTCCCAGTGTGTTAAAGAGATTTAGAAACAATAAGAACGTAAGAAATAGGAGCAGGACTAGGTCATCTGGCCCCTCGAGCCTGCTCCGCCATTCAATAAGATCATGGCTGATCTGATCTTGGCCTCAACTCCACTTCCCTACCCTCTCGCCATAACTCTCAACTCCCTTCAAAAATCTATCTATCTCCACCTTAAATTTAATCAATGACCCAGCCTCCACAGCTCTCTGGGGCAGAGAATTCCACAGATCTACGAACCTCTGAGAGAAGAAATTCTTCCTAATTTCTGTTTTACATGGGTGACTCCTTATTCTGAGACTATGCCCCTTAGTTCTAGCTTCCCCCACCAGAGGAAACATCCTCTCTACATTTACCCTGTCAAGCCCACTCAGAATCTTATACGTTTCAATAAGATTACCTCTCAGTTTCCTAAACTCCAATGAGTATAGGCCCAACCTGCTCAAACTTTCTTCATATGACAACTCTTTCACCTCAGGAATCAACCTCGTGAACCTTCTCTAAATTGCCTCGAATGCAAGTACATCCTTCCTTAAATAAGGAGACCAAAACTGTACGCAATACTCCAGGTGTGGTCTCATCAATGTCCTGTACAGTTGCAGCAGGTATTCCTTACTTTTATACTCCATCCCCCTTGCAATAAAGGCCAACATTCCATTTGTTTTCCTAATTACTTGCTGTACCTGCATGCTAACTTTTTGATTTTCATGTACAAGGACCCCCAGATCCCTCTGTATCGCAGCATTTTGTAATCTCTCCCCATTTAAATAATAATTTGCTTTTTTATTTTTCCTACCAAAGTGGATAACCTCACATTTTCCCACATTATACTCCATCTGCCAAATTTTTGCCCACTCACTATCTATGGGCTCAAATTTCCCAACCCCTTTTCCTGACGCCCTCACCCGAGGTGCGCCGCTTTTGTCCGCCTCCAAGCACACTTAAAATCTTTCTCCCGATTCTGGCCGCTCCCCAGCCTCTCCTCCGTGGTGACATAGCGTGGCCCAGTGGATTGGAGGCGGAGCCAAGTCCCGGCGCTGAAAACAGTGCCGGGAGCTCTGCACATGCGCTCGTGTGCTCTGCACATGCGCTCGTGTGCAGTAGCTCCTGGCAGGCCGAATCTGTGAGTGCGCGCTGCAGGCTGTGTGGGAGGAGCCCGAAGCACGCCGTCCCTAGCCCTGACCAAATGGGCTCCCTCATCGGCGGCCCACTGTGTTCCCTAAGGTAGGACTTCTATTTTTTATCTGTTATTTACTGATTGATTGATTGCTTATTTCTTTGGTCTTGGTGCTTTAGGTGCAGGGTTCCTTCTATTTTTTATTTGTTAATTAATTGTTTATTAGTTTTTGCGCTTGGTGCAAATGTACTGCTTTGTTTAGTGCTTGGTGTTTAAATGTATTTATGCTTCTTTAATGTTGTTGTGAAGGTGTTTAGTGCTTTTCAAGGTTCCCTCCCCCCCTGCCCCAATCTCTGGCTGCCTGCTCAGATTTCTTAAGTCATCGCAAGGTTTTTCTGAACGTACAGGAGTGCCCACTTACACTGGCCTAAGTTAGTTTGGAATAACTTTTAGCTGGCTAAACTTGCTTAAATGGCCAAAACAGGCATAAGTGGCTGGTAATGCCCCCTTTTTTTAAAAAAAACTAAACTAAAAAAAAAACCTAACTAACGCACTTACACTGGCGCAAATTAAATGGCCAGAATTGCAACTAAAAAGATACCCCAGAAAAATCAAGTTGCTCAAAAAAAACGGAGCAATTCCTGAGGAAATTTGGGCCCATATATCCCTTTGCAGATTCTTTGCCTCCTCCTCACAACTTGCTTTCCCACCTATCTTTGGCTACATTACACTCGGTTCCTTCATCCAAGTCATTAATATAGATTGTAAATAGTTGAGGCCGCAGCACTGATCTCTGTGGCACTCCACTAATAACAATTTGCCAACCTGAAAATGACCCATTTATCCCAACTCTGTTTTCTGTTAGTTAGCCAATCCTCAATCCATGCTAATATATTACCCCCTACCCTGTGAGCTCTTATCTTGTGCAGTAACCTTTTCTGTGGCACCTTATCGAATGCCTTCTGGAAATCCAAATACACAACATCTATTGGTTCCCCTTTATGCACCCGTCTCATTATATCCTCAAAGAACTCCAGCAAATGTGTCAAACATGACTTCCCTTTCAAAAAACCATGCTGATTCTGTTTGACTGCATTATGATTTTCTAAATGTCCTGCGACTATTTCCTTAATAATGGACTCCAGCATTTTCGCAATGACAGATGTTAGGCTAACTGGTCTATAGTTTCCTGCTTTCTGTCTCCCTCCTTTCTTAAATAGGAGCCTTACATTTGCGGTTTTCCAAACTGCTGAGACCACGCCAGAATCCATGGAATTTTCGTAGATTACAACCAATGCATCCACTATCTCTGCAGCAACTTTCATGCAAACCATCAAGTCCAGGGGACTTGACCACCTTTATTCCCATTAGTTTTCCTAGTACTTTTCTCTAGTGATAGTGATTGTTTTAAGTCCCCCCCACCCCCACTCCGTTCACAATAGCCCCTGAATTATCAAGTTTCTGGATGCTTTTAGTGTGTTCTACTGTGAAGACTGATATAAAATATTTGTTAAACGTCTCTGCCATTTCCCTTTTCCTATTATTAATTCCCCAGTCTTATTCTCTAAGGGACCAACATTTAATTTAGCTACTCTCTTCCTTTTTATATACCTGTAGAAGCTCTTACTGTCTGTTTTTATATTTCTTGCTAGTTTACTCTCATAAATTATCTTCTCTCTCTTTATCATTTTTTTAATCATCCTTTGCTGGTTTCTAAAAATGTCCCAATCCTCTGGGCTTCCACTATTCTTTGCAACATTGTATGCCTTTGTTTTCAATTTGATACTATCCTTTACTTCCTTAGTTAGCCACGGATGGTTCATCCTTCTCTAAGAGTCTTTCCTTCTCACTGGAATATCTTTTTGTTGAGAGTTATGAAATATCTCCTTAAATGTTTGCCAAGTGGTTATCTACCGTCTTACCCTTTAATTTATTTTCCCAGTTCACTTTAGTCAACTTGCTTTTATATCTTTGTAATTGCCTTTATTTAAGTTCAGGACACTAGTTTGAGAGCTAGCTTTCTCACCCTCAAACTGAATTTGAAATTCTAACATGCTATGATCACTCTTCCCAAGAGAATCCTTTACTATGAGATAATTAATTAATCCTGTCTCATTACACATTACCAAATCTAAAATAGCCTGCTCCCAGGTTGGTTCCACAATGTATTGTTCTAAGAAACTATCCCACATACACTCTTGTGAACTCTTCCTCAAGGCTATCTTTGCCAATTTTGTTTGTCCAATCAATATGAAGATTAAAATCGCCCATGATTATTGCCGTACTTTTCTTACAAGCCTCCATTATTTCTTGATTTACACTCTGCCCTACAGTATGGTTACTGTTTAGGGGCATGTAGACTACTCCCACCAGTGACTTATTTCCCTTAATAATTCTTATCTCCATTCAAACTGATTCTACATCTCGATTTTTTGGGCCAATATCATTTCTCAGTACTGCACTGATCTCAACCTTTATTAACACAGCTACCCCACCTCTTTTTCCTTTCTGCCGATCCCTCCGAAATGGCAAATACCCCTAAGGTGTGAATTCCATTTATAGAGCTTCCAAATCTTTTGGATGTTATTTTTTTCTTAATTTGATAATAAAGTCATGTTAAGTCAGTGAGTCAGTTATTTCACTTGAATGAATATGATCCCATTCCAGTCGAAAATGTGCAAAAGGAATTCCCCAATATTGTATTCTGAATTCCGGTGAAATGAGTACTCCTGACAAGAGAGTTCAATTATGGGCCAAATGTTTATTATTCATTTAACTAGCTCCATTTTAAGATTTTGTTGGAGCAGTAAAATAATTACTGAATGCTGCTAATCTGTTGATGAGCTTCCAGGGGCAATGTTTTATGCAGTGGCATGTAGGTTTGAAAAGCTCAGCTAAAGCTGTGTTCTTTCAAATCTGCAATTCAGAATGGTACTGAGAAGATGGGATTTTTAATTTTTAATCTGGGAAGTTGTGTTCAAGCAGTCCTTCTTCACATTCTTATCCTGTGATCTAGCATAGGCACGAGGGGCCAAATGGCCTCCTTCTGTTCTGTATTATTCTATGACTCTGTACTATGATTCAGGGTTGTGCCCATGCCTTGGCAAATCCATGCAGGTGTGGGAGTAAAGCTGTTAGCCCAGAATTTGCGGCAATGGTGATATTGGCGATGAACGGCATAAGTTAAGTCAATGTGCTCCTCCATTCTCCAGTGACGATTTTGCTGGAATAATAATTAGAATATATTGCAGCATATATATAGCGCAGATCAGTTGCAGTGCAGCCAATGTCTCATGCACATTCAAGGTAACGGGAGGACATGATAAAATAGAATAACAGGTTATTTAACAGGCACACCTTTAGGAGCAATGGCTCCAATCTGATAATATGGGGTTGGGTCACAGTCTGTCCAGTTTAATTTGATTCATTAGTTTGTACTGAAACAGTATAAATATACAAATCACCATTTATTAGAGACCTGTATGCATAGGGTTGTCTCCCCAACTACGTATGATCCCGAGCCATATTTCATCGCAGGTTGCAATCCATGCGTAGTACACAAGCTTAAGCATTTTTAATATAAAAATAATATCAGTTGGGGGACAATCAGGACATGCCTGGCTGTCAAAACACTTATTTCGTTACATAATTGAGGTATAAGATTTAAATGAATTTCCTCGAACAAGTCAACAAAAATGTTACCCTCAGGCAAACTGCTAAAAGATTGAATACTTTACCGATTGTGAGGCCAGCAGTGCCATTCTGTAGTAGTCTAAGTGTCTGTGGTGATCACAGTGGCATTAATTCAGCAAACTCAATCTTGCCATTGATTTTAATGGGAGGGGAGGCGGCAGGGCTATGATAATTAGCTGTTCAAGTTCCAGGAAATTCTTGCATGGCATACGTAATGACATAAGTCAATCACGCTATAATTTCCTGGAAATTCTGTACCATAACAATGGCGTACACTGTAGATGCACCAGCAAATTCAAGCCCATTAAATAATATGTAGGCCAACCCAAAGCTGTGAAACTTGAATGCCAACTCTCCTTCTAACCTTCAGTCCCAACTCCCAGTGCTTAGATATAGTTCTGAATGGGGTGCCCATGCATCAGTGTAAAACAGCTGGATTTGCTAAACCTGTCATTCAGGAAGATCGCCGATTTACTGAATTGTTCTGGATACCACCGGCCTTAGTTTATTCAGCAGGTTTACACTGGGGTTGTTGCCAGTTGCGCTTTGAGATCCTATGCAAAACACCCGCACTAACCCCAATATAAAACCTGCTCTGCCCTTATCTGTCCTACTGGACTGTCTTGGGTTTTAAATCAGCTGGCGTAATAGGGACTGGGGTTGGGAGTCACTAGGATGTACTGAAGGAACTGAGCAAAAGCTAGGCAGCGATAGGAACTGCACACTGCTCTAAACTTCCTCAGCGCTATTTTTTAGCCTTTCAAACTCATTTCAATTTAAAATCTAAGTGAAGTGCAAATCTTGGCTATCTGACTAAATCAGTTTCAACCATTTTGTTGCTAATAGAATCTTAGAATCATAGAAATTGACAACATGGAAGGAGGCCATTCGGCCCATCGTGTCCAGATTGAATTCCATTTGCCACTGTTCTGCCCACCTGACCAGTTCATTGATATCTTCCTGCAGTCTACAACTTTCTTCTTCATTATCAACCACATGGCTATTTTTTGTATTATCTGCAAACTTCTTAATCATACCCCCTACATTCGTCTAAATCGTTGATATATACCACAAAAAGCAAGGGACCCATAACTGAGCCCTGCAGAACCCCACTGGAAACAACCTTTCAGCCACAAAAACATCCATCAACCATAACCCTTTGCTTCCTGCCTCTGAGCCAATTTTGGATCCAACTTGCCACCAGCCTTGGATCCCATGGGCTTTTACTTTTGTGACCAGTCTGCCATGTGGGACCTTATCAAATGCTTTGCTAAAATCCAGATACATTCCATCAAACGCACTACCCTCATCGACACTCCTTGTTACCTCCTCAAAAAATTCAATCAAGTTAGTCAGACACCTTCCCTTAACAAATTCATGCTGACTATCCTTGATTAATCAGTGTCTTTCTAAATGAATTTTTTCCAATAATCTTTCCACCACTGACGTTAGGCTGACTGGCCTGTAATTACCTGGTCTATCCCTTTCTCCCTTTTTAAACAACGGTACAACATTAGTAGTCCTCCAGTCCTCCGGCACCACACCTGTATCCAGAGAGATTTGGAAAATTATGGTATTTCCTCTCTTGCTTCTCTTAACAGTCTGGGATATATTTCTCCCGGGCCTGGGGATTTATCCACTTTCAAAGATGCTAAACCCCTTAATACCTCCTCTCTCACTATGTTTATTTCATCCAATATTGCACACTGCTCCTCCCTAATTGCAATGACTGCATCGCCTCTGTCTTTTGTGAAAACAGTCACAAAATATTCATTAAAAACCATACCCATGACTTCTGCCTCCACACACAGATTACCTTTATGGTCTATAATAGGCCCTACTCTTTCCTTAGTTATCCTCTTGCTCTTAATGTATTTATAAAATATCTTTGGGTTTTACTTGAGTTTACTTGCCAAAATCTTTTCATGCTCTCTCTTTCCTTTCCTAATTTCCTTTTTAATTTCACCACTGCACTTTCTATACTCCTCCAGAGTTTCTGCAGTGTTGACCCCTCGGTATCTGTCATAATCGTTCATTTCTTTTTTTATATCCAACCGTGCATGCCCCTTGACATCCAGAGGGCTCTAGATTTGTAGTCCCACCCTTTTTGCCTTTGTTACCTCCAGACTTGACTATTCCAATGCACTCCTGGCTGGCCTCCCACATTCTACCTTACATAAACTAGAGGAGATCCAAAATTCTGCTGCCCATGTCCTAACTTGCAACACGTCCCGATCACCCATGACCCCTGTGCTCGCTGACCTACATTGGTTTCCGGTTAAGCAATGCTTCCAATTCAAAATTCTCATCCTTATTTTCAAATCTCTCCATGGCCTTGCCCCTCCCTATCTCTGTAATCTCCTCCAGCCCCACAATCCCCTGAAATGTCTGCGCTCCTCTAATTCTGCCTTCTTGAGCGATCCTGATTATAATCGCTCAATCATTGGTGGCCGTGCCTTCTGTTGCCTAGGCCCCAAGCTCTGGAACTCCCTGCCTAAACCGTTCCACCTCTCTACCTCTCTTTCCTCCTTCAAAAGACTTCTTAAAACATACCTCTTTGTCCAAGCTTTTGGTCACCTGCGCTAATTTTACTTCTGCGGCTCGGTGTCAAATTTTTTTAATCTCATAATACTTCTATGAAGCGCCTTGCGACGTTTCACTACGTTAAAGGTGCTATATAAATATAAGTTGTTGTTGTTGTTTTTCCTTAAGCGAACATACTTGCTCTAAACCCTCACGATCTCCTCCTTGAATGCCTCCCATTGCACTGACACTGATTTGCCTTCAAGTAGCTGTTTCCAGTCCACTTTGGCTAAATCACATCTCAGCTAATTAATCAATTTCAGATCTTATCAACTTGCAAATTCACCCGTCTTTCTATCCACAATAATGTTATTTTGAGTAGTTTTATTATACATTTTTGTTTGGAATTCCACGTGTAGGGTCATTTATTTGGAACAAATCAGCTGTAGAACTTGTTAAATAATGTTTTCATTTGTCAATCCATGGAAATCAGAATGAACTGAATAGTAATTCACTTGTCTGGCCAAAGTGACTCCAGCTAAGCAGTGTGGGCTCAAAACAAAACAGCTTGGGTTTACTGTGAGGAAACAAACCTGTTGGATTCGCCAAGATCAGCATCCAGATTTGGTCTTGTCTTCTGCTGTTAATTTAAAGTCAGAAATCGCCTCTTAGGATAAGTACAGGGAGAGAAGATTTAAAATCAACAGTGAGACTTGGGACTGAATTTGGCTGGCAGAGGAGTTAAAGAAAGACTTGAATTTATATATCGCCTTTTACTTACCTCAAAATGTCCCACTTTACAACTAATGAAGTACTTTTGAAGTGTAGGTGCTGTTGTAATGTAGGAAACATGGCAGCCAATTTGCGTACAACAAGGCTAAAGCTAGCACCCTTCTTCCTTCATTTTGGTTAGCATTTCTCTGTGTTGGTTCAATGGGATTTTTTTTCCATGCAAGTATTGCAACTACAATGTTCATTCCTGTGCATGAATACATTGTGCAGTAATATCCATACTTTACCTTGGTGCCTCCTTCAGACTTACTGCCAAGTTCTCCCAGTGCTGACATCACAGATGCTGTCAGCCATATATTGCCATGTTTAACACATTCTTTGTTACTTCTAGACTTGACTATTCAAATTCTCTCATGGCCAGCTTCCAACCCTACAGAAACTTGAGCTCATCCAAAACTCTGCTGACCATCTCCTAACTTGCACCAAGTCCCGTTCACCCATCATCATTGTGCTTGCTGACGTACATTTGCTGTCAGTTCAATAATGCCTCAATTTAAAAATTATTATCCTTGTTTTCAAATCCCTCCATGGCCGTGCCCCTCCCTATTTCTTCAACCTCCTCCAGCCCTACAAAACTTCGTGATGACTGCACTCCTCCAAATCTGACCTCTTGTGCATTCCCAATTTTAATCGCTCCACCATATGCGGCTGTGCCTTCAGTTGTCGAGGCCCTAAGCTCTGGGATTCTCTTCCTAAACCTCTCCGCTTCCTACCTCTCTCTCCACTTTTAATAAGCTCCTTAAAATCTACCTCTTCGTCCAAGCTTTTGGTCATCTGTCCTAATATCTCCTTATGTAGCTAATTTTGTTTGCTAATGCTCCTGTGAAGCACCTTGGGATATTTTACTGCTTAAAAGGTTCTATTTAAATGCAAGTTGTTGTTGTTATTGGTAGAGAGGACATCAAGAATGTGCTCCTGTCTATTAATTATTTTGTGTACCAGAACTTGCAAAGAAAAAAAGATTTGCATTTATATATGTCCTCAGTACATCCCAATGAGCGTTACAGCCAATTAACTACTTTTAAACTGTAGTCATTGTTGTAATGTAGGAAACGCTGTTGTACAGGGCTGCATTACTACCCGCAATCCTGTATGGCTCAGAGACATGGACCATGTACAGTAGACACCTCAAGTTGCTGGAGAAATACCACCAACGATGTGTCCACAAGATCCTACAAATCCACTGGGAGGACAGACGCACCAACATTAGCATCCTTGACCAGGCCAACATCGCCAGCATTGAAGCACTGACCACACTTGATCAGCTCTGCAGGGCAGGCTGCATTGTTCGCATGTCTGACACAAGACTCCCAAAGTGAGCGCTCTACTCGGAACTCCTCCACAGCAAACTAGCCAAAGATGGGCAAAGGAAATGCTACAAGGACACCCTCAAAGCCTCTCTGATAAAGTGCAACATTCCCACTGACACCTGGGAGTCCCTGGCCAAAGACTGCTCTAAGTGGAGGAAGTGCATCCGGGAGGACGCTGAGCACCTCAAGTCTCATCGCCGAGAGCATGCAGAAACCAAGCGCAGGCAGCAGAAAGAGCGTACGGCAAATCTGTCCCACCAGCCCTTTCCCTCAATGACTATCTGTCCCACCTGTGACAGAGACTGTGGTTCTCGTATTGGACTGTTCAGCCACCTAAGAACTTATTTTAAGAGTGGAAGCAAGTCTTCCTCGAATCCGAGGGACTGCCTATGATGATGATGATGACGATGATGATGTAGGAAACACAGCAGTCAATTTGTGCACTGCAAGCCCCCATAAGCAGCAAGGCGATAATCACCAGGTAATCTGTTTTGAAGGATAAATATTAGCCTGGACACTGGGGAGAAATCCCCAGCTCTTCTTCTAAATAATATCATGGGATCTTTTACATGAGTTGGCATCAATATTAAATATCACAGTGTTGGAGAGTGGAGTGAAGCAGCAGCTAATAGGAAAGAGCTCCAGAAGGAAAATTTAGTGATGTTATCAAAACGCAATGCAATATACAACCTCAACAACAATTTGTATTTATATAGCGCCTTTAACATAGTAAAATATCCCAAGGCGCTGCACAGGAGTGTTATAAGACAAAGCAAATAAATTTGACACTGAGCCACATAAGAAGAAATTACAGCAGAGGACCAAAAGCTTGGCCATGAGGTAGGCTTTAAGGAGCGTCTTAAAGGAGGAATAAGAGGTGGAGAGGTGGAGAGGTTGAGGGAGGGAGTTCTAGAGCTTAGGGCCCAGGCAACTGAAGGCACGACCACCGATGGTTGAGCAAATATAAACAGGGATGCTCAAGAGGGCAGAATTTGAGGAGCGCAGATATCTCGGAGGGTTGTGAGGCTGAAGGAGAAGAATGCAGAGATAGGCAGGGGCGATTTGTATGGAGGGATTTGTAAACAAGGATGAGAATTTTGAAATCGAGGCATTGCTTAACCGGGTACCAATATTGGTCAGCGAGCACAGGGGTGATGGGTGAGCGGGACTTGTTGCGAGTTAGGACACGGGCTGCCGAGTTTTGGATCACCTCAAGTTTACGTAGGGTAGAATGTGGGAGGCCAGTCAGGAATGCGTTGGATTAGTCAAGTCTAGAGGTAACAAAGGCATGGATGAGGGTTTCAGCAGCAGATGGGCTGAGGCAGCGGCGGAGATGGGCACTGTTATGGAGGTGGAACCAAGCAGTTTTTGTTATGCTGCAGATATGTGGCTGGAAGCTCATTTCAGGGTCAAATATGACACCAAGGTTGCGAACAGTCTGGTTTACCCTCAGACAGAGCTAGGGAGTGGGATGGAGTTGGTGGCTAGGGAAGGCAGTTTGTGGCGGGGACCAAAGACAATGGCTTTGGTCTTCCCAATGTTTAATTGGAGAAAATTTCTGCTCATCCAGTACTGGATCTCGGACAAGCAGTCTAACAATTGAGAGAAGTGGTGGTGAGGTAGAGCTGGGTGTCATCAGCATTCATGCAGAAACTGACGCCATGTGCAGTGCAATTTGTCCCCAGGAACTCCCTCCCTCAGCACTTCTGCCTTTCTACCTCCGTCAATGTTTTCAAAAACTTCTTCAAGAACCTTTTTTTCAATTATGCTTTTGCCCCTTCCTGATCCTCTTCCATTTTGGCTTGATCAGCACTTGCTATGCACCGGCCTCTAAAAAAAGAATGAATTTGAATTTTTATTACATCTTTCACATCCTCCGGGCCTCCCAAGGTACATAACAGCCAATTAATTGCTTTTGACGTGCAATAATGCTGTTCCGTGAGCAAATAAGGCAGTCAATTGGCACACAGCAAGGTCCCACATATAAAATAATCAGCCCCTGGTGCCTGCTCTGCAATTCAATTAGATCAAGGCTATTCTGTACCCTAACTCCATTTACCCACCTTTGTTCCCTATCCCTCGATACTCTTATCTAACAACTATCTATCAATCTCTCCTCTCCTTACAGCTAGGTTATGCAGCATGCAACACACCACAATAAACTCAGCGACCTGGTCAAGATGGTACTGTAGGCTGCCATCAGAATGGTCCAGGCATCTGAAGCGCCGCTTTAAGACTCCAATTGCCTTTTCGACGGTGTTGCGTGTTGCTATGTGACTTTCATTGTAACGTTTCTCTGATTCAGTGATGGGATTACGCAGTGGGGGCATCAGCCAACTGGCAAGGCCATATCTCTTATCCCCCAGCATCCAACCGTGACCTTCTGACTGATTGACAAACAGGTCAGGGTTAGCACTCTCACCTAGGATGTGCACATCATGGATGCTGCCTGGAAATGTAGCATTTACCATCATGATTACTTGCTTGTGGTCGACAACAAGCTGCACATTCAGGGAGTGGAATCCCTTTCTGTTATGAAACACCTCCGCGTACTTTAAAGGGGCTTTCAGGGCAATGTGTGTGAAGTCTACTGCATCTTGGGGAAGTCTGCTATTCTTGAGAAACCAAAAGCCCTCATGGTCTGTGCCTCCCTGGTCATAGGGAAGCTTATATAGTCCATCCTGCGAGCGTAAAGGGTTTCAGTCACCTGCCGAATGCAGCAGTGTGTGGCGTGCTGAGAGATACGACAGATGTCGCCAGTTGAAGCCTGAAAAGATCCCGATGCGTAGAAGGCTAGGAGCTGCTGTAACCTTCATCGCAATGGGATCTGCGGTTCTGATGGTGCTGGAAGGCTGCAGATACCCCTTGATGAGCTGGCAAATCTCATCGATGACCTCCTTCCGGAAGCGCAGCCTCCTAAGACACGCGTTTTCAGACAAGTTGAGGTAAGATTGCGTTTCTTTGTACCTCCGTTGGCTATACACTCGCCTCCTCTGTCTCTGTCTATGCCTTACTCTGCCACCTCGATTGATCTTTTCAGAAACCAACTTGTGAGCAGTTACTAGTAATGGCGCAGAAAGCAGAGGCACCATTACTATCAATAATTACTTTCACTTTATTAAGCTACTCTCTCTACACCAACCCCAGTCTAACACTGTATACCAGTCAGTGTAATAGACCCCAACTATATCAATGATTGTTTTCACTTACTATAAATGCACTTTTCACAAAAAATGCCGAATCCACTAAGCTACTATCAGTAAAGTTAAATATAATTTTGAGATGATCTATTTATAAAGGACCCTTAAATAACTCACAACTATCTAAGCACGATTTTTTAGCTGCCCCAACCTTCCTCCAATCTTCAAAATGGCGTCCGTAGTGCACATTTCCTTCAGTAAAGCCCGGGAAAAGCAATTATTACCCAGCCTTGTTCTCAGCGAGCGATCAGCCCGGCGAAGTGTCAGCAATGTGCCAAAAGTTGGGATGGGCGATGTGTGAGCGATCAGCTCGACGATCAGTTCAGCGAAATGAGCCGAAACTTGGGGGCTTATTTTTCCAGCGATCAATCTGGCCTAGTTTCCACTTTTTGCTCAAAATGGGTGATAGAGGTCCATTTTGGGCGATATATGGGCGTTATATGGGCGATGTGAAATGGAAAGTCTAGCCCTCAGTCTTTGAAAAAAGTGCCATCAAATATTTTATGTCCACCTGAACAATATTACACTGAAGTGTCAGGTATAGATTACATATTCAAGTTCTGGAGTGGGGCTTGAACCCACAACCTTTAGACTCCAAAAGTAAGAGTTCTACCAACGAGGCATGTTGAAGCTTCAGGCATCGAGACTTCTTTTTGTATGTGGGAAGTACCATAGAAATGTAAGTTGGTGTAGTAATGAAGATAGAACATGAATTAGATGCTGAATGTGTTTTGAAAACTGAGGAGTCGGAACAGAAGCAACCAATGCACAGATTGCAGAAATATGAGATAAATTTGGAGTAAATGAGGCATAACGGCAACAAGAGTCTGGCCTTATTTTCTGTGTGTTTTTTTTAATTCTGGAGTGCTTTATAAATTAAAATAACATTAGCATATCACCATTACTTATGGTAAGTCAGATGTTATGCTGTTTTATAAGGACAGACATGTTGTTCCACACAATACAGTCTGCTGCTTCGATGGAGCTGTTCGTGAATCTAGAATGTCTCTTTAAGGCCACAAGAGCAGCTAATTTTTGTGAGGGCACATTCTAGGTTCACTTTGAGGGTTTTTATTTCTCTGTAGATTAGCAGTTGATAGTGACTCTCCAGCTCCTCGCCAGGGTCAGAAAAAAACAACAGGAAATGAATGGCTTCTTTCTGTTTTAAAGATTGCTTTGCATTTGCAACAAATTGTGATGTCTGTGCACCAGCTGTAAGACTTTTGTTGCATAGATGTTGGAATGTAAGATTTAGGATCACAGGTCACACACAGATACCCAAAGGACCTTAGGAGTTATAAGGCATTTTATTAAGGGAGTGATTGATCAAATATAGTCAAACAAAACACACAATCAGGATAGACATAGTAGACATACGACCGTTACAAGTAACTGTTATTAGTCCCAATCAGACAGTCGGCTGGTGGTACAAACCGTTCTTATCTTCATCATCTGCCCTGAAATGCCTTCTGGGTCTTTTTTTAATTCTCTCTTTAGGGGTGGGCCTGGTGTAGGATATTGGCAGGACCATTTAACCTGTGATATGTTGGGTTCTTTGTCTCAACTCTTGGGTGAAACCAGCCTCTTCACATCCTCAGATGAACTAGTCAGTTGGGCAGAAAAGTGGAAAATGGAATTCAAGTTGGAAAAGTGTGAGGTAATGCATTTGGGGAGGGGGCAACAAGGCAAGGGAATACACAATAAATGGGAGGATACTAAGTGGTGTGGAGGAACAGAGGGACCTTGCAGTGTCCACAGATCTTTAAAGGTAGTGGGATAGGTCGATAAGGTAGTTAAAAAGGCTTACAGAATGCTTTCATTTATTAATTGAGGCATAGAATATAAGAGCAGGGAAGTTATGCAAGGACTGTATACAACACTAGTTAGGCCACAGCGTGAGTACTGCATACAGTTCTGATCACCATATTACAGGAAAGATGTGATTGCACTAGAAAGGGTGCAGAGGAGATTTACGAGGATGTTGCCAGAACTTGAACATTTTAGCGATAAGGAAAGATTGGTTAGGCTGGGGTCGTTTTCTTTGGAACAGAGGAGGCTGAGGGGAGATTTAATTGAGGTATATAAAATTATGAAGGGCCTAGATAGAGTGGATAGGATGGTCCTGATTCACTTAGCAGAGGGGTCAATCACCAGGGGGCATAGATTAAAATTAGTTGGTAGAAAGATTAGAAGGGAGATGAGGGGAAAAAAATCAGCCAGAGGGTGGTGGGGGTCTGGAACTCACTGCCTGAAAGGGTGGTAGAGGCAGAAACCCTCATCACATTTAAAAAGTAATTGGATGTACACTTAAAGAGCCGTGACCTACAGGGCTTGGGACCGAGTGCTGGAAGGTGGAATTAGGCTGGGTAGCTCTTTTTCGACCCACACGGACATGATGGGCCAACTGGTCTCCTTCTGTGTCTTAATTTTCTTTGCTTCTATGATTTTAACAGATCAATTTATGCTACATTTAAGTCCCTTGAAAATGTGTTAAATTTATTGGCAGGTTAATATTTTGCATCCAAAAATGCAGCTTTTCTTGTGGTGTTTTATGCAGGAGCGTATTGTTGCTCTTTGTGGGGGGTGGGGAGTAATACTTTTGATCGGTTTATGAAAATTTGACATAAACCGCAAACTTACGGCAAAACAGGTTAACGCAGTGACTTTGCCGAAATCCGCTGGTGAAAGCAATGAGGTGCACGGTCCCTTTAAAAGTGTAGCGTGGTTTTTAGTGTAGAGAAGATTGTTTTCCAGTAGAGGGCACATTGAGCCCCGTAGATGGACAGGAATCTCTACAGGTGAAAAATGTTTCGGAATATTTTTACATTTGGATCTGAAAGAGACAGGAAACTGACAAAGGCGCGACCTGCATATGTTACCTGTTTTACTGTTACTTTTCAGTAATTGTGCTACAGATGATTCTTCATGCCAGCAGGCTTCAATGCAGCACTGACAGTGACAGTCACAATGCAACCCTCCTCCTTCTCCATGGAATCCCCATTGATCATTAGTTTAACAATCTGATGAGAGTTTAATTAGATCAAGGCTGGAGCTGAGGCGAGCGGTATCGATATCCAAGACGAGTACAGATTACAGTTTGAAGATTTGCTACATGTCCCTCTTCCAGCCCACCTACAGAGCAGGGACCTCGTCCAGACACAGCCTTCCCCACTCGGCCGGATAAACCAACACATAATCAGGCTGGATAAATCAACATATATGACACAATGAGGTCTCTCTCTTTTTAAAGTGAGGCAAAAATAAAAGTTTCAGAGCTTCCTATTCATTCCATATCCCTTCCTCCTTCTCCCTATTGTCGGTGAGTCTGAGTACAGGATTGCATTTCATAGAAAGGCATTTGCTGACTGATCCACTGAATGGGAACACTCAACCACCCGGCACCGGACAACAGGCCGCTGGAATGGAGCAGGCTGCCACAATGTCTCCGTGTGTTTCATTGCAATTTAAAACATTTTGTGTCGAGGCCTAGCATAGTAACAGTAACTGGCCGATCCTTTGTTGCAACTAATAACGAAATCTGCCATTTCTGCCTATGTTGAAGAGATTTTAAATCTCCAATAAAGTTATGGGAACTTTTTGTCAGATTGTCTTTTCTTCATCTCCCCCTCCCCTCCTAAAAAAAGAATGGAATTCAGGATTCAGTATTCGGTAGTCATGGATTGCGTCTCCATGGCAACAGGGACTGAACTGTCGACCTGTAATGCACGTTTCCAACCTTTTCGCAATTAATGCAGAAAATGCCAATTCTGTCGCCAATATAGATACACCTGCGCGCAAATTTAAGATTAAAAATGTGTTCGTGTTTGTCCAAAGTGACATCATCTCCATGGCAACTAAAACGGAGTTGTCAGGCTTTAGTTTAAAACATTGCTTCCCAAATTTTATTTACCATTTCCGTGTTTATAAAGGGAAGGGCGAGGGGGTGAGAGATGCAACGATTTAAAAAAGGAGGCAGACAAAAAGCAGGAAACTATAGACCAGTTAGCCTAACATCTATGGTTGGGAAATGTTGGAGTCCATTATTAAAGAAGCAGTAGCAGGACATTTGGAAAAGCAAAATTCGGTCAGCATGGATTTATGAAGGGGAAGTCATGTTTGACAAATTTGCTGGAATTCTTTGAGGATGTAACGAACAGGGTGGATCAAGGGGAACCAGTGGATGTGGTGTATTTGGACTTCTAGAAGGTATTTGACAAGGTGCCACATAAAAGGTTACTGCATAAGATAAAAGTTCATGGGGTTGGGGGTAATATATTAGCATGAATAGAGGATTGGCTAACTAACAGAAAACAGAGAGTCAGGATAAATGGTTCATTCTCTGGTTGGCAACCAGTAACCAGTGAGGTGCCGCAGGGATCAGTGCTGGGACCCCAACTATTTACAATCTATATTAACGACTTGGAAGAAGGGACTGAGTGTAATGTAGCCAAGTTTGCTGACGATACAAAGATGGGAGGAAAAGCAATGTGTGAGGAGGACACAAAAAATCTGCACAAGGACAAAGATAGGCTAAGTGAGTGGGCAAAAATTTGGCAGATGGAGTATAATGTTGGAAAGTTTTGGCAGAAAAAAAATCAAAGAGCAAGTTATTATTTAAATGGAGAAAGATTGCAAAGTGCTGCAGTACAGCGGGACCTGGGGGTACTTGTGCATGGAATACAAAAGGATAGTATGCAGGTACAGCAAGTGATCAGGAAGCCCAATGGAATTGTGGTCTTTATTGCAAAGGGGATGGAGTATAAAAACAGGGAATTTTTGCTACAGCTATACAGGGTAATGGTGAGGCCACACTTGGAATACTGTGTGCAGTTTTGTTTTCCATATTTACAAAATAATATACTTGCTTTGGAGGTAGTTCAGAGAAGGTTCACTAGGTTGATTCTGGAGATGAGGGGGTTGACTTATGAGGCAAGGTTGAGGAGGTTGGGCCTCTACTCATTGGAATTCAGAAGAATGCAAGGTGATCTTATTGAAACGTATAAGATTATGAGGAGGTTTGACAAGAGATGCAGAGAGGATGTTTCCACTGATGGGGGATACCAGAACTAGAGGGCATGATCTTAGAATAAGGGCCCGCACATTTAAAACTGAGATGAGAAATGTCTTCTCTCAGAGGTTGTAAATCTGTGGAATTCGCTGCCTCAGAGAGCTGTGGAAGCTGAATAAATTTAAGACAGAAATAGGCAGTTTTTTAAACGATAGGGGGATAGGGGCTTATGGGGAGCGGGCAGGGAATTGGAGCTGAGTCCATGATCAGATCAGCCATGATCTTATTGCATGGCGGAGCAGGTTCGAGGGGCCTTATGGCTTACTCCTGTTCCTATTTCTTATGTTCTTATGAGTCAGAGGGGGCTACCTGTAAGGATTTGCAGAATGCTAAATTGGATCACTGCTTAAAGTGCCAGGATTCGTTCCGAATTGCAAGCTGCTCGCCTGATCCAGTGCCGGGATTTGCTCCTGCTCCCTCCTTTTTTGAAAGCAGCAGCAGAGCAAGGTTTAAACTGGTTTGTCATTTGGCGGAGCTCTGCTTGTAAGCAAACATTTTGCTTGCTCTTCGCGTGCTTGTAAATATATGCAGGAGGAAAGGGGAGGGGAGAGAAAGAGGGGCAGAAAAATTGCGAGGGAGGATAATAGGGAGAGACAGGGGGGGGGGGGGGGGGGGACTGGGACAGCTTTGTTAACCGGGACATTTTCCCTTTATTTTTTTGTGTAGCTGCCTAGAGAGGAGTCTGTGGAATTGCATTGAGAGGCTCGCCGAGCTTCTGGAAGAGGAGTGAGGGGGGGGGGAAACGGGGGAGGGGGGGTGGTAACTGGATGCAAGAGCGAAGAGGTTGTGAGACTGAACTGCGGCACAGGGATTGCTCAGTGAAAGGCGTGTGTGTGTGTGTGTGTGTGTGTGAGAGAGAGTGCTGCCCGCTTCTCCACCCGCCCAGCCTTCCGAAGGGAAAGTGCTCGGGAGTGAGAGGGAGAAGTAGGTGGAGCTGCACCCCCTCCCCTGTGCTGGAGGGAGGGACATGAAGAGCCCGGAGTGAAGCAGCGAGCCGCCAATGCCTCCATCCCAATGGCAGCTGCCGAGGACTCCCTGCCGCATCTTGTACTACCGAGGGGGACTTGCACACAGTAAGCCGCCGCCGCCTTTTTTCCAACTTGTACCATCTTCCTAACCGAGAGAGAGAGAGAGACAGGAATAGACCCGGGCTGCATTTGGGGTTTGGTCTGAGGTTGCCAGCAGTGCCTGCTCGGTGAATGGATGGGGCTCGCTCATCCTCTCTCTCCGCTGCCGCCTTGTGACTGCCTCTGAACCAAGGTCCTTCTCCAGCAGGGCTCCCTTCCTGGAAGGGGAACTCAGTCTGGCTGTGTGGTAAGGATAAAGAAATGGGGATTTGTGCACACCCGTCTACACACACTCACTCGCACGCATTCTCTGTTCTGGACCGTGCATTTCATCTCTCTGCTTTCTATACGCATACGGTCCTTACATTCATTACACTTGCTCGTCCCCTTTCGCACAGGCTCCAATTTTTATGCCGTAATCATGTTTTTTTTTACTAATCTCGTTTTTTTTTTTGCTTTTTGTGCATTCTTTGATTAATGCACGATGAATGTGTTTCCCTTAGTGCACGATGTTCCAATGTAAACCGATCATATTTCTTTTAAGATTGATTCCCCCGTATAGGTATATGTGCGATCTTCATGTATAAGGTGCAGAAAACACGTTCCTTTCTGATATTAGGAATACTAATGCAAAAGCATGTGTTCCATACGGGAATGTGGTCATCCTTATTTACAGTATTTTAAATCCTATTTTCGATGCCTTGCAACCGCCCCCCCCTGTCCCGGAATGCTGCCTGTATTAAAGCGGTGACGCTCACTAATAACGATGAAAGGTTCAATTCACAGCCCTGGGATAGTTGAAATGTATTCAATTGATTGTGGGACTCTCAGAGAAAGGATGGTTTCTGCTGGAGTCGACCACACAGTACGTGTGAGCCTATGTTTTTCTTAGTCTTATTTTCTTCACGTAAACGTTTGCTATCGGGATTGTGTTCAGCTGATTCTTGTGGAAGAATGTCACAGCGGAGTGTCCTTTTACCCATGTTGGTGGAAACCTCAATTCATGTTTATTCGGATTGGTACTGGATTACACTCCAGTACAGCGTGTGTATCTGCACATTCAAGATTTTCCAACTATTGAATCAGCAGCACATTATATGGTATAATCAACATGAAATATATGGTCATTGAAACCAGTTTCGAAGGTCTTTTAGTCATGAATGAAGCATGAAACGTGTATACATGTTAAAATGTGTGGGAGATTTGTGCAGTCAAATTAAGACACTTATTTATTACATTTTTTTGATAACGTTGTTAGCCCATAACTGTTTTATTTTTAATAAGTAAATCTGGTGGAGGCGGTTTGTGTAAGCTGTTTACTTGCTCAGCAGTTTGAGTGTATGTGTTATTTAGTAGAGAAACATTTTAAGCCTGTGAGAATAGCGAAGAGCTGGAGGTTTTTTTGATGTTCTGCTTGGCTGGGTAACCTGAATACTAAAAAGCATTCCATCAGCAGCTGACCCTGTTAGCAGTTTTTCAATGGCACTCGGTTTTCTAAAGCTATTGCAAGGGTCCAGGGAAGAAAAAAGGATCCTGGTGACTCACTCTGAATAGCTCTCACTGCCAGCAGGTTATGAGTGGGGGCTAGATGGTGTTCCCTGTTTGTAAAGGAAACTATCCACCATTACTGCAGCAGTAGCTGTCATTCTATCGATTGTAACCAGGGGCAAATTCCACTCATTTAACTTGAACTGTGGAAAGAGATAGCTTATTTTGTTCTATGGGGTGATCAAATGGGTGAGAAGAATCAGCTGTCATTGTGTTGTGCCATTTCTAACAAATCGTGCACTTGTGTTAAAGTGAATTCCTCCTTTATGGACTGAACTGCATCCATTTGGTCACAACATCACGGAATTCCAGTTATCCCTCTCGGGTGAGGTACTGATTGAAGAAGGTGGAATGTCTGAGTTGAGGCTTTTGAAATCGGTTTGGGGCAAACATACCTCAGCTTGGAGAGCAATTTAGAAAATTAGTCTGCAGTTAGGTGGTGAGGCTGGCAGATTGCTGTTATTTTAATTGAAAATGGCTAAGTACTAGGCATCGCTTATTGCACAAAAATAGACATTTCTTTTAACGTGTTACCACTTTACATAGATGAATTTTGGCAACTTGTGCTGCCTACAGGTCTGCTCAGTTAGGTTGCAGAAATGTGCAGAATTAGTATTGCCAGACTACCTTCTGCCCAAAAAGTTCTTGTATTAGTGTGAATTAGAACCCCATTTTTTTGTCTTGCCTTCTGCCCTTCTTGGATTAATCTATGCAATTTGTATCATTGTTATTGATGTATTTTAAACTTTGATATACACCCACACAAATTCTAGTATTTATTTGGAAATAATACACAACAAAGTTGCTGTGTTCCCAAGATGTTAGGCTAAACACCATTATATTGAAACCCCATAGGGAAAACAATTATTGAAGAATGCTTCTAATAATCTTATCAAGGTTAGCATTCTGTAATCCTCCAGCCTTTTATTAATTTTTATTTGGCAAACCCAATGTTTTTTTTAAAAGCTCGGCCCTATCATTTTGGAATAAAAACTGAAATGCTGGGAATCTCAGCAGGTCCGGCAGCATCTGTGGAAAGGAAGCAGAATTAATGTTTTTGGTCGATGACCCTTCGTCAGAACTGGAGTGTTCGAAAAGAACAGATTCTTAAGCTTTCCTATCATTTTGGAATCGGCTCCGGCATTGGAGATAGTAGATATGGAAAATGAAATTTATTCAGAACACAGTGGACATTTATTGAAAAGGACTGGGACACAGAACTGTGCAGCTCTTTACATGAGGAAATGAAAGAGGCTGCTAGAGCTATGTGTTTAAACGCAGGGCCCTTGTTTTCTTGCTCTGCAGACAGCCTTGAATGATTTGGGATTTCTCTCAATGTTGTACTAAAATCAAGCAGAGCAGTGGCTGAGCATAGAATTGCTTTTTGTAAATAGTTTAATTTATTTAAATTTAGTAATGATGCTTAAAGGAAATCCTAGTGTCCTGGCAACCTGGCTTTACATCACACTTGCTATATTATAGTAGCTATGTCACATGAATGGTATGCTCATTCTTTTATAATAAGTATTTTGGCATAGTTTCAAGCTTAAAATTCGATTGAACTATTTCCAATCACTTTCTTTTGAAATCCTCAATCAAATCAATTGTGGTATATTTGTATTCAGCTGCATATTGGTACTCCATGGGATGCCAGTAACCTATAATGTTGCCCTCTCTTCCCCACTCCCCACTCCATTTCTGCACACATTTGTTTGATGGAGTGGGTGGGTTATGGGATGCAATTGTCTTAGTTTAATGCATGCTCCTACATTGTGACTGGTGTGATCTCCCTAATCTAAGTATATAGGTATGATCCAGCAACACATATTTTCAGACGAGTAGCCTATTCATTAATTATTATTGGGTAAGGATATTGTAAAACTGAGGGAGCTGGAATAGAATGAAATTGCAGTACATAATTTAAAACTGGATTATGGCTCGATGGGGCTTGCTGTTTTCTTCATAGTCTTGAGCTTGTTGATTTTAAAAAGTAGTAAGCTATTGGTAGCCGGATCCTGCGTCTTCGGATTTTCGGGAGAAGATGTAAATCATGAATGAAAAATTTCACTTGCCAGTCACCTAGGGGATGAGTTGTTTTCCCCAACTCTAGGGAGCTGAACGAGAAAACAATTCATTCACCAGCTTGTATTTAATATCAATGTGTTTGGCCTTCTAACTTTAATCCTTTCTTCCTTCTTTCTCTACTTTCTGATCCTCTGGTTTGTTGCAGAGCTGCTCAGTTCCTAATCTAAACGCAAGCTGTCTTTTATTTTTCATTTAGGATTAATTTACTTGGTTTCAAGTTGTTGGTGAGTGAAAAGCTAATGAGCGAGTTCCACACTGTGTCTTTCCAAATGGTGAGCAATTTTGAAACCTTGCCCTCCCTCCTGGTTTGAAAGTGGTGAACAGGGTTGATCACTTCTTGAAATATTCTAAAACTAGTTTGATCCTACTCAAAATACCTACAAAATATAATTGAGCAGGACTTTGATGTCTCAATTCTAACACAACAATTTAATAAATGTCTTTAGTAATAATTCAACATTGGACTGTGGCTGCAGAGATTAATATTTTCAATTCTGTATTCATATTTTGTAAAAATATGTTGTTGCATGCTATTGCATTGCAATCACATACAGCCATATTCCTTTGACTAGATATTGCAAATAGCTGCATGCTGTTTATTCTAAATAGAAGGGGCACAAAAACCACTTATTAAAATTATTTTATCACCAAAACCCTTTTCTGTCCATAGAAGAAGGCACTACTTATTAGGTTTGTTACAAGATGACTTCAATCGAATTTGGTTGATATAATTCCCAAAAACCTAATAACTTATCTGTGTATGGAGTACTTGTGATTTATGGATTTTTTGGACAGTATGTCTGCTGTAATATTTTGCACAAGAACAAAGGAAAGTACAATGCTTACTGCCAATCTTTGATAAAGATTGCCAATAAAGACTGAATCATTACAACCTATTTAATTGGGGGACTGGGGAGGAGATTACTGAACTTTGTTTCTCTGCCCTCTTGCATATGGGAATATTTGAAGTGCTTTTACACTGTAATTCCCTTTGCTTCTCAGCCATGTTCAGAGTAAGGAAGGTGTTGGTGGAACGTTCTGTTCCACTATTGGGTTAGCAATAAAGCCATTTGTCTTTTCATTTCAACTCTGTCTCTTCTGCACACTCCAGTAACAGCCATCGGGAAAAAAACATTTCAGGAACATATGCAGATCAATCTACAATTCAGGGTCTTTTGTAAGGGATATGGCTGTGATTAAATTGCTTTATTTACATAGAAGCAATTGAGGAAAGTAAAGTGGACAAAAGTTTGGCAATAGTTTAATGTATTTATTTTATTTTAACTAGTAACACAGTGCCTTGTCAGTTCATTTTGGTACATACATAGAAGTTACAACCAACCAATCCATGTGGAAATTTACTTTACATGCAAGTTAATAGACCTAATCACTTTTACCCACCATATTCCATTTTCCTTCATGCCCTTTTCCTTCATCCATCTTTGTGTCAAGCTGTGGCTCAGTTAGTAGCACACTTGCCTGTGAGTTAGATAGTTGTGGGTTCAAACCACACTCCAGAGACTTGAGCACAAAAATCTAAGCTGTCACTCCAGTGTAGTACTGAGGAGTTCATTGAGTTGGACGTTAAAAGATCTTATGGCTCTATTCGAAGAAGAGCAGGGGTGTTATCCCCAGTGTCCTGGTCAATGTTTATCCCTCAATCGACGTCACTTTTTAAAAAAAAACCAAAAACATTATCTAGTCATTATCACGCCACTGTTTGTGGGACCTTGCTGTGCGCAAATTGGCTGCCACATTTCCTACATTACAACAGTGACTACACTCCAAATGTACTTCATTGGCTGTAAACATCCTGCGGTTGTGAAAGGTGCAATATAAATGCAAGACTTTGTTTTGTTTTCTTCACCTAGCCAATCTAATTTTGAATGTTGGTATCATTTCAGCCGTAGATGTTAACTCATTTCCAGAATTAGTTGCAGAAATGCACGTTTTGATGTTTTGTTTGAAATTAAAGCACAACTGGAGATAGATTGTGTATAACTCGTGGGCTTTCCGAACATAGGTCGTAAGCATTTGAAGGAAGCATAGTGCGGGTCTTCTGTGATCTGCCTGAAGTGCTTCTAAAACTTAGCTCAGCGGGCATTTTGGCTTTAGTTTGATTTTTAGCCTGGAAACTAGCACTTGCTGGATAATTTGATCGTGACTAGAGATACCTCACTGTGTTCTCCTATTGAGAATGATGCCAGTGAAACTTTGGGCCCTGATACCTCGAGCAAGGTGCTCCTATTTGTAATTAATTGAAGTACACAAAGGGAATTTGTTGAAGCTGTTTACCTTATCAGAATATCTGGTTGTTCTTTGCCAAGAATCACACGTGACTGCAAACAATAGGTGAAAGGGCTCCTTATTTACCTCCAATACACATGCAACTTGAAGCGCCCAAATTATATCCCTTTAAGAGATTTTAAATTGGACTGTTGACCATATTACTGTAGATGCCAATTTTGTTTTTATTGCCTTGATGCATCTCTTATGGACAGCTGTTAGAGGGCTGGCAAGAAGAATATAAGCAATTATGCATGAGCAGTGCATAATTGTATCAGCTTTTGAAGGTAAAATTAGATATAATTGTATTGTGTGTTTCCAAACATTGTAATATGTGTAAAATTGTTGCCGCCTTGTGCTGAGATAGTGTACAATTTAACAGTTTTCTTATTTTAATTCGGTAGTTGAGTTCCCTATTTATTTATCTTTCAAATTAAACATTTAAGATGGTCCTTTGCACTCCTGTGTCTGTAAAGTGTGCCTGCATTCAGTGGCTTGTGTCCCCTCAATCTTCTAGATGCACATTTGGGAGTGTTTCTAGGTCTGAAATGTGAATCACTGCTTGTTAGTGACTGTTCCCTTGGTTCATTGTTGGAGAGTGGTCTTGCTGTAGATTGGAGCTGATAGTGGACTATCTCTTTTTTTTGCCTTGTGTATTATCCATCTTGGCCCAGGTGATAATCTGGATTAATCCAGACTAAAATTGCTGATACTTGCAATTGGGTTAAGGGTTTGAGGGACCGGGGAGGGGAGGGAGGGAGGAAAGGAGATAATGTATCCTTTTTTCCCCTCCTCCTTCTTACATTTGATAGATTACGCAGATTGTATACCTGTAATTTAAAAATCAGTAACCTGTGTAATGAATCGGATATATATTTGAAAAGGAAACATTTTCATAGCTCTTTCAAAAAGATGGCATGGGCATGATGGGCCAAATGGCCTCGTTCTGTGCTGTAAGATTCCATGGAATTGTATGAGATGTGCACCCCTGTTCATAGGGGGGAAAAGTGCAGGCAACATCAAATCAGTGTAGAACTCATTGTAATTGATATCGTGCCCCACTCTTATTTAACAGCCTATATTTTCTTGGAAAACCTTTTTAGTGGTGCGATCTGCATCTCGAATAAAAATACTTGCTAGATTTTAGTGTGAAACTTATCAAAGGAAATGGTTGAAGACTAAATTAGCAGTATGTTTTCTCATATTAGCTGTCAAACAGACGACTTCTTGCTTCAATAGGCTGCTGCCTTTATCCTGTTGTGCTTGTTTGGTTGGCATGTTTTGATGTGGATTTCAGTCATGTATTAAACCTATGCTTTTGAAAGCTGGAGAAATGATTAAAAATTCAAACCAATTTTCATTCTTGGTGGGGGGAGGAATCAGTTTGAGAATGGCCAAAATACAACTTAAACTACTTATTGACTTTTTGACTCTTTATTTTCCTTTTAAACCAGGTGGCTTGTAAGGACTAAAGAAGTTCCCAGGGGTTATTTACACTGATGTATTTCAATATTACATCTTGTATATGGACTTGTTTATCTGATTCTTGTGCTTTTTTTTGTCTGGCTGTTTTAACTGTGTTGCCATTTTGGAGTTTTCAGGCAAGGTTCCTTTCCTGGAACAGAATCTTCTGAAACCTCAATGGCCATTGGGGTCATTGTAATGCAGATTCTGTTGGACTGTTCCATAATATTTTTTTAAAAGTTAGTATATTTGAAAACAAAATCCTTTAGAGCAGACACTTTGGATTACTTTATCATTGAGCGCCTGCTTACAAACAGCTGGCAAAATGAGATGACTATTACTTCACCAGAATCATGATGAAGCCCCTCTAGTTACACAACTGGTGGCTAAAACGTCCATGTTACTGTGTTAAATTATTCATCAAATTGTTTGTGCATAATATTTTTGGGTTTTAATATTCAGAGATGCTTGAAACTAAGTGGGTATAAAGTAGTGCCTAGGAAATTGTTATTAAAAAGAGTGATTTAAAGTATGGTAAAGCAAGCCAACTATTGCATAGAGAAGATGCGCAATGGGACTGTTTAAATTACTGGAAAAGTAAAGCATTATCAGACCACAGGTGTGAGCTAGTAATGAGCTCCAACTTGGAATTGGTTTTGTCTATAATCCACTGAGGCCAAATCCATGTATCTAGATCTGTCAACAGCTTTAAGCAATTTTTTTTTTTAAGTAAAAATGTTGCTGAGGCGATTTGTTTAATTGAAGAAAATATATAACCCAAAAGCTTGTTGTCGCAGATGCTAAAGTATTAGTACTGCAGTACTTAGAAGCTGCTTCAATGTAGCACACTGAGCTGAGCCTAAAAGCAGTTCTATTTGTAAATTAGCCGACTGAAAATTACCCATTCATTGTATGCCCTCATCTGTGGTGCAAAGCTTTATTAGCAACAGAGGGAGCTATTATGACAAATCTTGGGGAATCCCATCATTCTCTCAGCAGCTATAGAAGCCTCACTGGACTGCTGCTGAAATAGTTTGCATAATGCTGGGGTTGCGTTGTGGTCTGCTTGCTGGTTTTGAGAATATAGTCCCTTTTATTGTGGTAACTGATTTGCTGTGACAGCAGGTCATTGTTTAATTTCATGTGTATGAACTAGTTGTCAAAGCATTTCAAATAGTGCAAGTGGGCCAGAAGATTTTTATATATTAAGCAAACCACAGAGTTCCCAGTGTTATTCTCTGTTGCTCGCTGACTCATCAATGCAGCTTAATAGTGAAGACTTTGAAATTAACATGCAGTTTGAATAGAATTAATAGCTGTTTGAGGTTTGGGTGTATAAATAAAAAAAAAAGGAATATGCTTTATGGAGTTGGTTTAGGGATCAGTAAGTAGAATTATGATATGCGTATAATCAACAAGGAACTACTCCTCAGTACCTTGATAATTAGTCCTTGGCCATAAATAAAAATTATTTCTTTTTATTTTCAAACTTGTGTCTACTCGTAGATGACAGCAGCTACTTAAAATATTGTTACTTAGGAGTGTTTGATGTTGACACTAAAACAAGTTGTGTTTATACAATACTTTTAATGTAGAAACTAACACAAGGTGCTTTACAGAAGAAAGGGGTGAGGGTAAGGGAATAAACACAGATATGCTAAGGTATGGTGCAAGAGTTAGGAGAAGGGAAAGCTTGGTCGAAAACATGGGCTTTGATGAGGTTTTTTAAACAACTGAAGAGGTGGAGGTTTTCTTAATTCATACTCTGGATACGAGCATCACTGGCAAAGCCAGCAATTATTGCCCATCCCAGTTGCATTTAAGAAGATGGTGATGAGACACCTTCTCCTTGAACTGCTGCAGTCCATGTGGTGAAGGTACTGCCACAGTCCTAATGGGAAGTGAGTTCTAGGATTTTGATCCAGCAACGATGAATGAAAGTTGATATCTGTCCCAAGTGGGATTGGTGTGTGACTTGGAGGGGAACCTGGAGTTGATAGTGTTCCACTGCACATGCTGCCTTTGTCCTTCGAGATGGTGGAGGTCATGAGTTTCGGAGTTGCTGTCAAAGCAACCTTTGCAACTGACTGCAATCCATCCTGTAGATAGTGCACCGGGAGTGAATGTTTAAGGTGACAAAAAGGTTTGAAGAGAAGGGCTTATGTTACTCGAGGCTTTTCCCTCCCAATAGTACAAATGGCATAAAAGCAAATGCATTAACCATTGTGGCACAAGAGAAGATTGATAGATTTTTGCGAGCCAAGGGTATTGAAGGATATGGAACCAAGGCAGGTGGGTGAAATTGGGATACAGATCAGCCATGATCTCATTGGCGGAACAGGCTCGAGGGGCTGAATGACCTACTGTTTCTATGTTTTACCAGATAACTGTCTGTCATCTTGTAGCTGAATTTTAAATAATACCTTGTATATTGAGAATAGCTGGGAGAGGCCAACTTTTAAAACCGAATTGCTCTGGATAATATGATCAGCTCCAACATATTTTGTTGAGCACATAGCATAAGTTGACAGAAAAATTCCCTTTATCAGAAAGTGATGCTACAGGCATCAAGGCCTAATATAATTATAGTAATAAACTCAAAGATGTGTTTAAGTGGCGTAAAAATGCACTGTGGGGTTAGATTAACTGCTCACCAAAGCCTCCTTCCCAAACTAACCTTCGTGTGCATTAATCACATATAATGAACACCTTTTATGGGTGCTCAATTAAACACTTAGCGTAGAGCATAGAATTGTGGGCATCTTGCTGATTTGGAAGATTATGGTTTCTCTGTGCTCTGGAATATAATATTTTGCCAAATGTTCAACATCTTCGAATCTGTTCAAAGCCATCCTGTGAGATGTACTTCTGCTTTTCTGTGAATTATTTCTAAATTATTGTATTCCAAATCTGAATATAAATGAAAGAAAATGGTGGTTTGTGTTCCACCTTTTTGGAGTCTTTCGGTTTTGCAAGTGGTGTCATATTTCTAGAAACGTAAATGTCCTTATAAAGATGCGAGTTTCTGGACTGAAAAATGTGAGATAGGTTGCCGATCTTTTTTTTTCATGTAATTAAAATTACTTTCAAGCATACTGTGTGGGTTCTGATGTTGAGGAAGCTGATTGGTAAACAATCTGCCACATGTTAGTGTTTAGTGAGGATGTCCTGAACTAATTGGAACACTCTAATTTGACCTGCAGAGCTTGAAAATAAGGAGTAATGTACAAAGCACATACAGAGCAGTACAGCCCCAGGTTTAATCCCTGGTCTATGCCTAGCTAGCTTATCTTGGCTAGGGCTGGAATAGGGGGTACAACAATTGGCTGCACCACCCTGGGATTCGAGTGTAGAAATAAGTTGACCAGAGTCCAGTTCCTGATCTCTGAATGTTCACAGATAAAGGCATCGGGTGTGATGGGTGCACAATCGAAGAACTTGCTGGTACACAAGGTCAAAATTGGGACATGAATTATGGCCACTGTATTGGAGAGTGAGCAATGCGCGTGGAGTCACAGCATGGAGTCACACTCTCTGGAGAAGAGTGGGGAGAAAGTTAAAAATAAAGAAGAGGTAGCATGCACACTGTACTAAAGATCTAAGACCGTGAATGTAGAATGAGCACCTCAGTTCATTGCCATGTGTGAGTATATTACTGCCATTCAATCATTCTGTCAACATTTTAAAGAACATTACTCACTTGGTGTAGAAACCTGACTTTTTAATTAAAATGGTACTGATCTTTGCCTCCGGGTTGGATTAGGTCAGCATCATTCTGTCGGGCAGGTTATCATCAATCAAGTGTGATGGGATGGACAGGAGCCAATCAGAATGCTGAATTGTTAGTGTGTTTTATGGGATTGATTGCTACACCACTTCAATGTGATTGAATTTCCTGATCACTTTTATTCTCTTCCCTGAAATGTGCAGCATTAATGGCCACTTTATTAATCCTAATTTGAAAACTTGTTTATGCGAAAATTGAAGTGGGAATGCTCTGAAGGTTCATCTAATAGCCATAATAAACTTAAATGTGTGCTTTATTTGACCATCAGTGGATTGTGGGGTTAGTCTGGGCAAAAGGTGAGTTACAGTCTGAACTAATTTAGGCAAATGCGCACTACCTCATTCAGTTGCTTAAGTAAAAGACAACAGCACATAAGAAAACACATTTTGTGACTGCAGCAACACTAGATCCCTGGTCTGCAAAATGTAATGTGCAGTAATAGTTGCCATTTGGACTGCAGCATTAGTATTTTAAATATTGTAAATTCAAACTATTGTCTGCTGTACCTGATTTCAGTTTTGCGTGCTATATTTCATGCTATTGGAACAAACTGAAACTGAGATTGACAGCAATAAACAGAATATTTGTAGAAAGTAACGTGCTTGAGATCTTGCTTGTTGTGATTATTACTGCATTCACCAAAAGTCCAATAAATATTCAATCTTTATGTGAAGATTTTGTAGCGAGGACTGTCTAGGTATCTCATATGTGAGATGATTAGTGGGGTTCTTTCTGCGAGGGGCCCGTTGAACTTGCTGTCTTTCACAGTTACCTTGGACAACTTGCGATCACTTGTCAAAAGTCAAAAGTTTCTTTGTAAATTTGCAAGTGGCATTGCAGAGGAGATTGTATTGAATGGATTGTATGTATTGACATAGTTCAGGACCAAACATTAAGAATAAGTATGCTAAATTGTCGCATGTATCTTAGTTTCAACATTACTTCAAAATTGCTAAGTGTTTCTGTCCGAGGCTGAGCTGGGGCCATCCAAAATGTATCAAATTCAACACTGAGAGTTGGGACATGGGTACATGGCCATGATACCAAGCACCATGATTTCCTAATCTCTGCTCTGTCAAAGGATGATGCCATAAAATTGAGGCATCTGTACAGGAAGAGGGAGAGAACTTGGAGAAACCAAGTATTACATCCTCTTAATGTTGGTCAGAGTGAGATGCCAGACTTGAAGATTGAGTGGGGGCACAGTAGTTTGTCACTGAAAGTCTAGCTTTTAAAATAATGTGATCCGACAATTGGTTTTCTTCTGGAGAAGTGTTTTGCCTAATTAGTTTGCATGGCTCCTCTGTAACTGTCCAATTGACGTTGCAAGGGAAGTTTCTCTGTTTGTTTATGGAAAACATCGGTATATCACTCAAATACTGCACCCTTTCATTGGACATTCAGCTACAATTTTGCTGCAACTTCTGCCAATGTCTACCACTGTTGGTGGCAGTGTTGGTTCCAGCTATCTGTCTTGGTGCTTGACTTTCGAATTAGATCCCATAGAATGGATCAAATCGGATAACCTGCCACTGGAATAAAAATCTAGGTTGGTGCAGTATTGGTGATCTGCAAATAGATAGTACTGGCATACTTAGAAAGAAATAAGAAAATTGTATTTTGTAATTGTAAATTGTATAAGCATGCCAAGGAGAACAGCATAACTCTTGGATCCATGTTTTGTTGGGTTTGAGTCCTTACGTCTAATATTCTACTGCTGAAAACTGAGGTAAGTGGGTTGTGCCATTGGAAAGGACCTGAATACTCGATTGAGAATCTTTTTGATTTGACAGTAGCTGGAATGATTTTCTTTTAAACTGGTGCACTTGCTTAGTGTTCTACTGGAAGAGCTTTCTCCGAAATAACAATAAGCTAATTGGAGAACGAGAAAGAACTCTAGATGCAAGAAGGTCTAGAATTTAACAAAAATAAATAAGAATGTGCTTGAGCATGAATTGTGTTTAGTGAAGGAGGGAGGAAAAATACATTGTAGGCTTTTTAATGTTTGCAGCTGTTAACAATGGTGGTAAACTGTGCCAATTGTTTTCTATAACTGTATTGTTAATTGCTTTATTCTGGAGTAGATGGTGATGAGCCACTGTATCGTAGTCAGGATAGTGGCTTTTAACACAATTTAAATTGACATGTTATTGTAGGATGGCCCCTTTGCTTGAGTAAAAGTGTCATGGTTCATCTCTACAATAATGGATGTTTGTTCTTGAGCTCGCGCATTCTCTCTCCTGCTCGCGCGCTCACTCTTTATTTCTTTCTCGGGTTTTCCTCTGGATCATTCGATAATCTGTCATTTGCTGGGGTATTCATTTATTAGCATACAGGAATAAGAGCAAGTAAATTGATGTGGAATTATGCATTGCTAGTATTGGCTGAGTACAAAAATCCACCTTGCTTGCTGCTCGAAACATTGCAGAATTTATTTTAGATTCTAGGTATTAACTACTAATGTACTGTTAATTGCATTTGAGTGGTGTATATCAATTGGGTGTTAATTGTATTCAGATGGTGGGTATTAATTGGAGACTCTCTTGTGTTCATATATGGGAGCAGGTTCGGGAAGTGCAAAAGCTTATCTTGGGGGTGCATGGTATAAAGTGTGTCTCTAAAGGCTTGTAAGCGACTGAAGACTAGATTCTAGTATCCTATCCTTCACCACCTAACCATCTGACTTTTACATGTACTTGTGCTTTACAGTTGTCTATTTTGTAAATTGAGAATTGCCAATAAATGTAATATTGTATACATACAGTAGGAAATACTGCCAAGGAACTCATTTATTATCATAGAATCATAAAATAAGACCAAACAGAAGGAGGCCATTTGGCCCATCGTGTCTGTGCCGGCTTTTTGGTAGCGCTGTCCAATTAGTCCCATTCCCATAGCCCTGTATTTTTTTTCCCTTCAAGTATTTATCCATGTTGGGGTAAAAAGAAGACTTCTCTTCCTCAAGGTGGACGTCCTGATATAAGGAATCAACACCTGCCCGTGTTGTGTAGTGACCACGGAATCACACAGACAAAACCTCGGTTAACTGGTTTTATTCGAACATGCTCAGGAAATGTTCCGATGAACACTTCAAAGTACAAGAGTTCTACAAGCACAATTATATGATTTTTCGAGGGGTGCGACCCTTCCACAAAATCACCAATTGGCCTACTGCTCAGACTGGCTCTGGGTGGTTCTCCCCCCACCTGTCCATCTCCCATGGTCATCTTTCTGGAATGTGTTCAACTTTGCCTCAATTTCTCCTGACTTGTTGATTGACCTTGCTTCCCAGGGTATGCCATCTTTCTAGGCTGTTGATTCTCCACTGCCCTTGTTGTTCAGTACTGAGTGTATGTTTTCCTCTTCTATCAGTCTGTGCTAAGGGTCAATGCAGTGTTAGCTACTTATGATAGTTCATTAACCATCAGGCATTGCTGCCTCTCTCTTCTTAACCCAATGTAAGTGAGTGTATAAGTGTGCTTTGCATACATAAACGAGTTTTACATAATCGGTCA